>NC_091453.1:24763810-25063810 GCF_964237555.1 Oryctolagus cuniculus
GCCTCTCACCCCTTCCAGTGTACCCAGCAATGTAGATGTTCTTTCAGTTTTATTCACATTTGCTCGCTTCTAAGACTTCTGTATTGAGATATGGAATCTGTGGAGAAGTGCATAAATTTTAAGTTGCAGCTTAATAAGTGCTCATAAAATGAATATACCTGTGTGACCATCACTTAGATCAAAGAATAGAACCTTAGCCTTAGAAATTGTTGTAGGCCGGCACCGTGGCTCATTTGGCTAATCTTCCGCTTGCGGCACCGGCACCCTGGGTTCTAGTCCCAGTTGGGGCATTGGATTCTGTCCTGGTTGCTCCTCTTCCAGGCCAGCTCTCTGCTGTGGCCTGGGAGTGCAGTGGAGGATGGCCCAAGTGCTTGGGCCCCTGCACCCGCATGAGAGACCAGGAGGAAGCACCTGGCTCCTGGCCTTGGATTGGCGCAATGTGCCAGCTGCAGCAGCCATTTGGGGGTGAACCAACGGAAAAAGAAGACCTTTCTGTCTCTCTCTCTCTAACTCTGCCTGTCAAAAAAAAAAAGAAAAAGAAAAAAGAAAGAAATTGTTCGAAATAGAGACTTTAGCCTTAGAAATGCAGAATAGCTTATCTTCCCCCAATCTGTGTGACATTGCATCCCGCAAGTGCATGTGGACTTGGAAGACAAGTGTGTTTCTTGTTGCAGTGTCTTCTTTTAATTTATTTGAAAGTCAGTTATAGGGAGAGGAGGAGAGACACAGAGAGAGATTGATCTTGCATTTGCTGGTTCATTCCTCAGATGGCTGAAATTGGCAGGGCTGGGCCTGGCCAAAGCCAGGAGCTTTATCCGGGTCTCAAAAATGGGTACAAGGGCCCAAGCACTTGGGCCATCATTTGCTATTCTTCCCAGGTTACCAGCAGGGAACTGCATTGGAAGTGGAGCAGCCAGGACTTGAACTGGCACCCATATGGGATTCCAGCGTTGCAGGTGGTGACTTAACCTGCTATGCCACAATGCCAGCTCCTCTTGTTGCCATTGCAAAATTCTCTTTACCATGCTTCATTTTTTTTTCAGCCATGAAGTGAATTAAACCATTAACACATCAACACACAGACAAATCACAGTGGGGTGATGAACAATGCCAATTAATTCAATCCCCAGAGACATTTCAAAATTTTCTATAATATTTCAATAATAACACTGAGTGACATCTCTGTCATTGCTGGGGTTCCATTTTAGAGGATCCCAAACCTCCTGACTGATGGAAATGGACAGGATGCACTCGACAGCCTTGAACATACTGTTCACTGAATACATTTCCATGTAGCATCAGGTTGTTAAAACCCAAAGGGTTTATGTTTGGCATTTGAGGAGGACTGTCCCCTTGGAGGCAAAAGTATTGCTGAAGGCTCCACTAATAGCTTTCTTAAAGCCCTAAAGGGACATGAAGTCAGGACTGTATGTGAGGAGAAGAGAGCCTCAAAGAGCCTAGAATGTCAAAGTATCTTCTCATCCAAGAATATTCCCTTGTGGCCATGTGCGTTGGTGTGGTGGGGAGGAGGATCTTACTTCCGCTAGTGAGATGACAGAAGGTAACTGTGTCATTCTGCAGGTGCTGAAGGGTCTGCTGAGTAGCTCTCCTCCACTCCTCTCTCTCACATCCCTGGGAAGCAATTCATACTTGGACAAATGTTTATCTTGCCTAATGAGCCTGAATCGGTCTGCTCTCTTAAAGAAATCCCTGATCTGGAGGTTGTGTATGCTCTGTGACCTCTGGGGCAGTGAGACAGGAGATTTGGCCCCAAGAAACCGCAGTGCAGGAACTGTCAGCAGTGAGTTTAGGTTTCATCGAGGTACCACATCATTGTTGGAATGAGACAACAAAACACAAATCCCAGTGGTGTTAAAGAGCTGGTGCCACTCTCTCACTTGGCCAGGCAGGACCAGCATGGCACAGACTTGGGATCTGCTTTGTTCTGCTTGGGGCAGTGAGAGGAATAGCCGTGCTGGCCTTACCTGGGCAGACGAACTAGAAACTGCACGTGTTTATGGTGCCAGCAACCTCAGGGTTCCTGGAAGCTGAAGTTGGCGTCCAGATGCCAGTAGATCCAGGGCCTCCTGGGAACAGTGGTTGCCACTTGCCAGATGGCTCTTGAGGAAGAATGAGCTCTACTGATCCGGGCCAGTGACCTGGAAGCAAAGCTTTGGCTACATGCGTTCAGAAATCAAAGAGGCAATGTCCTAGTAAAACGTAGCAGATGCTGGCTGCTGTTGATGAACCAGTTGTGTGGCCTGTGGCTTGACTTGCCTACGCCTGTGCCTTGGCTCTGTTCAGAGCTCATTTTTCCTCTCACTTTCCCTCCCCTTCCCTCCACCTTCTTCTTGCCCTCCTCTTCACCTGCTCTTGTGACCTCCTTGGAAGAAATTAGCATTGCACGTTTATTGCTGCAAAGATTAAAAGTGGTATAAAGGGGCTGGCATTGTGATACCGTGGGTTAAGCCACTTCTTGTGACACCAGCATCTCATATGAGAGTGCTCGTTCAAGTCCCAGCTGTTCTGCTTCTGATCCAGCTTCCTGCTTTGGTGGCTGGGAAAGCAGCAGACGATGACCCAAGGACTTTGGCCGCTGCCACCCACCTGAGAGATCAGATGGAGTTCCAGGCTCCTGGCTTCCGCTTGGCCCAGCTCTGGATATTGCAGCCATTTGGAGAATGAAGCAGCAGATGGAAGTTCTGTCTCTCCCTGCTCAAGTAAATAAATAAGTCTGAAAGGCGGCATAAAGTACAAGGAGAGCCAAGTCTCACCTTTCGATGGGCTGTAAAAGAACTTTGTCTCAGCCGGCGCCGTGGCTCAATAGGCTAATCCTCCACCTTGCGGCGTCGGCACACCGGGTTCTAGTCCCGGTCGGGGCGCCGGATTCTGTCCCGGTTGCCCCTCTTCCAGGCCAGCTCTCTGCTATGGCCAGGGAGTGCAGTGGAGGATGGCCCAGGTGCTTGGGCCCTGCACCCCATGGGAGACCAGGAAAAGCACCTGGATCCTGGCTCCTGCCATCGGATCAGCACGGTGCACCGGCTGCAGCGGCGGCCATTGGAGGGTGAACCAACGGCAAAGGAAGACCTTTCTCTCTGTCTCTCTCTCTCACTGTCCACTCTGCCTGTCAAAAATAAAAAAAAAAAAAAAAAAAAAAAAAAAAAAAAGAACTTTGTCTCCTGTTAGCTGCCCTCGCTCACTTAAAAGCCTTGTTTGGATGGCAGGATTTTGTCAGCTATTTCATACTTCTCACCGCAGAGGCTCGTTGCCTTTGTTCTGGCAAGGAAAAGCCCATCCGTGAAGACTTGATGCGGAGATCCTGCTGCCCTGTTGATGACAGCACGGCGTTGGGTGTAGTGTGGTGGGATACCTCTTCCCTGCGTCTTTGGCAGCTACTGTTTCTCTCAGGAGGACTTGCGGGAGAGAGAGCTTGCGCGAGCACGTGGGGGTAGGGGAACGCACTTGCTTTCTCCCTCGTGCGTGCGCGCGCTCTCTCTCTCTCTCTCTCTCTCGTTCTCTGCTGCACTCGCACCCCTGCCCGCCTTGCTGTCACGTGCTCTCGTGCGCTCTGCTCCCCAACACAAGCCCTGTGCTGTCTCACACCTCCTGTGCTGCCTGCTGGTGCGCGCACGCCAGCGGCCCCCTGTCCTGTCTCACGTGCTTGTGTGTTGTCGTCTGCTCTCCGGCATTGCACTTTGCACGTGCTGGCTCCCGTATCCTGTCTCATGCCCTCCCCCACACTCGCTGCTCTCATGGGCTCTGCTGTACACACTCTGCCATCTCGTGTGCACTCACAGAGTGGTCTCCCACAGGAGCTCTTGCTCTCCTGCCACTCTGTCTTGCACTCGCCTTCTCTCTGCACGCATGCGCTCTGTCAGATCTTGTGCTGTCTTGCGCAGGCTTTGCCATGGCGCGTGAACTCTGACGCAGGTA
This sequence comes from Oryctolagus cuniculus, assembly GCF_964237555.1. NCBI lineage: Eukaryota > Metazoa > Chordata > Mammalia > Lagomorpha > Leporidae > Oryctolagus > Oryctolagus cuniculus. The sequence continues at coordinate 24,767,744 of NC_091453.1, forward strand.
CTGTCTGTCTGCATGTTCTCTTCCTACCTCCCGGCACCCAAAAGGGGCTGGAAGCAGGAAGCCAGGAGTATGCGGTGCCCAGACACTTGTGTTGCTTGGTCTGCAATACTGCTTTGCACCTTGGTTTGGCTGTGTGTGTGTATGTGTGTGTGTGTGTGTGTGTGTGTGCACTTAGTGGGAGGTAGAGTATTCTCTGGGCCTCTGTTTTTTGCAGTTGAGTAGCCAAGGTTTACAAACACAGGGCTTTGCTAGACTTGGAACCCATTGGGTGGGATCCGCGCCCCATTCGTGCACTTATTATGGTCACGAGTGGAGAGGACAGAGCTGGTTTCCAGAAGGGAGGGGCTCACTGGCTTGCTCGAGATTGAGCAGCTGCCATGGATCCAGGGTTCTGCCTCTGGCGTCCTCGCCTGGTCTGCCATACTAAATGTGGAGGTCAAAGGTCGTTCTCATTTCTGCCTCAGGTAGCACCTGAACAAAACGCATTGTGTTCTCTTATAGCAAAGGGTTTGAGCCTATGGTATTTAAGTTGCTCATCAGGAAATACAGATCCCACCCATCCATCCCCTTACCCTCATTCCCCGCACGGCCTCCCCTAGGGCCCATTGCCTACTGGGATGATTCATTATGTGCCCGAAATTCTTCTCCAGGCCCTTTGGAGGCCTGTTTCCCTTCCCTGTGTAGAAGGCAGGATAAAGCTGGGGCTATTCTTTTGGGTGAGGGGAGATGGGGTATAGCCTTAAGCGCTTCATGCTTTGGGAAATACTGTTTACACTTATCAACCCATTCTGTTATCTTGAAAATCAGGGTTATAATATTGCACAGGCTTATGTAAAGATGCAATAACTTGTTATTCTGAATTCTTCTATATCTCTAATTTCTGTCTTTTGGCTGGAACCTGATTTTTTGGCAGTATCTAACATATTCTGGTGCTTGTTGGTCCTGAAAAATGGCAGTTCCAATAAAAAGGGATAGACTAACATTCAAAGTCCTTGTACTCAAGGGAGGATTTTAGTTTCTCAATTGGCAGAATATGCTGGAGGGTGCAGCCATGCTACTTTTGGCCACTTGATGGCAAATGCATAACACTATTTCTGGCACAAAATGATGTTGACTAGAGCCTAGGGAGGAGATAGGGTGAGTCCAACAGGGTGATGTCTTTTTTTCATATATATGAAAGAGGTTACAGTTTGTATATTTCACAGCACAATTTTAATTTTGGAAAGCAAGATAAGAATTGGGGACTGGAATTTGCACAGGTGGGTTAAGAGCCAGGAGAACGGAGTTCAGGTGTCACCATGACCAACAGTGAGAGGCACTGTAGCTGCAGGTATCTCACCTGTAAGATAAGAGTGACTAACTAGGTAGACTGGATGAGTGAGTCCCTCCCCCCTGGAGGCCTTGTGAAACACCAGCCGCTGGTCCCGCACCCCAGAGTGTCTGATTCATCAAGTCTTGGGGGGGGGGGGGTCCTGAGAATGTGTATTCTGTAACCAGGAGGTCCCAGGTGATGTTGATGCTTTTGGTCCTGGGGACACACTCTGAGTGAGTGACACTGCACCAGATTATATCTTAAGGTCATTCCCACCCCAATTCCATAACGAGAAAGGACTACATTGGCCAAGAGAAGGCAGCCTCTAGGCTCAAGTGCCCAGTTGGGCTCCTGTCCAAGGAATATTAATCCATCAGGTTCATGAATGAGAAGTTTGGCTTCTAAGGAGCAGAACAACGTTGTTTAGGGGTGTCTTGATGGTCTCACAACCATTTCTTTCAGATTCACCTGTGCCATAGATTAGGGTAAAGCACTAAGACAGGTAGAGGACTAGGGTCTTCTGAGGAAGGAGATACTCTTTTGTGTTGGGATCCCTGAAAAACTAGGAGGTGGGCCTTGAGGGTAGATGGACTCACTTAGGCCGAGATATCCACATGACTGAGAGACAGAGAATTTAAAGCCCCACTCTCCCTTTCCTCTCGTACCTCTCACAAGTGTTTCTTCTTCGCTTTACTGGCAAGTATACCTAGTTAAGCATAGTGTCTTATTCTTGTCTCAAGGAAAGAACTAGTATTTTATCATCCCGGTATGACAGGAGTCTCATGCTAGGTTGAGAAGTTTTCCAAATGCATGTGCTATGGCTTTGAATTAAATTTAGCCCTGTTAGTTTATGTCTCACTAGTTGTGATACTTAATTTCTTCTTTACTCTCCTAGCATTAACAACTTTTAATGCTATTTCAATGTCAAAAGTTGTTCTTAAATAGCCAGATAGAGTTAGAGCTAGACTGTTATGACTAATTCCAGAACCTCCAGTTGACCCTCACCCAGTATTTCGGTGAGAGATCTCACAAATGAAATCAGATTTGATATTTTTCTCTCTTGCCCTTTCTATATTCATATCCAGAAACCATCAGTAGTTAAAATTCACATTGAGGGATGTACATCTATGGAAAGATCACATCATATCCATAAACATAGTCAATGATTCTTTTTCCGTTGAAATAAAATTTAAAAATTACATTTATGGCTCAAAATAGGGGGTAGTCCAGTGATCTGAGATTGTCATTGTTGGTTTTTTTCTCCCTGGAAACAGCTGATTGGCATGCTTCTGGCCTGCTGTCTGTCCCGGTTCATCACGGCCAATCAGTATGAGATGGTGTAAGGAGAAGGTGAGTGGCAGTGTTTGCGGGGGAGGGGAGTGTTAATTTTGGGAGTTCCCCATTGGAACACGTGCTGCCCTTCGAAGGAGCAGGCATGCTGCCTGGCCACTTAACTACCTGATTTTATGGTACTTGTCCACGTGTGAAAATCTCCTTTCCATGGTGCTGGGGAGGAGGTGTGATTGGTACTGCTACCTTTTTTTTTTTAATTCTTACTAATGATGAATTACATGTTTTAATTTTTCTTTTAGTCTTTCAAGAATGATGGAAAAAGAGACCTGTTTTAAAATGAAACTGCAGAAATCTTCGAAAGACTTCCAAAGAATGTTAGAGCACAGTGCATAATCCACTTGCCCTACTACCCTAACCCCCATCCCTGCGTGCAACTGACACTCCAGCCCAGTCTCTGCTTCACCCTACAGCACTCATCATGTGTAGTGTCCATCTTGTGAAGCCCTGTTGTGCCACAGAGTGTAGCCAGATCCCCTTGCAGCTAGTCCTAGTGAACCCCCCACCCCCGACCCCCGAGGCCCTGTGTGTGCCAGCTCTTCCATTTGTACTTGGTCCACCTGCAGCTCATCCTAGGTGACTGGTGATTGCACCCATCACTGGCCCTTTTGGGGCCTGCATGTAGTGTGGCAGGCTCTTGTAAGCCCCTCACCGTGGTCGATAAATGCCACACACTTTTACATAGATAAGCAGACAATAGTTACCTGTTCTTTTGGCTTAATGTTGTTTGGTTGGGTTTTCCCTTTACTAAGGCCGTTTCCTACCTTCTTTAGGCTACCTAGGACATACACAGCGACACATCAGTAATTGCCCGTGAGGAGGAGAGAGCATGTGTCATGCATGACGGGCATTGTCACTGAGCATTGGGTGGCCTCCTTTCTCATTGTTCCATATCTGGGTATGTAGGGACAGTTGAGTGTAACTTTGCCTCTCAGTTGAAACCTGTACAATCCTGTTACAAAGCTATACTATTGCTTCCTGTGAAGGCAATGACATCACTTTTGTTTTCCCCAGTTAATTGCAATTGTGTTATTTTACTTCTTCTGTATTTTTTTTTTCTTGCGTTGACATTACACACATTGAAGACCTCATCGGATCAGTTTAAAAATGAGTGTGAAGGGGGAACAAAAGTCAAAATATTTTTAAAAGATCTTAAAAATAATGCCTCTGTCTAGCATGCCAACAAGAATGCATTGATATTGTGAACATTTGTGATATATGTATTAATAAATAGAGCAATTACAAATGGCTGTGTTCTGATTCTGTTCTTTGATTATTATTATTTTTTTTTTTAATTTTTGACAGGCAGAGTGGACAGTGAGAGAGAGAGACAGAGAGAGAAAGGTCTTCCTTTGCCGTTGGTTCACCCTCCAATGGCCGCCACTGCAGCCGGTGCACCGCGCTGATCCAATGGCAGGAGCCAGGAGCCAGGTGCTTTTCCTGGTCTCCCATGGGGTGCAGGGCCCAAGCACCTGGGCCATCCTCCACTGCACTCCCTGGCCATAGCAGAGAGCTGGCCTGGAAGAGGGGCAACCGGGACAGAATCCGGCGCCCTGACCGGGACTAGAACCCGGTGTGCCGGTGCCGCAAGGCGGAGGATTAGCCTATTGAGCCACGGCGCCGGCTCTGTTCTTTGATTATTATGAAAGCTTTGGAACATGTATTTCTGTATCCATCATCCCTGTATCCATCATGCTCCATGGAAGGTTGGAGACTGGCAACTTGACACAGGACACTCCTCTCCACCCAGGCTCCTACTCCATCCACACCCAGAAAAATAGCATCAGGCAGCCTAAAAGCTGGAGGGTTAGCTTTTTTATTGTGGGCATTTCAGAAACTGGACTCATTTATCATGAACTATTAATATAATGTATTAGCTGCAGAAATAGAGCCCTCATGTTGTTTTAAGTCTCTGAAATCCTCCGGCCCGAGATTCATAAAATAAACCCATAGATTTCAGCAGGTTTTTTTTTTTTAAAGGCTGGATTTCATTTGAAAAGGAAATGCACACCGATTCTTTCCTTTCTCATTTCTAAGGCATGTGCATTCTTCCCTTCTTTCTTCTTTCTCTGGATTGGAGTGAATAAATGCAATCTAGAAAAGAGATTCTATAGTACTATTCAGGTGTCCCAATGCTTCCATTTGTACTGAAGCATGGAATGTTTACACTTAATTGAAAGAGCATTTTAATATTAAGCACAGAAAAATATATTATCTGTAATCTTTTTTTCTCCTTCTTATTAGTCATCCAAAAAAAAAAACTGGTAAAAGTATAAATTGACCTGTTACAAAAATGAGTGGATCTTATACAGTCTCCCTTCCTTCTAGAACAACCTGTACTTGGGATGAGATGGCAGGCATTCTGACCATCTCTATGTTTGTTAGCCTGAACTCTGAATGGGGTAAATCCTGTAAGGCTAACAAGGCACACTGCCCACGCCGCCTTCTACTCCCTCTTGAAAAGGTCAGCAGTTTTTAGAGAATTAGGGAGAGCTCTTTTGTGGAAACACATGTGGCTCAAAACTTTTCAATGTTTTATTTTAAAATTTCTCTTTTATCATATGTTGAAATGAGGCTTTTCTGTAAAATCCTAAATAGATCCCAACCTACGGTTCACCTTTTTGCAAACTCTGTATTTGTTCATACACGTTGGTCAGTAAGAAATGTATATACTCAGATCTCAGCGTTACAGCCTTTTAATATGAACCATTTGGGCCAAGGTTGATTTCATTTCAAAACTGTAAAGTAGTCGTGTTTCAACTCTTAGCGGCTTGTGTCTGATGTTCATTCCGCCTTCAAATGAAATTTAAAAGATACAAAATAAAGTGCCCTTTTTTTCTTGAGGTATAACATTTACATATGGTAAAGTGTGCAAAATGTTACACGTGCAGCTTGAACTTTCACAGCTGTAGAAATCAGTCAAACAGCCACATCGATATGATACAGAATTTTTCAGCAGCCCAAAGTTCCTCTTAGACCCCTTCCCAGTCTGTAACCATACATGCATACACATCTAGGAGTAGCTAATATGCGGGATTATTTTACCATACATTGTCTTTGTTGTTGTTGTTGTTCTTGGACTTTGCATAAAAAGAATCATGCCATAGGGACTGTTTCGTGTCCCTTCTTTCGTTAAATATCATGCCTCTGGGAGTCGGTCATGTGATACATGACAACAGAGTCTCACCATCATTGTCACAGGAGTCTGCTGTGTGACTGGAGCACGGTGGACCCATTCTACTGCTGGACATTGGGGTGCTTTTCAGATCTGGGCTACTTTGAATAGAGCCACAGTGAGCATTGCAGGATGTGCTTTTTGGTGGACATAAACATACATGTATGGAATTGCTCAGAAATAAGGTAAGTTTAGCATTAGAAGGTACCGCTTAACGTTTTCCCACAGTGGCAGTACTAACTTGTGCTCTCACCAGCAATGTGACAAAGTTCCAGTGGTTCCACATCCTCACTAAGACTTGTTCTCAGTCTGTTTTATTTTAGCCATTCCCCTTTTAATCTGCCTTCTTAGGACTAACAATATTGAACTCGCATTTTTCCACTGACCATTTTGATATCCTCTTGTATAAGGTGTGTTTTTAACGTTATTGATTTGTAAATAGTCTTTGTATATTCTGGATTAAAGTCCTTGGGTGTGCAAGTATGTACTGCAAATATTGTCTCCTAGTCTGTGATTTGGCTTTTCAAGTGTACTCAGTTCTTGATTAACTACACTTCTGAGGAGAGGTGAAAGCAATGACACAGATAATCCAAAAGATGAAAAAGCATTTCTCCCCTGCAAGAACAATGTTTGATTCTACAGTTTTGATCGATTTTAGGTCTTTGCCTTTTATTTGTATTGTGTTTATTCTAATACAATTAGTTTACATTGCCTAGAGATACAGTGATTTGGGGCTGGGAGAAGGAAATAATCAAAGCATGTCATTAAAAATGTGAGATTACAGTAACAGAAAATACACAAAGCCACAGTTTTATTCTTAGTGCTCGCATATATTATTAGTGTTAAAACTCGCCAGACAAAACTTATTTGAGAAATGTAATCACAGTCCAGCCCAGAGATTGATTTACTGAGGTTTGGCCTAACCATTGAAAATTTTTGGTTGTTGTTTTTGAAAGATCCCCTGGGGTGAGTGTAATGTCCAGACCAAGTGGACATTGTTCTAGAATCACATTCACGTCTATCCCATTTACTTCAGAGTCCCTTACTCCTTTCTTCTCTCTCATCTTCCCTATCTGGCGTGCCTTCTCCCAAGGCCTTCCATCTTCAAAGACCTCCTTTTCTGTGATGTTCTTCCCAATAACTTCAATCCTAGCTGACCATAGCAGTAGTCCTCTGTGTCTCATATTTTCTAGAACATTGTCCATTTCTTCCGCTTTCAAGTTTATGAAATTATTATAGTAATGGCTTCTTTTTGAAAACTTGATGGCATCTACTTTTGTTCCCTTTTTAATTCCTAGTATTTGTTTTCTTTTTATCGTTCGTGTTGGAAATTTATTTTCTGTCTTTTCAAAGAAGCAGTCTTTGGCTTGGTCCTCCCTGTTTGTCTTCTGTTTCATTAATTTTTGCCCTTCTATTTGATTTTGGTTTCATTGTTTTTTTTTTTTTCTTTTGTGATTCTTAGCTTATTAATCTTTTAAAATCATGAACTAAGTGCAGCTTCTGTGGCATTTCAGTCTTGATTAGCAAATTTTATTATCTTTCAGTTCTAGACACTTTGCAATTTCCTTTAGGACTTATGTAATGAACCATAAATTGAGAATTGTTTTTTAGGGTTTCCAAATGAGGTGGTGTTTGACCTAGTGGTCAAGACCCGAGTTAAGACACCTTGGATTTGATTCCCAGCTCCGGCTCCTGACTCCAGCTTCCCACTAATGCCCTCCCTGGGAGGCAGTGGCGATGGCTCTTGTGGCTGGATCCTTGACATCCATATGGGAGACCTGGATTGGGTTTCTAGATCCTAGCTTTGGGCTTCTGCCCAGGCCCTGCTGTCAGAGGCATTTGAGGAGTAGACAAGTTAATGGGAGTTCTTTATGTCTCTCTGTCTCTTTGCTTCCTCCCAACATTTTTTTTAAATAAAGTTTCTAAACAGGAGGGCTTGGGGGCTGCCTTTTTGTTTAAAAATAAAGAACCTTAGTTTATATGATGAAAATGCTTTGTTATTGACTTGCTTTGTACCCTGGTGTGTGAGCAATGCTTGTTCTGTGTGTGCTTAAAAGTATGTGTTTTCTCTAACTGTTGAGTGCAGGGTTAGGACAAACCTATACATTAAAATAGTAAATTTTATAAGTATTATTAAAAGTCTCCTATGTTTTATTTGCTAGTTTCTGTTGGATTTTGCTATCTATTTTCATTTGATTTGAAAGGCAGATGGAGGCCGTGGCGGCCATTGGAGGGTGAACCAACGGTAAAGGAAGACCTTTCTCTCTGTCTCTCTCTCTTTCACTGTCCACTCTGCCTGTCAAAAAAAAAAAAAAAAAAAACCAAAAAAAAACAAAAAAAAACAGATGGAGACAGAGACAGGCACCGACAGAAAGGGAGAAATCTTCCATCTACTGGTTCACTCCACAGATGCCGGCTAACAGCCAGAGCTGGGCTGGGCTGAAATAAGGTACCCAGAATCCAATCCATGTCCCCCATATGGGTGGCAGGGACTCAGGTACTTGAGCCATCATCTGCTGTTTCCCAGGGTGCACATTAGCAGCAAGCTGAGTCAGAAGTGTAGTAGCCTGGACTTGAACCACAGGCACTTCAATATGAGATGCAGATGTCCCAAGCAGTGACTTGGCTATTGCACCAAGTGCCAGCCCCTTGCTTTATATATTTTTATTTTATTTATTTATTTTTGACAGGCAGAGTGGACAGTGAGAGAGAGAGAGAGACAAAGGTCTTCCTTTTGCCGTTGGTTCACGCTCCAATGGCCGCCGCGGCCGGCGCACCACGCTGATCCGATGGCAGGAGCCAGGTACTTCTCCTGGTCTCCCATGGGGTGCAGGGCCCAAGCACTTGGGCCATCCTCCACTGCACTCCCGGGCCACAGCAGAGAGCTGGCCTGGAAGAGGGGCAACCGGGACAGAATCTGGCGCCCAGACCGGGACTAGAACCCGGTGTGCCGGTGCCGCAGGCGGAGGATTAGCCTAGCGAGCCGTGGCGCCGGCCGGCTTTATATATTTTTAAGTTGTGTTGTTAGAGAGATGCAAGGTCAAGATTTTGTCTCACTGATGGATTGTTTCCTTTGTTATTGTGGACCAATCCTCTTTACCTGTAGTTGGAATTTTTCCTTTTTTTTTTTTTTTTTTACCAGTTACAGTTGTTATAATTACTTTTCTTTTGATGAATATTAGCCCAAAGTGTTGTTTTACATCCTCTACTTTCAGTATTTCTGTGTAATATTTTAGATGTGTCTCTTAAAAAGCCTATAATTGTGTTTATTTTGTTCAGTCTAACCTAAGAAAATTGTGATGAAGATAGTGGTCTAGTTTCGTATTTTTATTACTGATGTATGGTTTCATTTCTACCAAGTTATTTTTGGGCCTCCTATTCATTTATTGCCTGTTTCTCTTCTGCCTTTATTGAATTATGATATCTACATTAATTTTTTGGGAAGTTATGCATTATGTGTTTAGTATTTTAATGGCTAACCTTAATTTCTTAACATTTATATTTGAAAGTTAAAGTTTATCAGAATCTCTTTATTCCTCCAAACTTACACAACACCATGAAGTGTCTTCATTCCCACCACCTCTCACTGAGCTACTATGTTTTGTTATCTGGTTTTATTTCTATCATCTCCACAAATGAGTGCTGTTAGTGGCTTTGCCCTTCATTTAGGCTTGCTGAAATGTGTACCAGCTTGGTTTTCCCCTGCCATTGCTCTTGCATTTCACCCATTCTGGGTTCAGGGATCTGTAGGAAGTACATTATCTCAATTTGTGTAAGAAAAGTATATATTTTTAAAAGACTTAATAAATAAGACTTAATAAATAAAGACTTAATAAATAAGAAAGTCAGTGTTACAGACAGAAAGGGGTGAGTGGATGGGAGGGAGAGAGAGAGAGATTTTCCATCCACTGGTTTACTCCTCAAGTGGCTGCAATGGCCAGGGCTGAGCCAGGAGCCAGGAGCTTCATCCAAATCTCCCACGGGGATGCAGGGGCCTAAGCACTTAGGCCATCCTCTGCTACTTTCCCAGGCCACTAGCAGGGAGCTGGCTCAGAAGTGGAGCAGCCAGGACTCGAACAGGTGCCAAGTGGGATGCTGCTATCACAGATGGTGGCTTTACCCACCATGCCACAGTGTGTTGTGTACAATCTATATGTGCCAGAAAAGTACTTTTTTAAACTTCCTCATTTTAAAGTTCAGTTTGATTATGTGAATACCTTGCATGAGTGGGTCCGTCCTGGTTTGGTCTAGCAGGAGCTTTGTCCAAAACCATGGCTTGCCATAAATTGCATTTCACAAAAATATATTCAATTCTTAAACATATTTCCATCTAGTAGTTGAAGTCCTGCGTCCTATGTGTGATTCTGGTGTTTTTTTTTTTTTTCAGTTTTCCATGTTGTCTTTCAGTTCATTAATTATTTCATGTGTAAGTAATGTCACTCAGTTGCTTAGGATCTTTTAATAGTGTTCCTGAGGACAAAGTAGATAGCAGTACTGCCTTTGTATCCCCACAGTGACTGGCGCAGAACGAAGCACTTTGTAGGTTCTCAAATTCCTTCATGAATAAAGAATGAATGCATTCCACGTCCTTAAACTGTGTGCCAGAAGCTTAACTGGTCTTAGATGAATATGTTTTCTTCGTTTATTTCAATTGTGTCTCGAGTCCTATTTTTGCCTCATGTCGTCCTTACTGGTTAATGCATCACTATTTTTATTTCATGAGTCATAGTTGTCCCACTGCCCGGAAAATAAATAACTGTACATGTCTTGGGTAGTACTAATATGATCCAATCTGGATTCTTATCTAGACTGATGAACCCTCATATTTTGTTTCTTAAATGAGCAAAAGTGATAGCCTTTGTTTTCTTAATAGAACCATAAAACATGTAGAAATAGGCCAGTAAACACTAAAAGGATCCAAGAACATAACTGAACTCCTCCCAGCCTTGGTAGCTCTCTGTAACAAACTACTGGATAATGTATGCACAGACTTTTCAACCTATTGTGTAGTGGTGTAATTTAATTAAAAAACAATTATTTCAAGACTTACTGGATTTAGACCATGGGACATGTAAAGAATACAAAAATATCTGTCTTCAAGTAGTGCTGACTAATTTCCTTGGATATATCAGATCATGCAAACAAGCAGTTTTTCACAATAATTCATGTTTGTACAGTTGATCATGCAAAGGCAAGTCTATGTCTTTTTTTTAAAGATTTATTTATTTGAAAATCAGAGTTACACAGAGAGAGGGAGGCACAGAAAGAGAGAGGTCTTCCATCTACTGGTTCACTCCCTAGATGGCCACAACAGCCAGGGCGGGGCCAGGCCCAAGCCAGGAGCCAAGAACATCATCCAGGTCTCCCACGTGCTTGATAGGGTCCCAAGGATGTGGGCCATTTTCTGCTGCTTTTTCCAGGCCATTAGCAGGGAGCTGGATCAGAAGTGGAGCAGCTGGGACTCGAATTGGTGCAGGATGCCAGCGTTGCAAATGGCAACTTTACCCAAGTATGTATCTTATATGAACACAATGATAGTAGTTATATGTTGCTTTATAACAAACTACCTGCATCAGTTAGCAGCTTAAAATAGCAGTCACAGGCATCCAGGTATGGCTACGCTGGGTGCTTCTGGCTCTCAAGTTCTCATGGGGTTACAGTGAAGCCACTGGGGAGGGCTGTAGTTCCCTCTGAAGGCTACACTTGGGGAAAGTGTCAGCTTTTGAGCTCATTCTGTTGGTTGTTGACGGGCCTTCATCTCTTGCCATGCGGGCCTCTGCAGACGGATGCCTCCTGAATTGGCAGCTGGCTTGCTCCAAGACGAGCTGATCAAAGAGAATGTTCAAGACAGAAGCCACTATTTTATAAGCTACTCTCAGAAGTGACATGGCATCACTTGTGTAAATGTTCTGTTAGGAGTCACTGAGTAAGTCGAGCCCATGCATAAGGAGAGAGGATGACACAAGGGTGTAAACAGTAGGAGGCTGGAATCATTGGAAGGTGTCTTGGAGGCAGCCTGCCACAACTATATTTTATTTCCATACCATTGGGACTTAACGAGTGGCTCCCATGGTTAACAGAGAATAGCAACTAAACTAAGAAACAAGTTCATTTTACAAGTAAGTTTATACCCCAATCTCATTGATCTTGGTGTTTTTCATTTCTTTTATGGTCAGCCAAGGGTTTTTTTTTTTTCCTGGCATTTTCTCAAATGTTTCTCATCAGAAGTCCAGAAGGTGAGCAAAATCAAATGCTGCAAGTTTTCAAAAACATCAAAGCTGTTTTTCTATTATCTTTGAAGATTTTCTTATTTCTGAATATGTACTTTCTCTTGCAGAAAATCTAGTAGTTATCTAAGTTCTATACTACCATACATTTCTTGGTAAAAATAGACCTTAATTTAGAGAAATTATTAAAATATATTTGGTATGTGATTTTTCTCTTGCTTCCATTACCTTTACTTCATGAGCATTAATTCTTTTAAGTGGTAGTTGATACAGTTAAAGAAATGGAGTGGTGGGGTTGTTTTATTTGTAACTTCTTTGGTAGTAAAGAGATTACATTTTAAGCGAATATCAATAAACTAATAAATATGTCCAAAGCTCTCTTCAGAATAGTAAGGGCCTAGAAGTCATCCATGTTACAGTTGTAGGAATTTGTGATAACCTCATTGTGCAGGCCTGTCTGTGGGGTGGGAGGTGGTGACAATCTCTGGAAGGTATGGCAAAGCGTAGGAAACAACTTTCTTTAAACATCGAATCCATGAGGGCTCAAATGTAGGTCGTCTCTATGCTGTTTTCCTGGGCAATTTTATCCATCCCTGTTGCTTCAATGACCATGCATTTGGCAATGGCGTCCATCTTCAGAACTCTAGCTACCACTGAAGCTATAATATGTGTACAGTTAGGCTGCTAAAAACCACAAGGCTGAAAGTAGGAGAGTGGTGGTGATGGTAAGATCAACTTGGATTCAAATTGAGGAAAAGTCCGAATCAGTCTGGTTTGGATGAAAAGAAATGAGAATTCCTGGTAGATTTTCTTTGTTACCATTCCATAGGTATCTGATAAACAGGCATTGTTCGGTGTGTGTTCTGTGTGTGAGGCTATAGTGGTAACAAGATGGAACAGACCCTTGCCCTATGGAACTAATTTTCCTAGAAGTAAGCAGATAAAAAGTGTATGAATGGTTAAGGTTAGTTAATGGTAGGCTTTAGAAAGAAAATGAAAACAGATGGCCCAGGTAATGCTACTTTAACAATAGAACGTTCATATTTGCATTGGGTTGTGAATCTGGGTATTCACTCTCTGGTGTCATCTCATCTGACTTAATTTAAAGGTAGGCTGAAGTCAGATTTATACATAACTAAGGCTTTTGGGTGGAGTAATGTGGGTACCATAGCTATAGGTGAAGAAACCAGACACTTATGGTTAGGTAAGCAAATTAGGACCCTGAAGAACTTCCAGAAATTCAATTCATTGCCAATTATAAATATTATCTTTTAAAGAAGTGTTAACTTGAGACAGAAGGACATGACAGTGCCCATGGCGTGCACATTCACAAGGAATGCACATGCTACAACCGTGGTTGGTTAGCTTTGTGGCCTAGTCCTGGCCCTTTATCCTTGGAACCATCTCAAGGGCTACTTGTATGAGGGTACTTTAAAAAGTTCATGGAAAATGGAATCAAAATATCAGTTTATTTTCATGCAAACATTTTTGAAACTCACACATAGTTTTTCCATCATACACATTTTCCACAAACTTTTTAAAGACTATATATATATATATATATATATATATATAGCTTTATCGGGAGACTGGAGGTGAGGAAGGGGTTTCTTAGCTTAAACAAAAAGGCTTGAAAATCGCTGAGTTAGATTATGATGCTAATGAGAGGAATAGAGCTCCAGAAAATGTGGTCTGAATCAGCAGTGTGGGGATTTTCAGGAGATTCATATTCACAAAAATTTCAGAAATACTGATTTTGGATTTAGGCCCCTAGTTTCCAAACTCAGCCATACTTGGGAGTCAACTGGGAGGTAAGGGATAGGTTAGGCATTAGGATTTTTAAAGCTCCCCAGAGGATTCTGATGTGTAGCCAAGTTTGAGAACACTGATTTAGGCCATAGACTGAGCCCTGATGTAATTGGTGCCCTAAAAATGTGGGCTGCTTGGCCACTTAAAAACCAGGTTTATAGTGTAAGTTCATCATCTAGAAGCTTGTGCTAATGGGCAAAGGTGACTTCTCTCACCTCAACCCACACCTCCCTTGTATTTGAGAGCCAGTTCAAAATGAATAGAGAATGGCTGTTCTTGTAAGTGGGTGGGGCAAATGTCAAGGGCATTGAGAATTCCTTTCCAGTTGATGGCATCATTCATCCGCTGGCTTAGACAGCAGAGAGTTTTCATTTATGTGCAGCGGTTTTCTCTCTCCAGCAGGGATGAACTCCACAGAAACAGAAAGACTAGCCTGCCTGCCACTCACCTTGTTCAGTTTAAATTCATTTTATATAATTGTATGCACTAATATATATATAAAATTCCTTCAGGGAAGGAAGCCTCAAGGCTAGCTCAAAACTGCTGAAAGCAATAAACAGAATGGCCTTATACGTTCATTAAATCATAAAGCAGCAGGGGGTTGTTGGGGGAGGGGAGGATGTGACTGAACCCTCAAGAGGACACCTTTGGGCGAGGGTTTGGGTTCGGATGTCCCTTCCCCCTTCCGCCCGCTCTGTCTTCCAGAAATATCGTTCAGAAACTTCAATCTGCATTAGACACTTCCAATTTTTTTTAATGACAACTGAATCATGGCAATGGGTAAGTATAGACCCTGCTTTTAAAAATTCCAATATGTTAAATTCTCCATGGTCCCAAAGCCATTTTAACGGAGACGTAAGTGGAACTGAGGTAGGAGAAGATGTGTGTGAAGTGCTATCTCCTTGCTCAAAAGGCAGACGGCAGTGCATTTTTGGTTATGGTTCATGCATGCATGCTCATCATAACAAGCAAGAAATTGAAGCTGAGAAAGGAGGTGTTTTTTTCATTTCCTAGATGAAGGTACTGACTTTCCAGGAGTCGCGATCTTCCAAACCCAGTAGCCATGACAACTTAAAATGCCAGCATGTGCTGCATTGCAGAGCTGGAATTCCTACTCCACATGTGAGTTCCATTTTCCACAGATTAACCATGGAAATACCCATTGCTTGTCTCCCAACACACACATGATCAACGGGTAAACATGGAATGGCTGATCCACTTGGAAATAAGCTACTATGAGGGGTTCTGTATCCACTCAGTTACTTTGTAATAATGGAATTTCAAAGATTCTTGTGTTTCTCTCTCTCTCTCTCTCTCTCTCTCTCTCTCTTTTTTTTTTTTTTTGACAGGCAGAGTTAGTGAGAGAGAGAGACAGAGAGAAAGGTCTTCCTTTGGCTGGTTCACCCCCCCCCCCAAATGGCCGCTATGGTTGGCGCACTGCGCTGATCCAAAGCCAGGAGCCAGGTGCCTCCTCCTGGTCTCCCGTGTGGGTGCAGGGTCCAAGCACTTGGGCCATCCTCCACTGCACTCCCAGGCCACAGCAGAGAGCTGGCCTGGAAGAGGACTAGAACCCGGGGTGCCGGTGCCGCAGGCGGAGGATTAGCCAAGTGAGCCACGGCGCCGGCCTCTTGTGTCTCTTAAAAGCAAGAGACAGGAAAACCAAAACCTGGCTTTTTGTCCCAAAATAACCTTACTCCATAAAAATGTTTTGAATTAAGAACTTTAATCTTCCCACAACCTTCATCTTTATTTGACTCTTTCTAAATTAATTTACACAGCATAAGATCCTTGTTATATAGGAATTGGTGAACTGGTTTGAGGATTTTCCTTTACAATTCTAGCGTCTTCATCCCTTTTATGGTTATAAGGAAGGTGTGCTCCCCTAGGGATGAAAATGGAAGGCATGGTGCAGGAGGGGAGACAGTAACACCATTTTTTAACTTGAAAGGCAGAGAGAGGGAGAACTCCCTTCTGCTGGATCACTGCTCAAATACAAACAAGAACTGAGACGAGGGGCAAGACCAAAGCTGGGAGCCAGCTGAGGACTCATTCCAGGTCTCCCAAATGGGTGGCAGGGACCCAACTACTAAGCCGGCACCTGCTGCCGCCTAGTGTCTGCTTTAGCGGAAATCTGGTATTGAAAGGTGAGGCCAAACTCCAACTGAGATCACTTTGATATGAGACGCTGGCATCTTAACTATGTCTTAGTCACTAACCTAAAACCTATCTTGAGGCTGGTGCCGCGGCTCACTAGGCTAATCCTCCGCCTTGTGGTGCCGGCACACCGGGTTCTAATCCCGGTAGGGGCGCCAGATCCTGTCCCGGTTGCCCCTCTTCCAGGCCAGCTCTCTGCTGTGGCCAGGGAGTGCAGTGGAGGATGGCCCAAGTGCTTGGGCCCTGCACCCCATGGGAGACCAGGAGAAGCACCTGGCTCCTGCCTTCGGATCAGCGCGGTGCACCGGCCGCAGCACGCCAGCCGTGGTGGCCATTGGAGGGTGAACCAACAGCAAAGGAAGACCTTTCTGTCTCTCTCACTATCCACTCTGCCTGTCAAAAAAAAATATATAAATAAATAAAAAGAAAAAGAAAAGAAAAAAAGAAAACCTATCTTGCACTATTGCTTTCACATCTACTAAAACAGATTCAGATATTCATAAACTTTATAAAAATATTCCCATCTCCAAATAATTTGCTGTCAACCATATCGATCTTTGGGAATAAACATTGCTTGTTCTTCCAAATGTTTATTTCTTGATTCAAAATGTAAGAATTTGGGAATTTTTTTTTTTGAGAGGGGAAATACTTTGGAGGAAGAGGACCTGGCCACAAAGACAGGTACAAGGCTAGGCCAGCTGTAGCTTTGTTCAATTTTTAATTTTAAATTATGTAAAAAAATGAAACTCATAAACAGAGATTTCTTAATATAACAATTTTCCTGGCATGGGTTGTAGTGAATAAGAGAAGACAGGAACATAAAACTAAGGTATTAGGTAATACTGCCAATGGAAAATTAACAAAAATGAAGCCATGACAGCTTTAAGATCGTAAGTTGGTGAGAAAATATGATTAAACAAATTCTCTAACATAACACATTCTCAGATCCCATGGTCCAGTCCACCAGTAGCTTTTCTTCACAAGCCTTCGATAAAGAGAGGTCCTACTAGCAGCCTACAGAATGTCCTTGTGCTAATGGACCATGTTGGGAGGCATCTTCCAGGGACCAGAGCATTCCTCTGAACTGACAGTCAGCCACAGCCTAGCTTCTAGGGCATAGCTGAAATCCTTTGATGAAGTCTGAGCTGTTGGCCTAAGGCTGATAGCTATGTCCAACTCCAATATCATCAATACGACCTTCTCTTACCTCTATCGTCTCCTAAAAATGAGATTGTAAAGAAAAGTAACTTCCACTAGGAAAGCCCAAGCGTGACCCATCATATTCCAACTCTATTCACAAGTACACCCCTTTACCTTCAAACAGCAGCCTAGCCATCTGACCCCAAGAGAGTTTTGTGGGAAAAAGAGAAAGGGTCATTAATAACTTCCCAGGGATGGGGTGGACAATGAGGTTAAATGTACCCTTTCCTGGAGAGTCCCATGAGATCTGGGGGACAGATTATTTAAAGCTTGAAACATCTGTAAATCAAAAAGTAATCTAGAGAGACAGGAAGGTGACAATCAGTCACACCTGCTGTCCTCCACATCAACACCTTGTCACTTTTTCATAAAACTGCAAACTTAGTATAAAAGTTATTGGCCGCTACAGGGACAATTATCCAAATTCAGCACTATCTTCTGCCCAGTGTGAACTGGAGCCAGCCCTGGTGTTTCATGTCTTCAAATAGGAAAGCAATCATAATCAGGAGGCCAGAGTTCCTCAGGTCCCCTTACCTATCCTGACAAGGTGCTCTCCCTAGCAAGCAAAGGCACTTTGTTGTCCTGTTGCCTTTTGTCTGGTTTGATGTTTCTCAATCACTTGTTCAGCTGGAGAAAATCAAATATTTTTTTTCTTTTTCACCCCTGAGAACAACAAATCTGCCTCCAGCCCAGCATATTCTAGGGATCCTCTGCTATCATCAACCTCACTCAGGGTAAGAGAACCAGGACTCCATTCCAAACCGTCCAAGGAACATGTGCAAGGGCCCGTCTGCTGTCAGCTCTCCTAACTCTTGATAGCCTTCCAGGACAAATGACTTTCCTTTGGGGAGAAGAAAGGGGGGCCAGATGTGGTGTCCTCTGCTTGGTGGTAGCTAGGGTAACACTTGAGAATTAGAAGGTCAGTTGGATATACAAAATTAATCATGAACAGTGTTAACATGTGCATACTAAGAACTTAAGATATGGTTTAGAACTTCCTAGGTATATATGTCAATATTTTGAGTGCATATGTTCCCTAAAAGACTCTTAGAAGAATATCAATAGCAGCTTTATTCACAACAGCCCAAACCAGAATCAACTCAAGCATACATCAGAGGACTATGGATAAACTATGATATATTCATAAAATCAGAAATGACACAGTTACTATCGTTTCACACAATAACATGAATGAATCTCTTAGATAAACTGAGTGAAAGAATATACAAAAGAGTATATTATTCCATTAATATGAAATTCAAGGACAGATTAATCAACAGCTGTAAAAGTCTCAGTGGTATTATAAAGGCAGAACGGACATGAGTAAGCTTTCTGGAATACTTTCCATAATCTTTTCCTTGACCTGTGTTACATGGTTGTATGCACAGTAAAAATTCATCAGAAATTTCTCACTGTAACCTAAGATTTGTATAGTTTATATACTTTGAATCTCAACAAAACTTAAAGAGTGTAAGGTAATATCAAAAGTTTAAGTGGTGGCCGGCGCCGCGGCTCACTAGGCTAATCCTCCGCCGTGTGGCGCTGGCACACCGGGTTCTAATCCCGGTAGGGGCGCCGGATTCTGTCCCAGTTGCCCCTCTTCCAGGCCAGCTCTCTGCTGTGGCCTGGGAGTACAGTGGAGGATGGCCCAAGTGCTTGGGCCCTGCACCCCATGGGAGACCAGGAGAAGTGCCTGGCTCCTGCCTTCGGATCAGTGCGGTGCGTCGCGGTGACCATTGGAGGGTAACCAACAGCAAAAGGAAGACCTTTCTCTCTGTCTCTCTATCTCACTGTCCACTCTGCCTGTCAAAAAAAAAAAAAGTTTAAGTGGTAATTGTTGTTGAGGGTGTGGAGAAAAGGGTACCCTTGCATGTTGTTGGTGGGCATGTAATTTGGTTCAGCCTTTATGGAGAACAGTATGGAGGTTCCTCAAAAAGTAACAGTACAACTACCCCATGACTCAGCTATCCCACACCCTGGTGTGCATCCAAAGGAAATGAAATCAGTAAGTTGACATGATATCTGCACTTGCCTGTTGACTGCAGAATTTTTCACAATAGTCAAGATATGAAATTAACCTAAGTATCAATGGATGAAGGGATAAAGAAAATGTGGTATGTATACTCAGTGGAATATCATTCACTCATAAAAAAGAATGAAATTTTTGTTTATTGCAATAATATGGCTGGAACTAGAGTACTTTATACTAAGTGAAATAAGGCAGATACCCAAAAGACAACTTCTGAGTGCATGATCTCACTTATATGTAGAATCCAAAGAAGGCAAACTCATAGAAACACAGAGTAGAATGGTGTTAGGGGCAGAGGAGTAGGGGAAAAAGGATAATTTTGGTAAAAGGATGCAAACTTTCTGGAGACCTAATGTATAGCATGATGATTAAAATTAATAATGTATACTTGAACTTTGTTAGGAGAGTAGATTTTAGTGTTCTCATCACACAGACAAAAGAAGTATGTGAGGTGATGAATGTTAACTAGCCTGATATGATATTTCATAATGTATGGACATATCAAAACACATTGTGCATCTTTATAGCTTTTATTTGTCAATTACACAAATGGAAAATGGAAGGATAAAAGAAAACCCACCTTCAGAACTTGTAGCTCCCAAATTAAATGTTCATGGAATATTCCAAACTCATTTTTCACCAATGATTAGTTCCTAAAGTACTTTGCTTTGGTACAGGAAATGCTTCATTCTTTTACTCTCACATTAGAAATCCTAATCTCCAATGCAAGAAGTAGTGTGACATTAAGAAGGAGGAGAAATGAAATTTCAATCAGTAATAATGGTGTCCCAGAAATGTCCCATGAGGGCTACTGTTACTACTGCACTACTATGGTCATGTCTAGTGCCATATAAGTGGAAGAAGCCCTGCCAGGGTTAGAATTCAGAGCCCTACATCTCAGCTTAGATCTCAGACTTCCCTGGGAGTCATGTATTTCTTAAATGCTTTAACACCTCTATTTGCTCACCTACAAAATGATAAGAATGGGACTAGATGCTTCTAAAGACCCTCAGAACCACTTTGATATAATCCAGTGATTTGCAGTGGGCATTTGGTGTAGTAGTTAAGATGTCACTTGGGATATCTACATCCCATATCAGAGTTCCTGGGTTCGAATCCAGGCTCCACTCTCAATTCTAACTTTCTGCCAGTTTGCACCCTGGGATGACTCAAATATATAGGTCCCTGCCATCCATGTAGGAGACCTAGATTGAGTCATGGACTCCTGGCTTCAGCCTGGCCCAGCCCCCAAATACAGCAGGCATTTACAGAATTTACTAGCAGATGGGACATCGATGTATTTTATTATTTTATATATATATATATATATATATATATATATCCCTATCTCCCTTCTGCCTTTCAAATAAAATGAAAATAAATAAAATTTAAAAACAATAATAATTGATCGATTAATGACCACCCAAGTCCTTTGAGGTTTCTTTGGACCTGAAAAAAAAAAACGGGGACCAAACCAGACTTCCATGACCAAGGGACAATCCCACCAGTGGAGACACAGACATAGTCCCTGGCTATGAAGACAGTGTCTCTGGGAACTGGGATGCTACCCCACACTCACAACAATGAGCAGGATTCATGGCAGACCACCTGTTTTATATTTATTTTCATCTACTTGAAAGGCAGAGAGAGCAATCCTCCATCTGCTGATTCACTCCCCAAATGCCCGCAATGGCTAGTGCTGGGCCAGACTGAAGCCAGGAGCCCAGACTCCATCCAAGTCTCCCTCATGGGTTGCAGGGACCCAAGTACTTGCACCACCATCACCTGCTGCAAGAAAGTGGAGCAGAAGCAGAGGTGTGATGTGATCCCAGGCACTCGGATTCGGGATGAGGAGCCCAGTGCATCATAATGCCTGTCCTCGGTAGATCACCTTTCTATAGTGAAAGGCAGCCTTTAGATTTGAATATTTTTATCTTTTTGCATTAATCATTGAGGGGAAAACTCATGCAACTTTGAAAGCATTAACTAAAATACAGGCTACATTACTTAGAAGTTCATAGATTCAGGAATAGCAGCAGCAAAAATAAAATAGAATAGTATAATACTGAAATAAATAAAATAAAATAGAATAGAATAGTGTAATATTGAAAAGATCCTTTACCAGGAAAGGATTAACTGAATAGAAACTGTTTCATTTTTAAAACAGGTATAGATAAGACACATCAATTCCAGCGAAATTACAGTACAAGGGGCTAGATTTGCCTTCCTGTCTGAAACAACCAGAAACCAGACAAAATATATGAAACAAGTTTTCGAGGCACTTGAAAGGAGCAAAGAAAAACAGTGGTCCCTGAGAGACTGGAAACAAAGGAAGTGAGCACTTTGATTCCCCCAGCTTAGTGCCTTAAGAGTTTCAAGGTTGTGATGTACCCTGCAGCAGAATCCCTGATTTGAAAAGCCTGCTGAGAATCCCAAGGGACAAAGCAGCTGGAGTTTGCAGGCCAGAGCACCCGGCGGGGGGGTGGGGGTGGGGGTGGGGGTGGGGGGGTGGGATTCCAGAGATCTTCAGATGGACTCTTGACTAGTCAGTAAAGGAGAAATCAGAGTACGGAGGTGGGGAAACTACTGGAGCCTGCAGAACACAACCCAAAAGGATGACAGGGGACAGTACTTGGGGCTCATACAGGTTCAGGAATAGTGCCTGTTCCCACCGACCAGACTAGAAAAACTCATCATTCAAAGGGCACTGATTGCAAGACTCAAAAGGATCCTTTCTCAGTTGTGGGGAGTAATTTGCCCTGGAATAAACCTGGCTCTGGTACACCTACCAAGTCTTACAAAGAAATACTTGAAGGAATTTGAATTTTGTCTCAGAGCAAAACTCAAGATTATCTATAGCAATAGAAAAATATCTAATATTCAGCAGGGGAAAATTCCAAATGTCTGCCATCCTATAAAAAAATTACCATGTATGCAAAGAAGTATGAAGATGAATCAGAATCGAGGAGAAAAAGCAATCAATGGAAAGTGACCAAGAGGGGCCGGTGCTGTGGCATAGTGGGTAAAGCTACCGCTTGCGGTGCCAGCATCCCATATGCGCCACTTTGAGTCCTGGCTGCTCCACTTCTGATCCAGCTCTCTGCTATAGCCTGGGAAAGCAGTAGAAGATGGCCCAAGTGCTTGGACCCCTGCACCCACGTGGGAGACCTGGAGGAAACTCCTGGCACCTGGCTTTGGATCAGTGCAGCTCTGGCTGTTTCAGCCATCTGGGAAGTGAACCAGCAGATGAAAGACCTTTCTCTCTCTCTCTCTCTCTCTCTCTCTGCCTCTCCTTCTCTCTGTGTGTAACTCTGACTTTCAAATAAATAAATAAATCTGTTTTAAAAGTGACCAAGAATTAAATAAATATTAGACTTAGCAGACAATAGTATTAAAATAATTTCTGTATTTGAAGAAATATGGCCAGAATTGCCTAAATTTGATGAAACTGGTAAACATATAGATCCAAGCAGCTCAACAAACTCCAAGCACACACACATACACACAAATAAAAAAGAAGAAAACTACAATAAAGCACATTATAAACAATTTGTTCAAAATAAATGATGAAGAAATCTTAAACATCACTAGAGGCTGAATAGGTTATGTACAGAGAAACAAAGATAAAAACAAACGGACTTGTGTGTTTGGAAAGAAAAGTGTGAGAAGAGAGCAGAACAACAATTTTAAAGTACTGAAAGGGAAAAAATGCTATTAATTTAGAATCCAAGTGTGGGCTTAGTGGCCAGCAGCATAAGCCACCACTTGGGATGCCAGCATCTCACATCCAAGTGCCAATTCAGAGTCCTGGCTACTCTGTGCTTCTGATCCAACTTCTTGCTAACGTGCCTGGGGGGAGTGAATGGCAGCCTAAGTACTTGGGTTCCTGCCACCCATGTGGGAGACCCAGATGGAGTTTCTGACTATTTGGTCTGGGCCAAAGGGGTCATTTCAGGAGTGAACCAATGAATGGAAGATCACTCTCTGTCTCTCACTCTGCCTTTCAAATAAAAAAAAATGAATCTTTAAAGAAATATAGAATCCTGTACTCAGCCAAAAGGCAAAGGTGAAATAAAGACTTTTTGTACATTAAAAAAAAAACTGAAAGAATTAGTAGCCAGCAGACCCACACTGTAAGAAATGTTGAGGAGTACTGTGGGCAGGAGGAAAATTAGACTAGATGGAAATATATAACTATAGAAAGAAGTCAAAATTCCAGCAGGCTTTTTGTAAAAATGGATATGTTGATTGTAAAATCCATATGGAAATGCAAAAGGACTTAGAATAGCCAAAATAACTCTGTTTATCTGACTCCAACACCAGACTGGTTTGATTACTAATGTCTTTATTCTTGAGAGCCAATAATACTAGTTTTCCAACTTCTTCCTATTCAAAGAGATCAAATTGTCAAAATAGGAAAGTCCAGAAATAGATCCACACATATATGGACAACTGATTCTTCACAGATTCAAAAACAAAGGAGTGGATAAAGGGTAGGCTTTTCACCAAATGGTGCTGGAAAGAGAGAGCGAGAGTGAATGAAAGAAAGAAAAACTTGTAGCCACACCTTGCACACGATAATTGACTCAATATGAGTCACAGATCTATTGTAAAACATACAGCAATAACATTTGAAGAAAAAAATAGGAGAAATTATTTGCTTTAGGTCACACAAAGATTTCCTAGGTAAGACAACAATAAGAGAAGGAAAAGATAAGTAAGGGATTGGAAGAAAAGTTTACAAAGCATGAATCAGATAAAAAAAAATATGGTCTCTTGAATATATAAAAAATGATCAAATCTCAATAAGAAACAACCTAGGAAAATAGGGCAAAATTACTGAACAGATATTTTACCCAGAAGATATGTAGTTGCTAAATAACTTGAAATGTGCTTAATATCATTAGTCATTAGACAAATGAAAATTAAAATCACAATGAGATAATTACTATTTACCTATTGGGATTCCTAAAACTAAAAGGATTTACCATATAAAGTTTTATTTGCCATAGCAACTGATACACTCATACACTGCAGCCACAAAGATAAAATGATTCAATGGAAAACATGTTATCAATTTCTTAAAATATTCAAGAAACATCTTCCATATGATCTAGCCATTCTATTCCTAGTTATTTATTGATGGAAGACAAATGAAAGCATGATCCAAACAAAAATTTGTGCATGATTGGTCACAGCAGCTTTATTTGTAAGTGACACAAATGTCTATCAACAGGTGAGTGTATAAATTGTAGCCATCCTTATACATTGGATAATGAAGACGAATGAATTCTTGGTACACACAAGAATATGCATGCATCTCAAAATGTTGAAAGAAGCCAAACAAAATAAGAGAATATACGGTGTCATTCTATTTATATAAAATTATGGGAAAATGCAAACTCCTCCATAATGACAGAAATCACATCAGTGAGAAAATTTTGTGATGATCGTGGTTGTGGTGATGATTTCACAGGTATAACTACATGTCAAGATTTGTCAAACTGTATGCCTTAAGTAGATGTAGTTTACGTTATGTCAAATATGTATGGCAACAATTGGACACTTGACTCAGGTATACACCCAAGGGAAATGAAACTATCTGTTCACACAAAACCGTGTACTCCAATGTTCACAGTAGCATTACTCATAATACCAAAACAGTAGAAACAGCCCAAATGTCCATCTACTGATGAATGGAGAAATAAAACGTGGCATGTCCATGCAGTAGAATATTATTGGACCACAAGAAGAAATGAAGTCCTGGTATACACTACGTGCTGAGCCTCGAAAATGTGCTAAGTGAAAGAAGCCAGACACCAAAGGACACATAGTGTATGATTCCATTTATATAACCTGTAACAACAGCTATGGAGACAGAAAGGAGATCAGGGGTTGCCTAGGGCCTGCAGGAAGTGGGTGTTGGGGAGGAAAGGAGAGTGACTACTAAGGAGTTTAGGTTTCTTTGACAGGTGATGAAAATTTACAATTGGTGGTGATGATAGTTGCACAACTCGGGGAAAGTACTAAAACCTTGAACTGGACACTTTAAATGGGTGAATTGTATGGTAGGTGAATTATATCTTTTTTTTTTTTTTTTGACAGGTAGAGTGGACAGTGAGAGAGAGAGACAGAGATAAAGGTCTTCCTTTGCTGTTGGTTCACCCTCCAATGGCCGCTGCGGCCGGCGCGCTGCGGCAGGTGCACCACGCTGATCCGATGGCAGGAGCCAGGTGCTTCTCCTGGTCTCCCATGGGGTGCAGGGACCAAGCACTTGGGCCGTCCTCCACCACACTCCCGGGCCACAGCAGAGAGCTGGACAGGAAGAGGGGCAACCGGGACAGAATCCGGCGCCCCGACCAGGACTAGAACCCGGTGTGCTGGCGCCGCAAGGCAGAGGATTAGCCTAGTGAGCCGTGGCACCGCCCGTGAATTTTATCTTAATAAAGCTGTTATAAAATATGTATGTCAGTGATTTTTAATTATTTTTGGAAAGGTATATTTTGTGTTGGTGAATTCTTCTGAGTCTTCCTCTTAGTATGGTTGATTTTTTAAAAAGTGAGTAAAATCTCCCTATAGGTTATTTGTAATTCTGTCTCTATTGTACTGTGTCATATTATCTCAAGCTTATTTAATTTGGAACATTATATGAAGTGTTTTTAATACAACTGCCTGCCTTTGACTAGCCATTTCTTTATATGTCATTATTTTAAAAAATGTTTCTATAAGCAATTGTGTGCTTTTCTTGGCTACATGATAGAAAGCTCAAGTCAATGAAGGAAAAGAGTATCTTTGAGAATACCTTTTTTAAAAAGATTTATTTATTTGAGAGAGGGACGACAGAGACAAATCTTCCATCTGCTGGTTCACTCCCCAGAAAGCTGCAACAGTTGGAGCAAGGCCAATCCAAAGCCAGGAGCCAGGAGCTTCTTCCAGATCTCCCATGTGGGTGCAGGGGCCCGAGTACCTGGACCATCTTCCACTGCTTTACCAGACCATCAGCAGAGAGCTGGATTGGAAGTGGAGCAGCCAGGACTCGAACCGAGTCTCACGCAGGATGCTGGCATCACAGGCAGAGGCCTAAACTACTGTGCCACAGCATCGGCCCGGAGAGTATCTTTATTTCAAAAGTTTCCGTATCAGTTGGTGTTTAGTGCTTGGGACACCTGCATTGCATATTGGTGTGCCTGGTTCAAGTCCCAGCTCTGCTTCTGATTCCAACTTCCTGCTCATGCACACCCTGGGAGGCACCAGGTGATGATGGGCCCTGCCAGGCACACGGGAAATGCGGTTAAGGTTTCAGGTTCCTAGCTTTGGACTGGCTGAACCCTGGCTGTTGTGGGCATTTAATGAATGAGGCAGGGGATCTCTCCTACCTCTCTCTCTCTTTCTCCCTTCCTCCCTCTCTCCCCATGTATGTGTGTCTTTGTCTTTCAAACAAAGTGAATATTACTCGATTAACTTAGAAGGACTTTGCTTTGAGGTGTAAAAGATACACAGAAAGCACACATGTCCCAAGCACACATGTGATGGATTTTCACCACCCAGATGCATTCATATCACTAACATCTAGATCAAGATGTAGAACACCCCTAGTTTCCCAGAAACCCCGTCATGTGCAGAATAAAATGGCTTCATATTATAGTCTTTAAAAATGCACGTAACATGAATTTTACAACCTTAACCATTACTGAGTGTGTAGTTCAGCAGTGGTAAGTGCGTTCACACCACTGTGAAACAGCTCCAGAACATTTTCACCTTGCAAGAATGAAACCACTAACACCTCCCCATCATTCCCTGCTCCAAGTTCCTGTGAATGACTCTTCTAAACATGTCTATGAATTCGACTACTTTGGGGACCTCATATCAGTGGAACCATACAGTATTTGTCTGTTGTAACCGATACATTTCACTTGGAATACTGTCCTCCAAATTCATTCACGTTGTCATTAAGGACAGATTCTCCTTCTTTTTAAGGTTGAATAATATTCCATTGTGTTACATGCAGTGTTTTGTTTGCCCAGATATTTAGGTTGTTTCTATCTCTTGATTATTGTGAAAAATACTTCTATGATTATGGATGCTACTATGAGAATGTCTGAATACCAAAAATAGTTTACATGGTTGTCACCAATGGAATGCGAATTATCTCATTTAATCTTTCAACAACAGTATGAGAAAGGAAGTTTTATCATTATTCCCATTTTACAGATTAATAAGGACATTAAGCAACTTTCCAAAGGTCACATCAGTGGTCTTCCTGAACCAGTAGTTTGCTCTTAACTGCCACGCTATACTACATCTTCCTTCACTATGCTGATGCTACAACATGCCTCACAGGAAGCATTGCCCACGTGTGCACTCAGAAAGTGTTCAGGTCACCCAAGTGCAGTCCTGTGAAATTAAAAGCATGAACAGTCCCTCACGGTGCCCCAAGTTTCTTTCAATTTTGACTCATTTACAAACTGTAATGTCATCAAGCATATATATTAAGCACCTGACCTTAAAAAGCATCTTTTCTTATTCTGGCCAAGCATTTTGGATGTACATTGGAAAGAAGGAATCAAAATTAGCTTCATGTACTCAATTCTATAAAAAATTATTAGCAATTAATGTAGACTTTAGGGGGGAGGAGAGTAATTAGCCCTCTTGCCCTGAAAATTAATGGGTCCTTTTCATTATACCCCTGAGGGGTATTTTACCCAATAGCATTCCATTTCAGATTAATGTAAAATGAAAACTACATTATTTGAGAATGCTGGCTACATAACGATTATAAACCACAAATCTCACAAAGATTAACAGAGAAAGAAGATCAAGTGGAACAACGGACTATTAATAATTCTAGACAGAACCCAGGTAATAAAATCAATGTGTCAATCATTCTACCATAATCAAGAAGCCAGTGTTTTTTGAAGGGACAGCCAGGGTTGTGTAAAGTAGGAGTTGACAAGTTCTTTACAGGTCAAGCTAGGCTTTCAGAAGTGGGTAGTTACTGGATAGTTACAAAAGAAATTAAATATACTCCATATATTCCAATTTTAAAATGCAAAGGTCTACACATAGAGATACTGTCTTTTCTGCATTTCTAGGGAAAATTATCTTCCTTTTCCAGAGCAGAAGGTCAAAAATAGTTTAAAACTGCGGGTATCGGTAATTCCCAAAGAACCACTAGGGGGCAGAAACAGACAGAAGCTGATCAACAGATTCCCAGAAGAATCCATTCACACTTGAGTGACTTGAGATAGACTGCTGATAATTGCCTCCTGTATGTCAAGTTGAACTTGAATTTATCTTATTTCATTGCTAAGAACCAGAAACCGAGATAATATTGCCTAATTTCTGTTTTGTCTCTGTTACTATCCTTAAGTAACCATTTGTAAGAAATATTGACCCAGGGGCCGGTGCTATGGTGCAGCAGGTTAATGCCCTGGCCTGAAGCACCAGCATACCATATGGGTGCTGGTTCAAGACCCGGCTGTTCCTTTTCTGATCCAGCTCTCTGCTATGGCCTGGGAAAGCAGTAGAAGATGGCCTAAGTCCTTGGGCTCCTGCACCTGCGTGGGAGACCTGGAGGAGGCTCCTGGCTCCTGGCTTTGGATTGGTGCAGCTCTGGCCATTGTGACCAGTTGGGGAATGAACCATCAGATGGAAGACCTCGCTCTGCCTCTCCTCTCTCTGTGTAACTCTGACTTTCAAGTAAATAAATAAGTCTTAAAAAAAAAAACCTCCAGTTCCTTTGAAGTTTACAAAAAAAAGAAAGAAGTATTGACCCAGGAGCTGTAATATGAGCTGCATGAATGAAGGGGCAATATCATTTTAGTTTCTTTTCCTCTTCAACTCTAGTTTCACGTTTCTCTTCACCCTGACAGCCACTTGGTTCATTCTGGGTTACCTTTGCGGTTCCCTTTATCACTGGACGACTTGTGGTCTGATTCTAGAAACAATATCCAAACAAATCTGGTTTTATAAGGTAGCCTATTGCCACACACATTTAACCTATACCACAATCGTTTCATAACACGTATAGAGTTCACTTCTCCCACTCTGTAACACTGTGTTGAGATTTAGCTAGGGAAATTTACAAAAGATTGAACTAAGTGTCAAACATAGATAAGTCATGATATTTTTGGCAATCTCTGAAACATTTATTCCATATAAAGCCACAGAGACATACCTTTTTATAAGGCAGAAAAAGCTAGATTATGAAGTAGCCCCAAACAATCTCTTCTATATATTACTGGGTACTTGCTAGGTGTTAGACTAAATGTGTAAAATATGAGCCCAGTCATCATGGAGCTTGAAATTGAGTGAGAAATCAGTTACAGAAAAAGAAAAATATCATAAATAAATAGGATATTACTTTCTATGTGAAGCCATAGTGATTTGGACAGGATATTGCTTAGCTGGGGCAGGGGGAAGGGAGTAGAAGGGATTAGATACCAGAAACTGATTTGCTTTCTGGAGAAGGGGCCTTGAGTCCACTATTAAAGGATGAATGGAAGTGGCCAGGTAAAGCGAAGGCAGAAGAGCATTAGAGCCAAGGCAGGCAAGTGAAGCAAGAGGCAGGATAAGAATGGCACGGACATGGTGGGGAGGAGATGGGAACAAACCACAAAAGTTGGCTGTAGCTGCTGTGTTCAGTGGGGATTGTAAGAGACAGGGAAGGAGAAATAGATGAGGATAGAGCTGTATGGACCTTAGAAGCCAGGTTGAGGATTGGTACTTTATCCTTTAGGCACAAAAATCTGGGGACCTTTTTTGTTCAGGGGAAATTGACCATTCTGGAAGACTTTGAGTGACACGAGATTAATGTGAGAGAGACTAGTTAAGTGGCTACATTACCCAGAGATGATGCAATCTTTAGCTAAGGCACTGATAGCTGAGATGTAAGGGAGTTACATTTTGGGGTTCAAATGCATAGGGCTTAGTAATCAATTAGATATGGGGATGGGATGACAGTAAAGGAGGAGTCAAGGATGACTCTTGGATTTGTAGCTTGGATAGCTGAAAGGGTGGAGTTGGAGAACACAGGTACAAGAGAAGGCTGGGGCCCGTCAAGGAGTCTGGTTTCAGAAGAGTTGAGAGTTTGAGGTGTGTAAGTGATATCTAGGTGCACCTGTCTGGCAGGCACGTGAATACCAACCAGATGAGCCTATGTGTGACTCCTGAGGTTGTTTAGGCTGTACTCTTAAGTCACTGGCAACAGAAAATATGTAGTGGATGAGATTTTCCATAGAATGAGTAGAACACAGGGGCAAGGACTGAACCATCGGAGAACCCCAACATTGGAGGTACAGGTGGAAGACGTCTGTTGTTGCAGGAGCAGAAGATTGGTCAGATAGGCATCTTGTGATAGAACGTTTTACAAAGAATCTCAGAACACAGGTTAGAAGCATTCAAAGGTTTTACTCATGTCATTGAGTTGGTACATATTTGAGTATGTAGTACTGTGAAAGTTCCTATGGGCGGAGGAGAGACACTAAGAAATCTACCATAGGACTTGTGACGTGAAGAGACTTCTGTTCCAGAGAGAGAAACAAAACATTCATGAACGTGTTTAAAGGAAGGCCTAAGGGAAGAAAGAGTCCAACAGCTAGGGAGGGCAAGTTCTAGAAGACTCTGTGGGAGTAATGCAGCCAAGAAGACTTCAAAGAGAAGTAGGACTTGGCTGACCTCGGGGACAAAATGGAGCTATGGGTGGAGGATTTGCCAAGGAATGGGAACAGGACACAAAGGCCAAGAAGAGGACAATGTAGTGTCTACAGTGGATGAGCCAGCCACTTTAGAAAATAGACATAGATCCTTCCAGAAAGGTAGTTCAAAGCCGAGTTGAAAAGGGCATGACTGCTTGCCAGGGGAGTTCAGATCCTGTGTAAGGAGAAATGAAAGGTTCAGTATAGGAAAAGAATTATCTTCATCAACAAGCAGTGACCAAATATATATATATTCTTCAAAGAGAACTATGAAGCGATGCTGCCGACCTTCAGAAGGAAATCAAAGCAGTGTTTCAAAGAAATTAATACAATGGCAGTGTAGCTTTTATTTTTGCTTTTGAAATAGTCCAACAAATCAAATTTTTATTTCATTTTCAGAAGGTACCGTTTCTCTCCTCTTTGTTGTCAAATGTCCTGGTAGCTGTTATTTTCTGCCTACTCCTCAAACTTCCTAAAAAAGAGAATGAAATGTTACCTCAGTGAGACTTAGCCTGTGAGAGTCTATAAACTTTAAACTTTTAAAATAACTTTTCTCCCTCACAGAAACCTATGCCTAAATTCCTTGGAAATTGCCGAAATATGAGCACATTAGCCTAGTGAATGATAAACTGTAATATTAATGTAATGTTGTGAAAGACCTTTCTAAGATGTGATTGTTTTCCACCCCTACTTGAAATCCTTAAGTTTTACAATCCAATAAAAGAAAGGGTAAGAAGTCAGTGGGAAAATGAGCAAAGGGCATAAAGAAGTATTTCAAAGGAAAGGAATTGTGTATGGTCATAGGCACGTGCAAAAACACTCCCCTCACCAAAATTCAAAGAATTTAAAGAAACCCTAGAAAACAATGACATTAAAATGGCTTTTTACATCTGAAAGTGTTTTCTTTCATCATCTGTTGGTGACGAACTAGGGACTGTTGTCTAATGTTACGTTCCTATGGGTGCATCCTCCGGGAAGCACAAGTCAGCATTCCCTTTTGCAATATAAATGTATCCACTCCTTGACCTGGTAATCCTACTCCTAGAAATTTCTCCTGCAGATATTCTTGTGCAAGTGCTTCAAGATGTGTGTAACAGGATATCCGTTGCTATATATATATATATTTTTTTTTGCTGTAGATGTTGTTTCCTATTCCTTTGTTTCAAATGCAACTCATGAATAAGAGGGGCTGGTTCAAGTCACTGTGGTAACTGCTGACGCTGTGCGCTGTGCGCTGGAAACTCTTGAGGAGTGATGGAGATTAAAGTGTGCTGGGTGCCCTTCTCAGGGTCTCTATCCTTACAGACCCTCTTCACTTGCCCTTAAAATCTCCAATTTGTTCCTGCAAGTCCTGCCACTATATGATGAGCTTTCTTATTTTCATGAAAAACTGCCTGCATTAAAAATAAAAACAAAAAAAGAACTGCTTACATTAATCTTACTGGGGAAAATTGTGATGTATTCTAACCCAACCCTAAATACCCCCAAAATGTTTTACATGTAGCCAAATAAATCAGTGGAAGTGTGAAAACAAGTTTGTGGCTGGCGCTGTGGCTTACTTGGGTGGTCCTCCGCCTGCGGCGCCGGCACCCGGGGTTCTAGTCCCGGTTGGGGCACCGGATTCTGTCCCGGTTGCTCTTCTTCCAGTCCAGCTCTCTGCTGTAGCCCGGGAGTGCAGTGGAGGATGGCCCAAGTGCTGGGGCCCTGCACCCGCATGGGAGACCAGGAGAAGCACCTGGCTCCTGGCTTCGGATTGGTGCAACGCCAGCCCTAGCGGCCATTAGGGGAGTGAACCAACGGAAGGAAGACCTTTCTCTCTGTCTCTCACTGTCTAACTCTGCCTGGCAAATAAAATAAAATAAAATAAGAAAACAAGTTTGTGTAAGAACAAACATGACTTTTCAAGTGTGTAGTAAATGAGGGCCCAATGTTCTCACTCAAAGGAGAAGTGAGTGGAACGCAAGTAGTTGCACCTTGGAAGGTGAATTCTGCTTTTTGCACATTTTGCTCACCTTTTTGTGGACTTCCGGTTGCCTTGCTCCGAAACCATTCTTAAAAGCAGAATTGTAAAATAGGAAAATATTGTGGGGCAAAGCAAAGGTTAAACATGGAGTGCATTTTTAAAATTCATTGGGAATGTTTTTTGTTTATTTGTGTTTAACTGATGCGTAAGTGCTGTACATCTGTATGGGATACCATGTGATGTTTTGATACAGGTATTCATCGTGTAATGTCCAAATCAGGGTAAACATAGCTATCACCTCAAACATACATCATTTCTTTGTGGTGCAGACATTAAAAACCTTTCCTTTGAAGCTTTTTTCTTTTAAGAAATACATACAGTACACTATTGCTAGCTATAGTCACTCTAGTGTGCAAGAGAACAGTAGAACTTCTTGCCCCATCTAACTAGAAATTAGTACCCATTAATCAAGCTTCCCGCACCTCTCCCTTCCCCTTCTCTCTCCAGCTTCTGGGATCTACCATTCTACACTGAACTGCTATATGATTAACTCTTCTAGTTCCACATAGAAGGGAGATCCTGCGGTCCTTGTCTTTCTGTGCCTGGTTTGTCTCACTGCACATAATGACCTCCAGATCCATTCATGTTGTAGCAAGTGACAGGAAAACATGGAGTACTTTGATCACGAGTCAGAACACATGTGAGCTACAGACTGAAGGTATGTGGAAGACGCCAGCTACAGCTTCATCACTCCTGCTTACTCTGCATATGCAAAGCAAAGCATTCTTGGCTTCATGCAAACACGGTACACACTTCAGATTCGTTCTGTATGATAATCTCTGCTTAGGGACCACTTTTCAAGTAAATTGATGAGTGAGTCTTTGCCCGAAATCATAATGTCAAACTCCCTTTATAATAGTGCATTTATTTAGTTTGTGGAGGAAAAGTCATTATGCCAATTTAAAAAAGTCCGAAACGGGGTGAGACTTTTTAAAAGCAGTTATGGGGAATATTATTAATAAGTTAAAAAATAGACCAGTTGGAAAGTAGTAGAACAACACAACATAGTCTCCTTTTAAAAAATCACATACGCACAGGCCAGCGCTGTGGTGCAGTAGGTTAATCCTGCGCCCACATGAGGAGACCCAGAAGCTCCTGGCTCCTGGCTTTGGCCTGGCCCAGAGCTGGCCATTGCGGCCATTTGGAGAGTGAACCAGCGATGGAAGATCTCTCTCTCTCTCTCTCTTTCTTTCTCTCTCTATATCTCTGCCTTTGAAATAAATAAATCAAAAAAGGGGAAGAAGTTCTTTTAGCATATGCAGACATCTGCTTTGTCATTTATATCCTCACACCCAAAGCTAAAGGATCAGAAAGAGAACTATAAGAAATACGCACTCTAAAAGTAAGCAAAAATAGGCAGTGAAATTCTGAAAAAAGAAACACAATATGAGGACACTAAGCCTACCAGAAATTAGAACACATAGTGATGTCCTGGTGATTATAGAAGCACTTAAATAATGAAATCAATGGAAAAGAACAGAAAGCCCATAAAAATGAACCAGGGATGTGATAAAAGTGATATTTCTTTATTAAGTAGGTTCAGGAGGACTTTGGACTACTGAGTTGGGATCTGACAAAATATAAAGTTAGGTCCCCACCTTTGACTTGACAAATGTGTGCTAGAACAAGCTCTAAATGAATCAGAGAGTTGAAATTTAAAAAAAAAGTGAAACGATTTAATACACAGAAAAAAATCCATAAAAACATCTAAAGAAACATAGATGAATAGATAAAGAACAGAAACAGATGCTTCACAAGGAAACTAATATAAATGTCCCCTATAGTTATACCTGATCCTCAATCCCAATTATAGAAATGAGAATGAAAATTATATAAATTATTAAATTATTTCTCACTTCTCAGATTGATAAAAACCTGGCATTCAATAGCACATTCTATTGGTGAGTTTGTGAGAAACAGGTATCTTCACACATTCTAGGTGGAAATGCAAGTGTTACAACCTGTATTGAGGGCAAACTGACACTACCAAAATTACAATTGTATTTACCTCTTAAACCTTTCATACAGATGCACCTGCAATAAGAAGTGATGCATATTCATGATTATTTACTTTGGCAGTTTGTAGTATCAAAAGACCAGACACAATCACATTGTTCATTAATGGGAGATTGATTAAATAAACTTTGCCACATCCACACAATGGAACACCATGCAGCTACTAAAATAGAATGATGACACTCTTTTCTCTGTACCAATATGGAAAAAATCTCTATGGTGTATTAAATTTAAGAACAGTGAAACAGAGTATATAATATGCTTCATTTTGTTTAAGAAATGGCTATTTTGTAAAAATAGCTATTGATACTTGAGGGTATTTGTTTAAGGAACCACTGGAACACAATAAGCTAATGTGACTAGCTATCTAAATGGGGGCAAACATGGGGCAGTAGAGAAAAAGTGTGCTTGGAGACACTGGTAGAGTGTATATGCCTTAATATATATCTTGCTTGTATCACCTTAACTTTTGGCTACTGTGAACATATTTCCTTTTCAAAAAATATATGTAAAATTTTAAGATATATAATACAGACAACTTTAGTCAAAGATAACAAGGATGGAGAAGAGTTTATACTTGGGAAGAAATCCAAATCAAAAGTGTTTCATTGCATTGCTAACTTCTCCTTATTAGGATCATACTATGATCCTTTATTTGGCATGATGGTCCTGTCAAATGTCAGACTTCATTATCCTTGTTAAAAGGAGGGATCTGGAGAATACTAATTATACCTTATAAGGTCCATCGATTAGGAAAAAGATATACACAGATAGAAGATACAGAATATATTTCCATCAATTATTCATTACAAATCTATATGGTAGAGGATGCTTGAGTACTTTGTGGGCAAATAAAAGTGTGATGCTGGGCTTCAGAATAATGACATCTGATGCCCCCCAAAGTGATTGAACACATCAGCTCCTAAATTTCCAAGATTTCCTAAGATTAAGTTATTAAAAGTCGTGATTGCTAGAGAAGCATCCCTTGGAAGCTTGTTGGGGCAATGTGGCTCCCAGGCAGATTTTATCCTCCATTGTAGCAACCCTAGAAGGTTTTGCTTTGGTGTTCTGGATTAGAGGAGTGGACCAAGTCAGGCTTTGCTTCTCACAGCACCATGAACATGGTTTTCTTCATCTCCAGCATGAGGGCTTGCACCAGCCGTTGTCTTTTTGCCAGCATCTCTCTCTCCTTATAGTTTTGATGCTGTTCAATCACCTAGAAAGATGTGCAGTGGCATTTATAGGCAATGATTGGCATCAGATTTTCTTCATTATTTTGCCATAGAGTCAGCATTGAAATCAATGGGAGACCAAGTGCAATCACATGAGATTGATTGTCATTTGGGTCCTATTGATTATCCTGCCAAAGCTGCGGTAAGAAGAATAGCTGTGCTGGATAGCAAAAAGGCAGGGGCTACACATGCTCCAGCTACCATTTGGGGTTGGCTAAAATAGCATAAGCCCATTGTTCTCCATCAAAAAATATGAAGGTGTACACTTACATCAAAATGGGCCAGTGGACAGAAAGCGTTCATTCTTTTTCACTAATGATAGCCTCTTAAACTTCCCTTCAATGTTATCGTTCACTAATTCTCCTTTTTTTTTTAACCAAAAATTGATTGAGAACTGAGGACTTCTGGGATCATGGCAGACTGAGTTACTACAGATGATCTTCCTACTGCACACACAGGTGGTAGATGAAGTATATCGACAATAACTTTTAAATACATAGTTCCGTTCAAAATAAGGGCATGGAAATGTCCAGCATAAAACTAAGAGAGAATCAACAGTAAAGTTCTATGTGTTTGAGGTGGGGGATAGAGTGCAGCATCAGATGCAGATGTAGATCTGCATGGCCACGTCTGGGGAGGTAATGGCCAAATAGGGACAGAAGACATGGCCCTTGTTTCCATTAAAGACAGGAAGTCGGAATTGATTTTAGTTCATAAAGCCAGGACTCCAAAAGAGCTGTCCCCTTAGTGAATGCAGACTAGAAAACTCTGCTGGTTGGCTTGAGGATTTAATAGGGGAATATGTCTTTGCACACAACTCTGGATTGATTTTTAAAATTGTTTCCTATAAAAAAATATGAAGCCCGAAGTTCTGTGCCTCAAGTGGGTGTGGAGTATGAGTTTCTATTATCCGTACATTATGAGACTTCACAAGCCAAAAAGTTAATGCAAAACTGGTTTTAGACCAACAAAATCTCTGAGCCAACTGGCTGAGGGAAATGGAAAATGCCGTGTATGGATCCTTCTACAGTCAAGGGCACAGTGGAAAAGTCAGAAATGTGGTGGTTTAAAAATACTGGCCTGATAGTCCACCAATAGGTGGGATCTATGCACCACCCCCACCTAAATCTAGGCAAGCTTGTGACTGTTATGACTAACAAAATACAGCAGATTGGGCCGGCATTGTAGAGTAGGGAGCTAAGCCTCTGCCTGCAATTCCATATGGACTCCAGTTCGAGTCCTGGCTGCTCCACTTCTGTTCCAGCTCCTTGCTAATGTGCCTGGGAGAGCACTGGGGGATGACCCAAGTCCTTGGGCCCCTGCCACCCATGTGGGAGACCCTAAAGAAGATCCTGGCTCCTGGCCTTGGACTGGCCCAGCTCTAGCCATTGCGGAAATTTGGGGAGTAAATCACCATATAGAAAATCTCTCTCTCTTTCTCTCTCTCTCTCTCTCTCTCTCTCTCTCAACTCCAACTCTCAAATAAGTCAAGCTTAAAAAAGAATAAGCAGAACTGATGCTACATAATTTCTGAGGTTAGGCTGGAAGAGGCCTTGAATCTACCAACTTGTTTGCTGAAGCATTTGTGCTGGAGCTCTAACCCTTAATGTAAAGAAATATCACTATCCTGAGACTGAAGTCCATGTGGAGGTGCCCCCACTGGCACCTGCCAGCCTTGTGAGGGACTCATCTTGGAGTCTAACCCAGCAAAGTGTTCAGATGGCTACAGGTTCGGCTGGCACCTGACTGCAACACGAGAGAGTCCAAGTGAGAAAAATCTACTCAAGCCAGATTAACAAAATCATGAGCAACACAAAATTGTCATAGACAGCTTGGGAGAATTTGTAGCCATAGATAACCAGAACACAAGTGAAGAAAAAAAACCTCTGCTGAAGAGGTGCTTACAACCACAAATTATAAAGGTGAAAATGAAATCTCAATGAGGTGGAAGGAAACTATGTAGGAACTGGAACTGGAGTCAGTGTGACAATCTCAAAGAGACTGTACCTGAATTCTGTTGAAAATGATTAAACTGGCAACACCCTGTTAGTCAGAGTTGTTTTGGTGAATCAGAGGCACATACATGCACTGTTGATGGGAATACAATGCGTTCTGACTCTATGGAGGACAACTGGGTTACAGGTATCAAAGCTTCAAATGCACAAACCCCTTGACCTACTCTGCAACTTCTTTGTCATATGTCGCTCCCCATCTTCGTGGAGGAACGACACTAAACCCTGCCTAGGCTTCATATGCGAGTCACGGCACCATTATGTCGCTCCCCCTCTTCGTGGAGGAGCGACACTGAACCCTGCCTAGGCTTCATATCCGAGTCACAGCACCATTATGTCACTCCCCGTCTTCGTGGAGGAACGACACAGGACCCTGCGCTGTTCTTTTGTCTGCTCGGCCCTCCCCGGGTTTGCTGCTGGTTCTTCCCGGGTTGGCTGCCGTCCCTTCACCTCCGTGGAGGGGCGGGCCCCCTGCCACCTTGCCCACTTCCGCAGGGGAGCGGCAAACCGCTGGCCGGCTCTCTCGGGGGCTGCACAGGTGTTCCTCATAGATGTTCCTGGTGCATGCCGTCTCTCTCCTCCTTTATAGTCCTCCTCCGCCAATCCCAACTCGGCTGCCCACACGCTGAGTATGCTGCTCTCCTCCAATCAGGAGCAGGATCAGCTCCTGGAGGTCATCACTCAAGTTGGCAAGAGGCAGCTGCGTAGAAGCTGTTTTCTCCTCTCCCAGCGCCATATTGTGGGAGAGCAGATGCATAGAATAAGTCTTAATTCCAGTAACTTAGTCCAGTCTGGGTTGCTCCCCACAGTCATATGGGTACATACACAAGATTTCCATTGTAGCATGACCTGTAAGAGCACAAGGCTGAAACTCACTCAAGTAGCTAGCAATAGGAGACTGGTTACACTGATTATGGCATATCCACACAATGAAACACTATGCCATTGTGAAAAAGAATGAGATCATGAGTTTATGTGCAAAAGGTAAAATGCAATACCGTTTGCTAATTTATGTTGCTACATTAAATTAAAAAAGGGATGAATCAGAATATAGATTGAAAGTCATTCTATTTACATAAAGAAGTACTGGGATGGTATACAGGAAACTGATAAATGAAGTTATTTAATTTGAGGAGGAAGAACATGTTGTTTACACTTTAAGCTAATGAACATAATGAGAGCTTAAAATGAGACATTTAAACATTATAAAAGAAGGAATATAAACTGTAATGAAAGAAAAAGACATGATTAGAAAAAGTAAAATGAAAAATAGAGCCATTACAATTAAAAACTCAGCAGATAGGTTAGACACAGCTAACACTCTTAAAAATTGCCCATAATGCATTACAGATAAATGAAAAAGTGGGAAATGTGACAGAGACCAAGTAACACAGAGGCAAGGATGAGAAAGTCCTATGTACATCTTTTTTTAAAAAAAAAGATTTAATTATTTATTTGAAAGTCAGAGTTACACAGAGAGAGAAGGAGAGGTAGAGAGAATGAGAGAGAGAGGTCTTCCATCCACTGGTTCACTCCCCAGATGGCCGCAATGGCTGGAGCTGTATCAGTATGAAGCCAGGAGCCAGGAGCTTCTTCCGGGTCTCCCACGCGGGTACAGGTGCCCAAGGATTTGGGCCATCTTCTACTGCTTGCCCAGGCCATAGCAGAGAGCTTGATCAGAAGTGGAGCAGCTGGGGCTTGAACTGGAGCCCATATGGGATGCCAGCGCTGCAGGCGGTGGCTTTACCCACTACGCCACAGTGCTGACCCCCCTATATACATCTTATAAGATTTCCAGGAGGAGAGATTAGAAAATGGAATAGAAACAATATTTGAAGAAATAATTGACCAGAATTTTCCGATGTTCACTATCAGTTCAAAATTAGTAAATAAGAATAATTGTAATATAAAATTATCACATCACAACTGCAAAATGTCAAAAACAAAGGCCAGTGCTATGGAGTAGTGGGCTAGGCCTCTGCCTGCTAGGCATCCCATGTGGGCACTGGTTCTAGTCCCGGCTGCTCCTCTTCCGATTCAGCTCTCTGATGGCCTGGGAAAGCAGTGGAAGATGGCCCAAGTCCTTGGGCCCCTGCACCCACATGGGAGACCTGGAGAAGGTTCCTGGCTCCTGGCTCTAGATGGGCTCAACTCCGGCCATTGCGGCCATTTGGGGAGAACCAGAGGATGGAAGACCTTTCTATCTGTCTCTCCCTGTCTGTATCTGTAACTCTACCTGTCAAATGAATAAAGAAAATCTTAAATTTTTTAAAAAAAAAATATGAAGTTGGGAAAAAAGATCAAGGAATAAAAACCATACTGAAAACAGACTTAGTAGTAGCAGCAACAATGACATAGCCAATCTAATGCTTTCTTTACTACCAATCTCAATTCTAT
Organism: Oryctolagus cuniculus; assembly: GCF_964237555.1. Lineage (NCBI taxonomy): Eukaryota > Metazoa > Chordata > Mammalia > Lagomorpha > Leporidae > Oryctolagus > Oryctolagus cuniculus. The sequence continues at coordinate 24,808,376 of NC_091453.1, forward strand.
CCTCAGCTAGATTTGAATTCAAAATTGAACCAACACAAAGACATTATAAGAAAAACAAACAATGACAGCATTGGCCACTCATAAATCTATTCTGAAAAAGCTTTAAAGCACATACTTCAATAAGAAGAAAACTAAATGCAGAAGAAAGAAGTGAGATGTAAGAAGCAATATATGATAAGTCATTGGTCAACATGGAGATATCTAAATAAACATTAACTACAAAAACGGTAGCAAAGATGACAGCAATAGGAGATTAAAAACAAGGCAACTATTACTAGAAAAAAAAAAACAAGAAAAATGGCAAAATTATGTTTGGAGCTTGGGTTCCAAAGTCTTCTATTTTTAAGCGGAGGATAGAGATATTTTTATGTCAAGAATGCATGCTAAGATTTAAGAATGCTCACTGAAGAGTAGAAATGGAGGGGCCAGCTTGTGGTATAGCAGGTAAAGGAACTGCCTGCAGTGCTGGCATCCCTTATGGGAGCCAGTTTGAGCCCTGGCTGCTCCACTTCCAATCCAGCTCCCTGCTGGTGGCCTGGGAATGGCAGCGGAGGATGGCCCAGGTGTTTGGGCCCCTGCCAACCATGTCGGGTACCAGGAAGAAGCTCCCGGCTCCTCGCGTCAGACTGGCCCAGCCAAGGTCTTTGTGGGCATCTGGGGAGTGAACCAGAGAATGGAAGATCTCTCTCTTTCTGTGCTCTCCCTGCTCCTCTATAATTCTGACTTTCAAATAAATAAATCTTTTTAAAAAAAGAGTAGAAATGGAGTGATGAATTCTGAATCAGAAGACAAAGAAAGGTGAAACAACAACAAAAGATAATTTTAAGAAAAAAAATGAAACCAAGGAAAGGCATGTTACAAAGAAAATGCAAAGTAAGATATTAGAAATATATAAAAATATATTAGTAACTGCAATAATATATATGAATTAAACTCAAAAGTTACAAAAATAGTTTCTGACCTCAGATTTTTTTTTATATCTTGAAAAGTTTCTTAAGCATAACAACACAACAGAATAGAAAGTAAAGGAATAAAGATACCAAGCCAAGAGTAACAAAAGGAAGTGAGGTACAGCAACATTTATGTCAAATAAAATATACTTCATGACAAAAATTGTTATTTGAGATTAAATAGTTCATTACATAGCAATGAAAGGAAAAATCTAATTGGGATATCTAACAGTCACAACGTCAAATGATGCATGTCATCAGAAATCTTCAACATATACAAAGCATAAATCAACAATATTGGATCTAAAAATTAAAAACTCTATAATTAGTGGAGAATTTTGACACATTTCTTTCAGACATAAAGATCAAGAATAGGAAAACTTAATAAGGATATAAAATATTCAAATAACACTGTTGAACTTTACTGTACATGCATACACAGTCATGTGCCATATAACAATATTTTGGTCAATGCTAGACTGCATATATTACTGTGGTCCCATAAGATTCTATCACATAGTGACATCCTGGTCCTCTTTGTATACTCTGAGGTTCACACAACAACGTCTCAGATGCGTTCTCAACATTAAGAGATGCACAACTGTTACTGAGTTCAACAGCCTGTGGATGGATATTTTTTTCTAAATAAAACCAAAAATACATGAAAAAACTGACTCAAAATGGTAAATAATATTTCACTACTGGCATAGTTGTATGTGTTATGTGATATATCACCTGACATCTGACTTATTCAGTGTTTGTTCATGTTTACACACACCACATGCACATATCTGGGGGGTACCAATGCAGAGTAGGAGTTTTTTTTTAATTTGAAAGGCAGAGATGCAGAGACAGAGAGAGAGAGGGAGGGAGAGAGAAAGAGAGAGAGAGAGAATCTTGCATCCGCTGGTTCACTCTCCAAAGGGCTGCAACGACAGGGGCTGGGCCAGCGTGAAGCCAGAAGCCAGGAGCTTCTTCCAGGTCTCCCATGCGGGTGCAGGGGCCCAAGGACTTGGGCCATCCTCCACTGCTTTCCAAGGCCATTAGCAAGGAGCTGGATCGGAAGCAGAGCAGCCTGGACTCAAACCGCTGTCCATATGGGATGCTGGCACTGCCGGCCGAGGCTTAACCTTCCACGCCACAGCATGGAGTTTTCTAAAAAGAAAATAGATTTGATGTAAATATCAGAAGAGGTTTTTTTTTTTTTTTTTACTATGAGCTTGAGATATTGTCACCTATTATATCATCATTCACATACTGCTATTTCCAGTGTGTCATTGAGCCAGAAGGGTGGTGTTTAATTGGCAGCAACATTTGTTCTACACATCTCCGAATGAAACATTTCAACTTGACATCTATGTGAGGCAAGGATGAAACACAGGGTAATAGTAGATGAAATAAGAGCTCTTAAACTATCTCTTTTCTTTCCTTTCAACATATTTAAATGTTCTTATTAGCTTCATAGTCTTACAGGAAAACAGTTGAAATAAAGAGAAATTCATTGCTTCTATTAAACATTCCTGTGATCTTATTCCTATGAACTTGACAGACTAAGAGAACCTATAACGTCAAATGATGGCAAACAAATAATGAATTGAGTCTGGCCTTTTTGTCTCAGGCTGAGGTGCTCCATTGATCTGGTACAAAGATGTTTTTGGTTTTCCCTTTTACATGAAGCTCTGTACAAAATTTGGTGGTTCTGAGACCTATGAATACTATTTTGCATATATGATGAGTTTAAGAATTAGGCCTGCTTTTAAAAAAATTGTAGCCATTACATTTTCTAAAAAAAATATTCAAATCATAGATCTCTAGGGCCTGGGATGAAAGCTCTTGTCTATGTAATAGAAAGCTAAAGACATATTCCACACATCTGTCTCATAACTATGGAAACTGTCGGGGCATGGACCCAATTATAGTGTCAACTGGCCCCAAAAGTTGCGATTTGTAAATCTATTCTATTGGACTGATTGAGAAACTTTACAAAAAGTTAAGGCCTATAATTGTGCATCAAATACATGCATAGGAAAGTTGGCCAATCTACCATTTTTTTCAATTCCAGAAATACTATTAAATAGTCAAGATTTGTAGGTAGATAGATGATAGAAAGATAACTAGACTTAATCATAATTAACTTATAATAATTATTGTAGGCTATAGCAGGTAAAATATTTCAGTTAGCATGATGACTATGAATGGTAAATATTTCAAAGTAACTTCTGAGTCATAAAAGAGAATGTGTTTGGGGCTGACACTGGTGTAGGAGGCCAAGCCTCTGCCTGCGGCGCTGGCATCCCATGTGGGTGCTGGTTTGTGTCCTGGCTGCTCCTCTTCCAATCCAGCTCTCTGCTGTGGCCTGGGAAAGCAGTGGAGGATGGCCCAGGTGCCTGGGCCCCTGCACCTGTGTGGGAGACCTGAAAGAGGCTCCTGGCTCCAAATGGGCTCAGCTCTGGCCGTTGCAGCCTTTTGGGGTGTGAACCAGCAGATGAAGCCCTTTCCCTCTGTCTCTCTCTCTGTCTATAACTCTACCTTTCAAATAAATAAATAAATAAATAAAATGCATTCAATGCCCTTCAACATTAAATGTGTTTTATTTTATTTATACTTGATCTTGAAAAAATTGTTGTTCCTTGCATGGTATGAAAGGAGCAGAAGGAAAAGGACGATGTTTACTGACTACTGTTCAACTCTGCCGGTACTGCGCTAAGCCTGTGCAGAAGTTATCACTTCAAGTCCAGGGTAATCTAGCACAGTAGGCATAATTGTCCCCATTATCCAAACATGAGATATATTGAGCAACACTCACAGATTTCCAGGGTCACCTAGCTGATGACTGACATCTCATCATTTGACACCCCGTATCCCCTATGTTCTTCCTACCACACGATGCCACCTTATGCTCTCCAAACCACGTACTCATATATAAAATGAATTGCTTCATTCACACACAGGTACACTTTTGTCTAAGCACCAGAATCTTTATCCACCTTGCAAAACCAAACCAATACAGCTGCAACACTTAAATCTCAGATGCCGCAATTTTTTGCTGCATTTTGAAAAATAGCTAACTAGTCCTATCCGATTTCATGTAAAAAAATCACAAGAAACAGATTTCATGTTTTACTTTTCAGCAATTGAGACCAACAACTCAATTTACTCACACATTTATTCTCTTTTTTCATAAGTGTGTATTAGATGTCTACTGTGTGCCCAGTCTTGCATTTGGTATTAGAGAAGAGAGGAAGCAACAAAAGTTATGGCGTCCAACATGGAAAAATTTATAATCCACACGAAGAGCAACATACAAATACACATATGTGAGTACTTCAAAAAATTCATGCAAAATGCAATTAAAAGACAAAGTTATTTTGATTCAGAAATACTTTGAAATCCATGTATCATTTTTCCATAATACACATTTTCCATAAACTTTTTGTATGTAATTTAAAACAGAACCACTGTAAAATAGTTTTTAAATAATATATAGACTATATGAGTCAATGTGTTATGAATGTCAGAATTCAAAGAAAGGTAGGTACAAGCATTTGGTGCAGTGATTAAAATACCATTGGGGGGTTGGCGCTGTGGCATAACAGGTAAAGCTTCTGCCTGAAGTGCCGGCATCCCATATGGGCACTGGTTCGAGTCCTGGCTGCTCCACTTCCTATCCAGCTCCCTGCTGTGGCCTGGGAAAGCAGTGGAAGATGGCCCAAGTCCTTGGGCCCCTGCACCCACGTGGGAGACCAGGAAGAAGCACCTGGATCCTGGCATCAGATTGGCACAGTTCCAGCTGTTGTGGCCAATTAGGGATGAATCAGCTCATGGAAGACCTCTCTCTCTCTCTCTCTCTCTCTCTGACTCTCCTTCTCTCTGTGTGTAGCTCTGACTTTCAAATAAATAAATCTTTAAAAAAATAGATATCATTGGGATGTCCACATTCCATCTCGGAATGCTTGGGTTTGAGTCCCGCTCTTCTCCTGATTCCAGCTCCCTGCAACTGGCAGCCTGAGAGGCATCAGGTGATGGCTCCAGTATTTGTGTTCTTGCTATCCACTTGGGAGACCCAAATTGAGTTCCTAGCTCCTGGGTTTGGCCTGGCCCAGTCCTAACTGGTGTAGGCAGGTATTTGGGGAATGAACCATTGGAGAGCATTTTTCTGTTTCTCTGTCATTAAAATAAACAATAATTTTAGAATTCAAAGAAAAGTAACTGTCACCATAAAAATGAAGCTGCCTGAATTCCCTAGTTCTCAGCCCTATTCTGCAAAAATAAACAATGTGGCACATTCTGAGTGGAAAGTTCATGGAAAACTGAAAGTAACAAGTACAAATGTATTTTTGTGCAAAAAATCTATTTTTGTAATATGTGGAAAATGGGTATTGTGAAAAGACTATGCATGGATTTCTATTGTTTGGTACCACACTGAGCTCATACTTTTATTTACACTTTAAAAATTTATTTGAGAGAGAGAAGAGAAAGAGTGACAGATACACAGAAAATTTTCATCTGTTGGTTCACTCCTCAAATGCACACAATGGCTGGGACAGGACCAGGATGGGATCGGGACAAAGCCAGGTGCTGGCAACTCAACCCTGGCCTCCCATGTGTGTGGCAAGAACTCAACTGCTTGAGCCACCCCTGCCATCTCCCAGGGTCTACATTCTCAGGAGGATGGAGTCAGGGGCCAGAGCCGGGTCTTGAATCTGGGTTCTCCAATGTGGAACGTGGGTATCTTAACACTACACGAATGTTTTGAAGGATCCTCAGATGGCTGCCTCATTTTATTTACAATATAAATGATTTATTTAAAAAACCAAGAGTGTGTCTGTCTCTTGGTAGGTGCTAGTTGGGCAGCTCTTGTCTGCTTTAATTATCATTTCATTTAAATACCTCCAGCACATGGGAACTTTTACGCGTACCTAGTGAATGAATGAATGAATGAATGGTTGAAGACAGATTCTGTTGGGATGTTATGGACAATAATTCTAAATATTCTTGTTATGGGAGCAGGCGTTGTGGCATAGTGGGCTGTTTTGTGTCCTGGCTGTTCCATTTACAATCCAGCTCCTTGCTAATGGCCTGGAAAAACAGCAGAAGATGGGCCAGGTGTTTGGGCCCCTGCACCGACGTGGGAGACCTGGAAGAAGCTCCTGGCTCCTGGCTTCAGCCTGGTCCAACCCTGGCCATTGTGGTCATCTGGGGAGTGTACCAGCAGATGGAATGTTTTCTCTCTCTCTCTCTCTGTCTCTCCATCTCTCTCTGTAACTCTGAGTTTCAAATAAATAAATAAATAAATAGTTTAAAAATTCTTGATATGAACCCTGCTTTTGCAGCTCTATTCTGTCAAAATAAATAATATTGTATGTACAGAACAAAATAAACAGAACAAAAATTACATATTATCATCTTGTTTTATTTATAATATAAATGATTTCTTTTAAAAATACAGTGGTGTGTCTTCTGCTAGGTGTTCACTGAGTCACTGTTGCCTGCTTAGTTATTCAAATTAAAAAATTATTTTACTGTTTAGTGCTTAAATAAGATCGCATGTGCCCTGCCAATTAGAATTATGCCACGTCTCTTTCTATATTTCAACCTCTTGGATAATATGGCTTGGATAAAGACTGTCATAAAGAGCAGTTTTTGAAAATCTAGTCTATTATTCCATATTGATTTGTTTACATATCTCAAAACATCTCAATGTATCCCATAATTATATATGATTATGATTTGTCAATTAAAGAATAATATTGACTTAAGAAAGTCAATGTGATGCAGTATGTAGCTAATGGTTAATGATTCTGTAATAAATGCATCAAGTCCAAAAATTCTTACGTAGTTTCTAGTTGGGGCAAGATCATTAGAGCAAATACAATTTTTAAAATCTCTCCAAATCCTCTCATAGCAGCTGGAATAGCAAAAGAACCACGGACAACATCTTCAACAACACTGTGATAAGTAAGCCATGAATCTCCGAATACAGGTAGCTGGTTGAAACCCTGGCAGCAACACAGGATCCCTGTGGATTTAGCAGCATGTGTGAGGTTCATGAAGGCAAAATGAAGGGGCGTTCTGCTCATCTTAAGAGACCCAAGACATAGAAATTACAAGTGAACACTACCTTCTGAAAGAAGAGAGTCTCACGTTGAGATGAGTGATTGGTGAGCAGATGTGAGACGTACTGATGTTCGCTGGAGTTGCGTTCATAGTTTCCATTTGCCAGTGAGTCCAGAAAGGGCCACATGAACCCATCAAAGGGCTGCAAGGTCGCAGTGGTCCCAGTGATGCATTAAGAAGGCAAAAGCTGCAGAAATACCCAAGTATATCCTCCACGCAGAATTGAGAGCCATTGGGGAAAACATCCTGCTGGCAGCCGAATCCAAGGTTCACACAGTGGCTGGCAAAGGTCAAAGGAGGCGGACTTCCGAACTGTGCAGGTGGTTTCAACGAACGGCCAGGTTTTTAATACTCTTCCATGGGACCTGTTACCCCATTTGCAGGACACAATTCAAAACGGAAATCCAGGGGTCCTCGTTAAAACACACACACACACACACACACACACACACACTTAAAAATTTCCTGCACATAGCAGCAGTGCATGAAAATCAGAAAAGGAAGACTCCAGTGTGTCTGTCATCCAAACATCCGTGAGGCTGGCTGGGCTGCTCAGGCGGCGGAGTTCAAGATCCAGCTGTTCCGGTGCACTCGGGCTGCTGTGATAAGATACCGCAGGCTGTGCAACTCCTAAACCTCGCAGGCTGATTTCTCACAGTTCTGGAGCTGAAAGTTTGACATCCAGGTGCCAGCATGGTCTGGTTCTGGAGAGGGCCCACTTCTGGGTTGCAGTCGCCTTCTCCTTGCAACCTCACCTGGTGGAATGAGGGCAGAGGGAGCTCTCAGGGGCATTTAGGAGAGTTCCATCCTCCGGACCTAATCACCCCCAAAGCTGCTCCTCTAATACCCTCACATTGGAGGTTCAGATTCTAATCGATGGATTTTGGGGAAGCACAAACATTCCATTCATAGCAACAGCTCCGCTTTGCTCACTCCCTATTCAAGATCTGTACCCTAAAATACAGGAAAAGCATCTATTTAAGTGCGAGCAACAGAGGAAAAAATCATGATCAAGCCCCTTACGATGTTATTATAAGTAAAAAACAGAACCAATCAAATCGTCTCTCAACAGATAATGAAGGCACGGCAGAAACATACGACACAAACATGAAACCTATTATGTGATCCTTTGAGAAAACAACCTACAGCAACGTCCTGAAATGCTGAGGCTAGGAAGGTGTCAAAAGAGTTTTCTGATTTCAGCAATAAGTTATCGAATAAAGAAAAAAATAATTTCAGAAACAAAGATTCACCAAAGAGTGAATAAATCCCATATAAAGGACCCTAAGGGAAATAAAGGACAGGAAAAGAAAATGAAAGAAACAGAAAGAAAACCCTTCTGTGAAAAAGTGAATTGCATAATCTCTATCCACTTGAATCTTATTTGACAACAAAACCCATGTTTGTGTTTTTACTTTATTTGTTGAAATTCAATTAATCTTACCCAAAGAGGTTATAGCTAATTAATTTTTTAAAATCCAGTTTCAAATAGATATTCCTGAAACCAATTTTGCAACCATATTCTTCCCAATTCATTTGATAATTTGAAAACATTAAGAAAACATTTTTAATCTGCTTTTCAAAGGGAACATCTGGGAGTTTTTGTTTGTGACAGTGGCTTTGTTATAACGAATGAAACATCTGGAAAGACTTGATTACTTGTTGACAGAAACTCCAATGCAAAACGTAGGTGAATGATAATGTATTCTCACTGGGCTCCGATGAACAGGCCCAGCCAGTGACGGGGCTGACCTAACCTAGCACGCTGCAGTGGAACAGGCCTGGGGTCCTCTTTTCTAAGCAGTTCCTTATGGGGAGTCTAGATCTGTGGCCAATTTTGGTTCTTATCCAACTTGAAAGGACAAAAATTAAGGCCTTTCAGCTGGTGGCTTTTGCTTTGAATGTGAGGTGTGGCCCATTCACTCTGGTTCTTAGGTTAACTCTGCTAAAAACAAAGAACATTGAAGTCCCCACAATGCACATTGTTGGAACCCATGTTGATAGCATTTTGAGCCTTTCTGAATAGCAAGTTTCAGTTCAACTGGTTATAGAACTAAGAAGTAGTCTCCCCTTTAATCCATGGTTTTGCTTTCTGTGGTTTCAGATACCTGTAGTCAACTGTGCACTGAAAATATTAAATGGAAAATTCCATATATTGACAGGGCATCCAGATAACGTTTATTACGGTATATTGCTATAATTGTTATTTTAAATATTTATTTTATTATTTGAAAGGAAGAGGGAGAGAGGGGGAAAGGGAGAGGGAGGGGGAGGGGAGGGGGAGGGGAGGGGGGGAGAGAGGGAGATCTTCCATCTGCTAGATCACTCCCCAGATGGCTGCAACAGCTGCGGCTTAACTAGGCTGAAGTCAGGAGACAAAGCTCTATCTGGGTCTCCCACACAGGTGGTAGGGACCCAAGTGCTTGGGCCATCTTCCACTGCTTTCCTAGGCACATTGGCAGGAAGCTGGACTTGGAAGCAAAGCAGCTGGGACTCGAACCAGCACTCCGATATAGGATGTAGGCATCATAAGTGGCAGCTTAAGCAACTGCACTGCAATGCCCACCCCTGGAACTGTGTTTTTTTTTTTTTTTTTTGCCAGAGTTAGACAGTGAGAGAGAGAGAGACAGAGAGAAAGGTCTTCCTTCTGTTGGTTCACTCCCCAAATGGTTGCTATGTCCGGAGCTAAGCTGATCCAAAGCCAGGAGCCAGGTGCTTCCTCCTGGTCTCCCATGGGAGTGCAGGGGCCCAAGGACCTGGGCCATCTTCCACTGTACTCCGGGCCACAGCAGAGAGCTGGACTGGAAGAGGAGCAACCGGGACTAGAACCCAGTGCCCATATAGGATGCTGGCACCGCAGGCGGAGGACTAACCAAGTGAGCCACAGTGCTGGCCCCTGTTTTTTAGAAATATTATTGTTAATCTGTTACTATGCCTAATGTATGCATTTAACTTTACCATAGGTATGCGATACACACACACACACACACACATACACATACATGAAAAGCAGACTATATGGGGTTCAGTACTATCTCTGGCTTCAAGCCTCCACTGGGAGTCATGGAATGTATCCCCCGTGGATAAGGGAGACTACTGTAGTCGGATAGTATTCTTATTTGCCAATGAATAGTTCTAGTGACTCAGAGACAAATGGATGGAGAAGTAGCTTCTAAGGTCCCAGAAGAGAATTTATTGACTATTCTCACTTTATTACAGCTTAATTAAGCAAACAATGTAATGCATACGAAGGTGCCTAACAGAGCATTAGGCAGGTGCTAGGAACTCAACCAAGTCAAATCTTTTACCACTCTTCAGCAGGACTGGTTAACTCATTTGCAGAGCACAATTCAAAATGGGAATCCTTGGAGTTGCAGACACTTCTAGATGTAAGTGAAAGGCTAGTTGCTCCTCTTTTCATGGTGGCAGAGAATAGCTCATTCCAGACACTGAAAATACCCGTTTCTCACTTACTAGCCTTGCTTGCAGGTAAGGCATGGACACACAATCCACTTCTGGCCAGTGGGAACTGAGAAGCAGGACTTTTGGGAAGGCTTCCTCTCTAGCAAGAGGCCTCTCCTGGGTGGAGACATCATTCTTCTTTAGTTGGATAATTGATGCATTTGCTTTCAATGCCAGAAATTATGGCAGGTAGTTGCAACCAGGAGAGAACAAGCCTAGATACTCAGTGAATACCATGAACACCATCCATCTCTGGTTTTGTTCATTTACTAAATGAGAAGGATCTTAAATGCTGGAATTATTTTAATTAGATATTCAATTACATGGAGCCAAAAACATGAAAACAAATCCACTGAAGGAATGCTCTCATTTTCAAATATCTTGGAATTCAAATGCGGTTTTCCCTTCGTGTGCCCCATAAGGTGTATGACAATAAGTTGCCACTGGGGGCAGTGGGTCCTCCTCTATCCTTGAATCCTTTGCCCCACTCACCGCTGCTTGTTCTCTAATCCTCTTCCACATCCACAACATGGCAATGCTTCTCGTTTTTCAACTTACTGTGTGTTTATGATGACTGGTAACCTAGCAGCGCTGGGGCCCTTAAATTCAAGATATCTGAAAAGGTTTTTTGGGGTGTTGCTTTGTTTTTTAAATGATAGATTTTTTTTTAAGATTTATATATTTATTTGAGAGGTAGAGTTACAGACAGAGAGAGGTAGAGACAGAGAGAAAGGTCTCTGTCCGTTGGGTCACCCCCCAAAATGGCTGCAACGGCTAGAGCTGTGCCAATCCGAAGCCAGGAGCCAGGAGCCAGGAGCCAGGAGCCAGGAGCTTCTTCCAGGTCTCCCACGTGGGTGCAGGAGCCCAAGGACCTGGGCCATCTTCTACTGCTTTCCCAGGCCATAGCAGAGAGCTGGATCGGAAGTGGAGCAGCCAGGTCTCGAACCGGCACCCATATGGGATGCTGGTGCCTAAGGCAGAGGATTAACCTACTGTGCCACAGCACTGGTCCCGTAAACAATAGTTTTCTATAAGAGCTCTGCCCAAGCGGTGCTGTAATGTGTGGACATGCTGACAGACGGAAGGACCAGCAGAGCCAGGGGAGGCTGTGTAACATACATCATCACTTCCCACCATCAGACCAGTAATAATCATCAAACACACTGGTGGGCAATGAATGACACCCCTGCTTCTCAGCTTAATATCTTCACTGAGCCCAAGCCCTGTACTCAACAGCTTTTCATCATGACATCCCGAAGAGACCAGGGCCCAAACTGGGGGAGAACAAATCAGCATAGTGCCTCACAGAATCCATCCCGGAGTTAAAAGCAATGAGCAATTACAGGATATCAAATTAATATTTAATGAAGACGTAAATGATAAGAGTCAATACTGACATGCGTGGTGCAATGTATTCCAGCCAGAGAAAGCATCAGTGATGTGTAGAAGGAGGAGAGCTGTCTTTCTTACGAGCCATTGTTCTTTAACTTCCCCCCGCTCCCCAGCTCTTGCTGAGGCCAGGGCTTGGATGCCCCAAATGGCTGACAGGTGCAGCAAGAGTGAAATCAATTTTATAATCCACCTGGCCACTTTACTTTGAATTCTCTTCTTTGTATGCTCTTTGTATCTGTGCAGGCTGTGCACTCACCAGCTAACTCCACATCAGCTTTCTGACATCAGATTCGCCCATTGCCAACATTCTGCCTGTCCCCCTGTCAGCTGGGTGTCTGCAGTGACACGAGGGCTGCGATGACTCCAAGGCAATTCATCACCTCTGCGACTCAGGGAGAGCTGCTGCGCTCACTGGTGTCGGAAGTTGCCAATTCTTCAGTCAGAACTCAGAGGTGGATCTGAAGGCGCTGGCTATGAAATAACACAGTGGTAAGGGAGAAGCTGTGGATGTAGCGGGAGAGAATTGTGGACCACAGGGTTTAAGTAAACAGGGATTGCTGCTTGTGCAGGACACCCAGGTGATGAGAGTCCGAAAGATGCCAGGGGCCTGTGTCTATCGCTCAGGTCACTGTTGGGGCAGGAGCTGCCTAGAAGAGGAAATAACAGTATTGGGTGCTGGGAGCAAAAAGAAGAGTTTATAAGGAAAACAGTTTCCCCAGCCAGCAGCCCCTGCTCCTCACCAACGTAGGGGTTGGAAGATGAAGAATCCAAGCCAAAGGCTTCTTTTTTGTCTCCCCAGGATGCTGGAGGAAAGATCCGCTTCTTTGGCCAGCAGCAGAGAAAGGATGTATGTATGAGTTTTCACGTGCACTGCTTTACAGGCTGCAGCCATCTGTAGGAACCGGTTCATCATGTCGGGGGCTCAAATCCACTCCCAGAGCAGCCAGGTCCAAGCCCCAAAGAATTAGACTTGGCCCTCTAGGATCCTGATCCTGTCCCCTTCTCCCATTTTAGCTGCAGGGACAACTCTACAGGGGGGAATCCCAAGGATGGCTGCCGCCTTTATGAATACATTATATGCAGAGGGCCTTTGGTTATCAATTAAGACACTGGTCGAGACACCCACACCGCACATCTGCAGGCTTGGGTTGGAGTCCCAGCTCTGCATCCTGAATCCAGTGCCATATTAATGCAGAGGCTGGGAGACAGTGGTGATGACTCAAGTAGTGGGATCCCTGCCACCCACATAGGAGACCTGGGTTGAGTTCCCGGCTCCTATTTTCAGCCTGGCTCAACCCCAGCTGTCGTGGGCATAAACTCACAGATGAGAGTCCTCTCTCTCTCTCTCTCTCTCTCCTCCAAATTAAAATACACACACACACACACACACACACATATATATATATATAATCTTACTCACACACCTTCTCCCCCTGCTGCAGAATGCTCACTGCAAAGTGGAGTAGTGAGAAGGGCTGCTCAGCGGCTCTGTCATCACCTTTCAGAGCTGTTGCCGTGCTATCTGGGAGCTCAGCGGGTGGCTTTCTGTCTTAGCCGATTTTATTTGTGAAGACTGATTCTAGGACCTACAGGACTCTCAGTCCCACACTAATTCTTTTTTTCTTTCTCTAAACAGACCTGTGAAGGCTGGAGGCTACATGTCATAGAAGATGAAATGTTTTTCCCTAAAAACATTAGAAACAGAGGCTGCTCTAGGTGTTTCAGATGGAGGGAAGTTGATACCAGAAGCTGGTTACCTGGGTCCTAGGACAATGAGAAGCAAAGAGGGGCCTATAAGGTGACACAGAGACTAGCCAAAGCAGGAAGTAGGTACTACCCTTAGGACTGGGAGGAGATGAGAGGAGACGATCTTTTTTTTAAATTTTTTAATTTTTATTTTTTTTATTTTTGACAGGCAGAGTGGACAGTGAGAGAGAGAGACAGAGAGAAAGGTCTTCCTTTGCCGTTGGTTCACCTTCCAATGGCCGCCGCGGCCAGCGCGCTGCAGCCGGCGCATCGCGCCTATCCAAAGGCAGGAGCCAGGTGCTTCTCCTGGTCTCCCATGCGGGTGCAGGGCCCAAGCACTTGGGCCATCCTCCACTGCCTTCCCGGGCCACAGCAGAGAGCTGGCCTGGAAGAGGGGCAACCGGGACAGAATCCGGCGCCCCGACCAGGACTAGAACCCGGTGTGCTGGTGCTGCAAGGTGGAGGATTAGCCTAGTGAGCCATGGCGCCGGCCTGAGAGGAGATGATCTTACAAAGACCAGAAGCCAGGCCTGTGTGGCATGAACCAAAGACATGGTGAGGGTACCGGCTAGGTGCTGGGACAATGGCAAGAGATGCTACCTGGTGGGGATTGTATTTGTCTGTTGCTGCACAAGGAGTGAGCTCCACACTTGGGTACCATAAATAACAAACTTCTTACATTGTAGCTCCCGTAGGTCTGCACTGTGAGAGTAGCTTAGCTGATGTTTGTGGCTCTCGGCCTCTCACCAAGCTGCCATCAAGATGTCAGTTAAGGCTGTGGATATCTTAAGGTTCAACCTGGGAGCCAGCGCCGTGGCTCACTAGGCTAATCCTCCGCCTAGCGGCGCCGGCACACCGGGTTCTAGTCCCGGTCGGGGCGCCGGATTCTGTCCCGGTTGTCCCTCTTCCAGGCCAGCTCTCTGCTGTGGCCCGGGAGTGCAGTGGAGGATGGCCCAAGTACTTGGGCCCTGCATCCCATGGGAGACCAGGATAAGTACCTGGCTCCTGCCATCGGATCAGCGCGGTGAGCCGGCCGCAGTGTGCCGGCCGCGGCGGCCATTGGAGGGTGAACCAACAGCAAAGGAAGACTTTTCTCTCTGTCTCTCTCTCTCACTGTCCACTCTGCCTGTCAAAAAAAATAAAAAATAAAAAAAAAATTAAAAAAAAGGTTCAACTTGGGGAGGATCTGCTTCCAGGTACACTCACCTGAAGGCTTGCAGGCCCCTTGTCTTTGCTGGCTGTTAGTTGAAGACATAAGTTCCTTACTCCATAGGGCCACTCCCAACACGCCACCTTTCTTCTTGTAGAGTGAGAGGGCACTCTGAGAGGGCGCATGCAAGACAGACAGAGCAAGGTGGAAGTCAAAGTGTTTGTGTAATCTCATCTTGGAAGTGACAGCCCAATTCTTTAGTCATACTCTGCTTGTTAGAAGGATGCCACTAAGTACAGCACATATTCAAGGAGAAAGGATGACCAGGGATGTATGGATGGCTATCAACTGGTGAATATATAAACATGATGAGGACTATCCAGATAATGAAACATAATTTGCCAATAAAAAGGAATAAAGTATTAGTGTGTGATGTAACATGGATGAACTTAAAAAATATTCTCAACGAAAGAAACCCATGACAAAAGATCACATAGTGAGGCCAGCGCTGTGGCATGGCGGGTAAAGCCTCTGCCTATAGTGCCAGCATCCCATATGGGCGTCGGTTTGAGTCCTGGCTGTTCCACTTCTGATCCAGCTCTCTGCTATGGCGTGGGAAAGCAGTAGAAGATGGCCCAAGTCCTTGGGCTCCTGCACCTGTGTGGGAGACCTGGAGGAGGCTCTTGGCTCCTGGCTTCGGAATGGCACAGCTCTGGCCGTTGAGGCCAATTGGGGAGTGAACCATGGATGGAGGACCTCTCTCTCTGCCCCTCTTTCTGTGTGACTCTGACTTTAAAATAAACAATAAATAAATCTTTTTTTGAAAAAAAAAAAGAAAGAAAAGAAAGACCACGATATGATTCCACTGACATAAAACACCCAGAACAGGCAAATCTGCAGGGACAGAGAGTGGCTGAGTGGTCACCAGTGCCCGGGGTTGGAAGCCAGGATCGACTGAAAATAGACACAAGGGAACTTTTGGGGGTGACGGCAGTGTTCTAAAACAGGATTATGGTGATGGTTGTACAACTCAATAAATTTACTAAAAACCATTGAACAGCACACTTACAATGGGTGAATTTTATGGTATGTAAATTATATTTCAATAAAGCTGTTAAGAATGATACACACAGGGCATTGGAAGAGGCCTGTGCAAGTGCCAGGGCCTGGAGTTTAGGCTTCATTAACTTTACAGGAAATTTGTCTCTGTAGAGGAGTTACAGCTATGGTAGAGATGCCGCCTGAGGCAGGCGGGGGGTGGAGGAGGTCTTCCATTGTCCTAACCTACCCAGAAGGCAGGGAAATGGAGTCTTTTGTGATCCAGAGTGGAGGACACAAAGAGCTGGGAATGTAGCTGAGAAGAGGGAGGCAATGCCAAGTTTATGGGCCAGCCGCTACAGAGGTACCTCAACGCCTACATGCCAAGACAACTGGAAACAACTCTATGCTACTAAGCGAAATCCTGAGGGCATTGCCTGAGGAGACCCTTGTTTCTGAATGAAGGCCAAAGGTGCTGACTATCTGTCTCCCAACATTATAGGCCACTGGGTTTGTTGGTTAGCTTGTCATTCATTATTTTGTTATCTAAAATATCCAAATCATTTATTCATGCATATGTACACATGGGGGACAGGAAGCACGTTTTGAAGGAGGGGAATGAAAAGAAAACTCAAGGAAGAAAAATACTGGAAATGTTAAAAATTTAATATTGAATCTAACATCCTGGCATCTTTTCTCACTCAATTCTTGGAAGCATGGGTACCAATGATATAGTGGTGGGAGTACGTGGCCTCAGGGGCAGGCAAGAAGAGGACACATTGTGGAGAAATTAAAAACAATAGTGAAGTCAATCACAAGTAGCTCCCTTTTTTCTTAACAGCATCCCCAAGTCATTCTAAACAAAGTCAAGAATACAATCTTCCCTCATCCCCAAAATAGCTTGTTGGATTAAGTTCTACCATTGCACAATTGATTGTTGAGGTTCTGATATGTGTAAGCTTAAGATAGGCACATCTTCTGGG
This sequence comes from Oryctolagus cuniculus, assembly GCF_964237555.1. NCBI lineage: Eukaryota > Metazoa > Chordata > Mammalia > Lagomorpha > Leporidae > Oryctolagus > Oryctolagus cuniculus. The sequence continues at coordinate 24,825,214 of NC_091453.1, forward strand.
ACTGGCGCTGTGGTGCAGAGGGTAAAGCTGCCACCTGCAGTGCCGGCATCCTATATGGGCGCTGCTGCTCCCTTTCTGATCCAGCTCTCTGCTATGGCCTGGGAAAGCAGTGGAAGATGGCCCAAGTCCTTGGGCCCCTGCACCAGCGTGGGAGACTTGGAAGAAGCTCCTGGCTCCTGGCTTCGGATCAGCTCAGCTCTGTCCTTTGCGGCCATTTGGAGAGTGAACCAGCGGATGGAAGACCTCTTTCTCTCCGCCTCTCCTTCTCTCTCGCTCTGTAACTCTTTCAAATAAAATAAATCTTTTCAAAAAACATTGGCACATTTTCATCACTTCCCCTTTAGTAGCTAGTGTTTTTGGCATAGAAGACAATACGTAGAACACCAATGATACAGCAGGCTGCTGACGCACGCGCACTCAGCCGTACACATTTCATTTCAGAGGAAGCTCGAGTTGGTTCAAAATCATTTGAGAGCACCTCAGATGCAGTTTGTGTCGCCAGTCCCTGTGGTGATATACTTTCCCGCATTTAAAGGGAGATTTGAAAACACAATAAGAGGCCAGTGACTACGAAAAGGAAGAAGTAGACCTTCAGATGCTTCGATCTGTCATTCTGTGTGCAAATTCCTCTTGGAAACTTGTGGTGTGCACTTGATTGGACAGGCTTCTTTTTCATAAACAGACATGAATGTAACTAAAAATATTAATTCCATTTCTTTTTCCCTTTTTGTACTACAATATTTCTTATTTTATTTTCCGTTTTTATTGGCATGACTTCAATTAAAATAAAAAATTTCACTCACTGTTTTTCTTTGGGGCCACTGCAATTATTAGTTTCCTTCGTGATTATTAGTGGGAAAGAGTTTGTCATAGAGATGAAGAGAATGTAAGCAAAGATCCACTCCAGGGACAGCTGTTTGACACAGTGGTTAAGTCGCTACCTGGGATGCCCACATCCCGTATCAGAGTTCTTGGTTCAAGTCCTGGCTGCTCTGCTTCTGATCTGGCTTCCTGTTAATGCACACCCTGGGAGGCAGCAGATGATGGCTCAAGTACCGGGGTCCCTGCTACCCATGTGGGAGACTCAGATCGAGTGTAGGACTCCTGGTTTTGGCCTAGCCCTGTCCTATCTGTTGCAGGCATTTGGGAAATGATCTAGTGGATGGGAGATTTCTGTCTCTTTGTCCTTGTGTATGTGTCTCTTCCTTTCAAATAAAATGAAAATAAATATATTTTTTAAAAGTCTGTTCTATCAAATATGCTATGTATGCTACTGCTTAAAACAAAAAATATTATCCCCATAAATAAGTAAACAAAGACTCAAAAATGTTAACAAATTTACTTAGGAGCGGGTGATTGGCTCAGCAGTTAAGACACCAGCATCCTGAATCAGAGTTCCTAGATTCGAGTGTCAGCATCTCCACTTACAATCCACTTTCCTGCTACTGCACATGCTGCAAGGCAGCAGTTTAGGGCTCAAGTAGTTGGGTCTCCTCCACCCACGTGGGAGACCCAGATGGAGTTTCCAGCTCCCACCTCTGGCCTGGCTCAGTGTTGGCTGTTGCAAGCATTTGGATGTGAACCTGCAGATGGGAGATGGCACTCTCTCTCTCTCTCTGTCTCTCTCTGCCTTTAAAATAAAATGAAAAGAAAAAAAATACAAATTTTGAAAAAGAAAAATTTGCTTAAAATCATACAAGAAGTATGTCATAGACCAAGGATTCAAATAAAGATTGTACAGTCAATATATGAGAGTACTTCAGAAAGTTTGTGGGAAAATGACATTAAAAGCATGAGTTTATTTTTGGTGAAAAAAATTTTGCATAGTTTTTTCATAACATACATTTTCCATATATGATGAGCCAAAAAAACTTTTCTGGATCAAAAAATGTTTTGCATCCAAATAAATTTTTCAATTCAATTTTTTCTATGAACTTTTTGCATGTCCCTAGTATAGCATGTATGCTGGACATATACGTACTCATTCAAACGCTGATAACCATATAGGTGCATAGTATCATCACACCTATTTTACAGGTAAGGGAATTCAATTGCAAAGATGTTAAATGACTGTCCAAGGCCCCACAGTTAGTAAATTGCAGAATAAGGATTTGAACTCTCCTGGTATTTCTCTGGATGAGACCTGTCCTACCTTAACACTGAATTTTATCATCTGAGGTCTCTAAGGTCGTGTGCAATTCCCATGTCAGCTGAGGGTGTACAACTTAGACTCATATCAGCCGTTCTCTCCCACTCTGAAGGAAATCTCCCAGGAGATGCGTACTGGGTGATTTCTAAGGGCATCCATTGCAATATGCCCTGAATACAGCTCGGCTTGGTTGTTTACCAGAATGCTAGAAGAAAATAATGGGAAGCAAGACTGACTTTCTCAAAATAGGATCTGTGGTATTCTAAGACATATTTAACTTCTTGAAGATGTCTTAGTGAGTGTTAATAAAATCTGAAGAAAATTTGCTCTTTGCTTCTGCTACAGGTAATACCGACCCGCAACACTAGATGGCAAAATGGTGCTGTGTTACTGTGCTGTGATCGGAAAAGCCTGGTGTATTTCCTGCAGGGGGAAAAAAAACATTCAAATGTACTGGACTGTTTTTTTTTTTTTTTTTAAATTTATTACTATTTTAAAATTTATTTTGTAAGAAGAAAGTTCTATGATAAGGTAGTAACTTACTTCTCAAGATCATTGTTTAGAAATGCCTTATTTTGAATTGTTCCAGGCTATCAGGCTCTATCAAGTAGATAAATATATGTCTCTTTGCCTAATGGCCAGCTGGTCAAAAGCTACGTTCTAATTGATCAGATAAAACCGAAGGCTAACAGAAGATAATGGAGATAGTATAAAATGTACTTTCAAAAGCTGCATGTTAACATAAATGTGACATAAACGTGACAAATGTATATGGCACAGATGTCATCTGTCATGGCCTCTTCTGTTTAAATAAACTTAGCAAATAACAAATTGGACACACTGCTGTTCCTCATTTCATTCGTTCAAAAATAAACACCTCTTGTGTATAAGGCAGCACAAAACACAAAAAGAGTTCTACTTTGGTATGTAAGAAATCTGTGTTCTAGAGGGGGACAGAAGACAAATGCTCCAAAATTGTCAACAGTCAGCTCCTGAATCATTCTTTCTCCAGAGCCTCGTGGTGGAAGCTGCTGATTCCTCGCTCCCTTCCCCTTCTCTGCAACCCTTGGGACCACCCAGGGTCCTGACAGGGCAGGCAGCCCAGCAACATATCAAGACTGGGCCTCCTGCAGCAGGGGCTCAGGGCTGCGTTTGTATTGCTCCTTGAATTAATTGCTTTGGCAAATCAAATCTAGCATAGTGCCTACCTTATCAGAGGTGCTGAATAAGTGTTAGTAGGAGGGAGGCGGGAATCAGGGTGTATGGTCAGGGAGGAGAATTGGTCTAGGAAGTTTTCTCGAACTTTGCTGCAATCAATGAAGAGACTGAAATTATGGGCAGGGAACATCATCAACAAAGGCACTGAGGCTGAGAACGCTGTCCTGGCCAGGGGAGCCCATCGTGATTCCAGCAGAGGTCTGCAAATTATGGTTCTCCAATAGCAGCAGCAGCAGCATCCTTGGTAGCTTGTAGGGCAAAGTCCCAGGCCCCACTCAGACTAGGGAAGGAGAAACTTTGGGAGATGGGACCTGGCTGTCGCTGTGTTAACAAGCCCTCTATTGATTCTGACACAAGCTCCACGTTGAGAACCACTGGGTTAGAATATGCCTCTGACCACGGTCGGGTGATAAACAGAGAAGTACAAAGTGGTTAGATAGCAAAGGGCTTTGCACTGAGGATGTTGTTGTCTCTGTTTATTTTATCTTGTGGGCAATATGGGAGCAACTGAAGGTTTCTAAACAGCGAAGTAAGCAGAACCAATCTTCACTTCAAATCCACCACAGCTGTGAAGGCATGGAGCTGGAGAAGGAGGGGAGACGCCCTGCTTCGGGGTGTTTCCAGCTCTTCTTTTGCCTTACTGCAAATTTGCAGAGCAACAGAGAGAGAGGGGGACAGACATACACAAAAAGGTATCTTTCATCCACTGGTTCACCCCCAAACTAGCCACAACAACCAGGTCCGGTCCAGGCCCGACCAAAACGAGGAGCCAGGAGCCAGGAACTCCGTCTGGGTCTCCCATGTGGGTGGCTTGGAGGCAACAGCACTTGGGCCATCTTCTGCTGCCTTCTCAGGTGCATTAGCAGGGAGCTGGATCAGAAGCAGAACAGCTGGGATTTTTTTCAAAAAAGATTTATTTTTTCATTTATTTGAAAGGCAGTGTTACACAGAGGCAGAGAGAGAGAGAGAAAGAGAGAAAGAGAGACAGAGAGAGAGACAGAGAGACAGAGAGAGAGAGAGAGAGAGAGAGAGTCTTCCATCCACTGGTTCACTCCCCAGATGGCCGCAATGGCTGGAGCTGTATCAGTATGAAGCCAGGAGCCAGGAGCTTCTGCTGGGTCTGCCACGCAGGTGCAGCAGCCCAAGGACTTGGGACATCTGCTGCTGCTTTCCCAGGCCATAACAGAGAGCTGGATCAGAAGAGGAGAAGCTGGGACTCGAACTGGCACCCATATGGGATTCTGGCACTGCAGGTGGCGGCTTTACCTGTTACACTACAGTGCCGGCCCCAACAGCTAGGATTTGAACCGGCACTCCAATATGGTAAGCTGGCCTTGCAAACTGCGACTTAATCCATGGTGCCACAACACCAATCCCATCTCCTTGCTTATAGACTTCTCTCCCAGTGATTGTACCCACTCACCTAGATGTCAACCACCTCTCATTGCTGCCCCGGGCAGGTGACCACCAAATCTACCTCTCTGATCTGTATCTTTGAGCACACAGACTGGCTTGACTTTACATAGAGCTCAGCCAAACCTCAACTCATCATCCACAAACCAGAGTTTCCTCTCTTGGCTTCTGGACTTCTCTTAATGCCTTGTTTGTCTACATTGTCATTTAGACTACAACTGCCCTTGGGGTCATCCCCAGAGCTTCTTCAACCTCCAGATTCAACTAATAACTGCCTATTGATATTTCCATGAGTGTTTGGAGCAAGCTTTTTTTTTTAATTTTTTTTTTATTTGCAAGGCAGAGTTAGAGAGGGGACACAGCTGGGGCTGGGCCAGGCAGAAGCCAGGAGCCAGGAGCTCTATCTTGATCTCCCACATGGGTGGCAGGGGCCCAAACACTTGGACCATCCTCCTCTACTTTCCCAGGACAATCAGCAAGAAGCTGGATTGGAAGTGGAGTCGCTGGGCCTCAAACTGGCACCTCCATGGATGTTGCAACACAGTGCCAGCTCCCTGGCACAAGTTTTTATGCCAAGACCTGGTCGTGCATGTCCATGTCTGAAGTGGAACACTTTCAGGGAACAAATTGGGCCTCCTCTGTATTTGAATTATGCTGGCATCCAGCAGAAATAGGGTAGACGTTTAGCAACAGACGTTGGCTGTGAGGAAACAGAGATTGGTTACAAGAAATTAGCAGAGGGAGTGGATGTTGAAGCAGAAGGAGCATGTGTAGATGAAGCTTTCTGGAAGACTGGGTGAGATGGGAAGGGCGAGAGGCCAGCGTATCCTAGAAGGAAGGTAAAGGGGTGGATGTTATTTGTTTCTAAAGGTAGAGGAAATGTGCATATGCAAGTCAAGGGGAAACTGCTCCTCCGTGGCACAGGAAAGCCTTGGGATGATGGCGAAGGGTTTAGGGAGCACTCAGCAATTACAAGAAGGAAGGGAGGAGGAGATCACGGACACAGAGGAAGGGGCTGGCCTGGGAGCAGAGAACCGGCTGGAAGGTGTCAGTTGCTGTGCTGCATATGCACTTTCTGAGCATGTCAGCGCTGAGATCAATGAGGAGAAGGTGCGCAAGGATACGGAGATGTTGACACAGTGAGGAAGTCAAGTCAGCAAGTTCATGTGGTTATCTGCGATGTCGAAGAGAGGTAAATGGAAGCAGGAAGGAGTTGGTTGGCCTTGGGAGTGAAAAATGCTTAGAATAAACACGGAGAACTTCTTAGTCAGCAAGAGACTCCAAACACAAGCTGCCAAGCTTTGTCCGTGTTGGTCGCACTGCCTGGAAAGGGCCCCTTTCCCTGCCAGTTGAAAGCCGCCTTATCTTCAAGCCCCGGGTCAAAAGTCACTTTCTGTTTGAAATCTGGGGCCAGTGTTTTGCTACAGCAGATTAAGGCACTGCCTGCAATGCTGAAACCCCATATCCAGTGGGAGAATCCCATGGAGCACCAGGTTCCTGACTTTGGCCTGGCCCATTCCTGGCTGTTGTAGCCATCCGGGGAGTGAACCAGTGGACGCAGGAGCTCTACCCCTACCCCCTCCCCATAACTCTGCCCTTCAAATAAATAAAATGAAACTTCCGTAAAAAAAAAATAACTCTGCCTTGACCACTTCCTTCACCCCTCTGCCCTCAGGAATAGCTGTTCTCAAAAATAATCATATTTATGTAGTAGTTCCAGCTTAAAAGCAATTGCACATCCTTATTTTCTACACATTGTACGACTTAACCACTTTTACTCTGTAGTTATGTAACACTCTGTTCATTATAGTAATTTAGTGCTTTATCAGTTCCCATTTGACAAAAGCTAGAAGTTCATTTTATCTACAAGACAGTGAGATTATTAGAAGCCAGGATCACATCTGTGTCACCTTTGTAACCTCTACGACTGGCACAACACCTAAACCCATATTAGAAGCCCAAAGGCGTGAGTTGAGTTAAACAAATGGATGTCAATTTAAAATCTATGCTATAGCAGGCCCATGTCTAGATGATCCAGTGCAAAGACAATTTTTTTTTATCCTCCATCAGTACTCTCTTCTCCAGATTAAATATAGTTCTATTTTTTCCTTAGAAAATATATTGTCATTGTCTAGGTTTCAAAGTGATTTTTTTCGGACTCCTCCAAATTATAGTTCTAAAGTTATGGATTCAGAAATGGTCCCAGTAGTGGCACGTATTGTGATGCAGTGGGCTAAGCCCCTGTTTGAGATGACTACATGCAGTAAGGGAGTGCCTTATTCAAGTCACCGCTACTCCATGCTTCTGATTGTGCTTTCTGATGATACACACCCTGATAGGCAGTGGATGGTGGCTCAAGCACTTGGGTCCCTGTCACCCATGTGGAGACCTGGATGGAGTTCCTAGCTCCTGGCTTTGGCCTGGCCCAACTCTTATTGTCATAAGTATTTGTGGAGTGAACCAGTGGATGGAAGATTCATTCAATCAATCTCCCTCTCCCTCTCTCCCTCTCTCTCTCTTACTCTACCTTTCAAACAAACAAACCTTCAAAAATTGAATGAAATGGCCTGGGTGAATTCTGATCAATTAGTGTTTCATTCTTTCTGATTTGCATAGGTTTGGCAATGGCTTGGATCTGTTTTCCTTCTAATAGCAAAATATGTTGCTAGACACCACAAAGTTCTTGCCTCTAAATTCACCTAAAATTAATTCCTCCTTGGTAAGCAGTTATGACTTCTCTCTGAAAGACATAGTAGAAGACTTTCTTTTTTTCTTGGAATCAACCTGAGTAAATTTTCAATATGCAGCTCTGTTTTAAGCATATCCCAGTGATTTCGCTTTGTAGCTAATTCAGAGTCCTCTGTGAAACAATGACATCCATATGGGAAAGAAAACAGAGTGACCTCCTGAAGCCTAAAAATGTGAAGATCAGTTGCCCTAATCCAAGCTTCACCTATGACTTCCTAGAGTTTCTGGGACTTCTGGAGAGAGTCAATTGGTGGAAGCCATGTTCTAACTGTATCACTTCACTAATGACTACCACGTTCTGAAAGCCATTCCTAGCCTGTCTTCTCACTGTTGTGATCTGTTGGGAAATAGGGATTATGGTGAAAGAATGCAGTTTTTCTCAAACTGGGTTACACACATTGATAAGTATATGTATTAAAAGTATGGATTTCTTGGCTGGCGCCGCGGCTCACTAGGCTAATCCTCCGCCTTGCGGCACCGGCACACGGGGTTCTAGTCCCGGTTGGGGCGCCGGATTCTGTCCTGGTTGCCCCTCTTCCAGGCCAGCTCTCTGCTATGGCCGGGAAGTGCAGTGGAGGATGGCCCAAGCGCTTGGGCCCTGCACCCCATGGGAGACCAGGAGAAGCACCTGGCTCCTGGCTTCGGATCAGCGTGGTGCGCCGGCTGCAGCACGCCGGTTGCAGCACGCCAGCCACGGCGGCCATTGGAGGGTGAACCAACAGCCAAAAGGAAGACCTTTCTTCCTATCTCTCTCTCTCTCTCTCACTGTCCACTCTGCCTTTCAAAAAAAAGTATGGATTTCCTAAGCCTCACTCTCTTGAGATATTTACATGGCCTGAGGTTGGACCAGAGGTCATCTATATATTCTCTTTCTCTCTCTTTTTTTAAAAGGTTTATTTATTTATTTGAAAGTCAGAGTTAGAGAGAGGCAGAGGCAGAGAGAGAGGGAGGGGTCTTCCATCTGCTGGTTCACTCCCCAGATGGCCACAACAGTTGGAGCTACACCGATCAGAAGCCAGGAGCCAGGAGCCTCCTCCAGGTCTCCCACATGGGTACAGGGGCCCAAGGAGTTGGGCCATCTTCTATTGCTTTCCCAGGCCACAGCAGAGAGCTGGATCAGAAGTGGAGCAGCTGGGTCTCGAACCAGCGACCATATGGGATGCCAGCACTTCAGGTCAGAGTGTTAACCCTCTGTGCCACAGCGCCGGCCCAACATTTTCTCTCTCTCTCTCTCTCTTCCTTTCTCTCTCTCTCTGTCTCCATCTATCTATAAATCTAAGGCTGAATTTTCTTAGAAGCAGACCCTTAGACAAGAATGTGAAAGAAGGGAGTTTTTTGCGGGGAGGTACTTCCAGGAAGCACTGCTAGGGGAGCAGGTTACCATCATGGGAAGCCGCAGCTTCATCACCCTGGAAACTCATGGGATGCTAAAGAATACATCTTAGAAATATTTCACCCCCGGTACAAATATTATGGGATATTTCTCAGCTGCTGCTGTTGGCTCTCCAACACTGCCCACACCCAGGTGAACAGGGGTATCTGGCAACTGGAGGAACACCACAGGCAAAGAGTCACAGGTGTATTTGGTTGAAGGCCATCAGGCATAATGAATGACCAGGGGATTGGGTGGGGCAGCAAAGTGTCTATTATAACAAGCATTGCTGGTGTTTTGGTTATAGCCAAGGCTAAGAGTACACCGGATTTGATTAAAGATTTTATAAAAACCCCGATAGTTTTATTTACCATCTTCTGAGTGATCTTGATGATTACACTCCCTCCTTTGACAATAACCAACTACAAACATGGTGACTCCAGGTTTTTACATAGAAAATGGGTTGCAATCTGCTTTGGAATTTTGGCTATGGGATGTATGACCAAACAATTCATGTGAACAATGCATAACTGACTAGAAATGGGTTGGATTAGAAGGAAAGGAAAAAGCAGAGTCTCATGTACTGTGACAGAGGAAGGAGAGAGGATCACAGTCCATAGTAAGGTGCCTCAACTGTCTCAGCGGTTCCAAAGTCAAGGATGTTGACGCTTTTTTTCTATGCATCAGGGGTGCCTGGGATGCCTTCTAGCTGCAGCTCTGGGACCTTAATAAACGAGCCATATTATGTTTATACTTTACTGTTTAAGTAATGCTATTTCACTCTGTGTAAAGCCACTTAAAACACCAGTGGAAACACATGCATGGACCATGAAACAACTTTAAATGGATAATCAATTTTTATCACATATTGAGGGTTAGACTGGTATATCCGAGTGAATTATGAAAGTCTGTATGTGCTCTGGCTAGGAGTGTTTGCATACCAAATCTTTGTCTTTGTCACAGAACCAATCTGTTGTGAGGGAGTTACGAGTTTCAAAAATCTAACACTGAAAATCTCTTTCCACTCTGAGAGAATATTTTTTTTTTAGAATTTTCGAACCATAGGTGTATTTTATTTGGGCTTAGATATGAAGGACTGTCTTAGAGCATGTTAATTCCTCTGTACAACAGTTCTCCCCTAAAACAGAGGGGATTTGATCAACATCTAAGACACTAAGAAGGCATGACCAAGGAAAACATGAGCTTATTGATGAAAGTCTAAAATGTACCATGTACCTTCAAACCTCTAAGGTATGATTTTAGAACAAACATGAAGAATTTGTTTATGCAGTGACTAGTAAACACATGGAACTTATTATACCCGTGAAGCTGGGCAGGATGAGAAGGTGAATGTGGTCAAGGCGAATTTGGATCAATTCATGGATAACAGAACCATAACAGTTCACTAAAAGGAAATTAGGCAAGTTCAAGTTACATCCCTAGCCTCTAAGGATGATGTCATGGATGTAAATTACCATATTCTTACCAAGCATTGATATCACCTTTAGAGATAGCACAAGATCGGTGGACCACTGATGTGACACGTTGTGACGTGTCTTATATTCTTTGGAGGATATTGAAAATGTCATAAAACCCGAGTGCCCTGAACCACCAAGAGGCTCCCTGATCACCCAACTTCCTTGAAGAACTTACCACTCATTTTCAGGTCTCCCAATGAATGAGATGGAGAAGGTGCTCAGTCACCCTTACCCTCCCTACACACCCCACTAAATAGACACCAATTGTGAACTTTGTACAGCATTTCCCCAAATTGATATGCTCTACTTGTAAATGATGGTCCAAAATTGTAAGGCAATAGGCCAAACTTAATTCTTTAATAAAATGAGCCATGCCTCAGCCAAGCATTAATTCATTCAGCCTGTTTGACAATTTTCTAAGCACTAAACTAGGTTCAAGATCAGTACTCCTGCCAACATATTCCAATCAACAGTTGCTTTCATTTTCAAAGCCCAGCATTACATGAAGTTTGACTAAGTGGCAAGAAAAGTGAGGCTTTTTATTTCAATCAAATCCCTCCCATTTGATATTTGATCATTTCACAAGTTCACACACTCAGCCACAACCATAGGGGATACACATATTTCTTAATGTGGAACTTACCCATCATGACATGTTTATATCAAGAATTCTGATGCTATAAGATAACGATTTTGGGCAAGTCAGAATTTTCACCTTTATTAATCGATTTAATTAAATCATGGAATTTTTGTGAACCATAATCTGATCTGTGTGCTGAAAATAACAGAGATATTAATATAAAACATTCTTAAATGAGAAAAAATATTCTGGTTTTGTTTTATGTCACCAGATTATTTTTCAAAATATTCATAACCCTCTGAGAATTTATATCTATCACCTCTGGTTTTCAGGTGAAGGAGGAGAGGGAGGGTACGAAGAAATTTAAAGCTTCTAAATTTATCATCAAATAAATTATTTGTGCATAACAAATCAACAAATGATAGACCAAACCTCCATTTTCAGTGATAAACATATCAACCTCATTTAAAAAGTAAATGATGGTAGTATTCATTTAGTTGATATTAAATTCATCACAAGTAATTTATAGATTTTTGGTTTAAGAGAAAAGCAACTAGAAACTTTCCACTTATAAATTTGTTATTAGATGCTAGACTATGAGGATTCTGGTTAAATCAAGGAATATTTTGAGGACAAAAATAACACATGCAAAGTATTTTAAAATTAAAATTGAAATACCTCCTTTCTTCTTAGTAAATGTCACAAGAAAAAAAGCAAAACTGCATTTTTGCTTACTTTCTGTAAAGCCTGGAGCACCTATCTTGGATTCAAAATTGGCATAAAAATATGAGAAACACACATAGAATTGAAGAAAATATAAAAATATAAAAAAAAATGATTGCTGCAACTGAAGCCAGTGAATGGTAACATTCTAAAGTTTTTTTTATATTCCTGCATCATTTCCTTAAATTCTCAGTCTAGTCTACTAATGGTAAATAATAGCAAATAAATAAAAATAAACCATTTGCTTAAAAGTACATTTAAATACTTAAATGTTTTATGTGTTAAGAACTTTACCAGAATAGTTGTAAGGAGGTTACAAAAGAAGTTAGAAACCATTTTTAAATTGTAATTACATTGGGAAAGAAAACACATTCAACAATCAGAAAATTATAAAATGACACCTTAATAAGGAAAAAAGTAAAATAGAACAGTCTATGTGTGTAAGTGTAGAAAGGATATAAATAGCAATATCTGTTTCAAGTTAGAAAGAATTTACATACTACAGTAATTAGTCAAATAAAAAATATGTATTCTATATATATATATACACATTCTAAATGCACAAACATATATATATATATAATTTGACATTCCTGGTGCTTCCAGATTGTACTAATAATCAGATATTTTTCTAGTTAACACTGTATCCATTGTAGTTTTTATTTTTGGAATGTATAGATGGAGTTAAATAATAATGTTCAGCAATATTCAACAAATCATAAATTAAGAGGAAATAGCAGATTATCTTCCTAATGGGAAAATCCTCATATGCCCCTGAAATGAACTTTGGCTCTGCCTAATTCATGTAAAATTCTTCACATATTTGTTTCCAATTATTCCACATTAGGCAAAAAATATACAATCTTGCTGTGTTCTACCCTAATATTCTTTCATCTCACATATCTAAATCCTAACACATCTATAACATTCATTTGATGAATAATAACATTTGGGTGCACTAGGTAATACATATGTTTTTTATTTGCCACGAAGAACTGTATTTCCTCTACTGATTTATGTACCACCTGGACAAAATTATTTTTATTATGGTTTATTTCATTTTCCCCAACATCCACAACTGAAAAATACTTGTAAACTGCCAATGACACAATGACAATGGTAAAAGAAAGTTTCGAAACTCAAAATCAAAACTAAACATTTCTTCAGAGAACCCCATTGAAAAACGTAGCTGCAACGCTTTTGAACCAGCCAATTCAGGGCAAAACCAAACAACAGCCTATATTTTGCTGTGTTTCCTTACGGACAACTACAAAATATTCACAGATGGCTCCAAAGTTTTCCAAAACAGAGATAACCATTTTGGTTTAGAGTTTGCATAGGAGACTTACAAAGAAATTACCCAGACCATAAAAAATGATCATGACATAATAACATAGAATGTTAATGATATTTTCTAATCACATGACTTCATTTCCTGAATTATACTTTGTCTAGGACTTGAGAAAAAAACCCAGGCAGCATTCTCCTATTTCTAAGTTAAAAATGCTTCTTCATATATCATCGCATGGTATATATTTTAATGACTTCTATTAAATTTTCTTGCGTTCAGACAGAGCACGCACACACACAGACACACAATTGCAATATGTTAAAGCCAGCAATTCACAGAATTTGGAAAACATCTCAAAGGTTTGAGGTTATTTGCCTAATGAGTATAACATGGGCTCTTTCAATTCCTCCTCTCCTGGAATTGCTTTGAATTTCAAACATTTGTTAGCCATTAACTACATTTTGCATCTAATACTGCGTATGTGTAGAATGCATTTTAGGGTCCACATGTGAAACTAACTTTTTGGGGACCCTTTATTTGTATTGGTGGTCCTTCAAAGTATCCACAGACAACTCCCCCCTCCCCACCCCCAAAGCATGTGCACACACACATACACACACACATCCTGGCTTTTGATTTGAGCTAAACAGATTAACACAACCCTTTGTTCAAAGATACTTTTCCGTGCTTTTCAAAGTCTCCTAAAGTTCTCAAGAATCTTCTTTGGCTCTTGATTTTTTTTTCTAGTTAGCTTTAAGTCTTTCCTAAGTCAGCATTTGCATTTCTATCCTTCAAAATCTGGTGATACTACACTTATTTTTCAACAATTCTGTGAAATCAACTAAAATAGAGATGCTCATTGGTTGATGAATAGGAGCCCAAATACAGACTATAACACACAAACATGAACAAATACACTTGCAACGTAGGTATTTCTTTACTCAGAAACGACTAAATTATGAATGGCCTTGTGCATACAATGAGCTAACTTGTGATGGCACTAGCTGCTTTGTGAGTTGCCTGACTAGTCTTCTTTAATTCTTGGTTTCATTCTCAGACTGATCCACAGTCTTTGGGGAAGGGAGGAGGGGTGAGGTGTTCTGGAGTCCGCCAAATAATATACATGTTTCTAAGTTGTGGATTTACAAATTATTTGTAAAGTAAATATACATGTGCTCCCATGCACCTGTGTGCGTGCACACACACACACAGAATACACACATGTTCACAGAGGCATGGCTGCATGTGTGATCTCTGTAGATGCTTTCCTACATGCAGACCAAGTGTTTTCATATGCATTATGAATTACGTGGTAGCTTCTAGAGAATCTCATCAAGTGTTCTCTCAGCAGCATAGAATGACCTAGTTGGAGACACAGGCCACTTCCCAGAATGGCACAACGCAACTCTCGTCCACTCTACTGGATGGGTTGCATTTTGGCTTAGTCTCCCACTACTCATACAGTGATCCTTTTCCTGTGAGCAAGCCTCTGCCAAGGCATTTTAGGTAACAAACCACCCCACGATAATCCTCATTTCTCCATTGAAGAATGCACGCATTGTGTATTTATTAAGCACTTACTATACTCAAGCTATGTTTCTTTCAAAGAGCACACACACACACACACCCACAAACCCACACTGCAAGACCAAGGAGAACACAATACTTGCTACCAGAAAGACCTAAATGGAAACAAGAATTCAGGAGCGGGAAATATTACTTTTGACCAAAGAGTTCAGGGGTCACTCCAGAGGTCGTCTTGGTTTGGCTATGGATATAAATTTAATGGTGGGGATGGGGTCGGGAGAAGGGGTGAGAGTCTAGGCATGGAAGTAGAAAAAGTACAGTCACCAAAGAGAATCAGGTGATCAGGATATGATATATGTGATGGAGAGAAGATGGAGCCAGGTAAGATCAGTAGCTTGGAGCAGTTATTGGGGCTCTCAACAATAGAATGGAGAATTCTGCGGGCACTGGAGATATATAAGAAGTTTTGGTTGTTTGTTTTTAAACTGCTTTTTTTTTTTTAAAAAAAGATTCATTTATTTATTTGCAAGGCAGAATAACAGAGAGGCAGAGGGAGACACACAGCGAAAAAGACCTTCCATCCTCTGGGTCACTCTGCAAATGGCTGCAACAGGAGCTAGGAGCTCCATCCGGGTCTCCCACTTTGGTGGCAGAGGCCCAAGCACTTGGGTAATCCTCCACTGTCTTCCCAGGCACATTAGCAAGAAGCTGGATTGGAAGTGGAGCAGCTGGGACTTGAACCAGTACTCATATGGGATGCTGGCAACACAGGCGGTGGCTTAATCTTCTTTGCCACAGCGCCAACCCCTAAACTGGTTTTAATACTTGTGAAATATAATAGAAATCCAGGGAAGTATACAAATCTTGTGCTTAGTTAAGGGAATTATCATAAAGCACATACCCAGGTCAAGAAGAGGTCCCCTCTTTTTAGCACCTAGAAATGCACACCTCAAGTACAGTTTAGTTTTGCTGGCTTTGTGAAGTTTATATAAGTGCAATTATGTGCTATACATGATTTTGCATCTGGCTTCTTACATTCAATGTTGCATTTGTGTGCCTCATCTATGGTGTGTGGTAGCTGTAGTTGGTTCATTTTCGTTGCTGTAGGGTATTCCTTCAGTGACTATACTGCAGCAACCCATTAATTTTGCTGTTGATGAATATTTGGATTGTTCTAGTTTGGGTCTATTATGAATCGCACTGCTAGGAACCTTCTCGTGCCCGTCACTGGATGCCTTCACCAACTCCCAATGAGAAGCGTGCTGTGCTTTAGGACAAGCAGCGTCACAGAGAGACACACACACACAGAATAGCCTAGAGGGAGATTTGTGACAGGGAAACCCCTTTGGAGAGCAGGAAGCTAGGTAGGCAGCCCCTGACTAGTTTGGAGAGTCTCGCTTGGCTTGTTGCCTCGCTTGGCAAAAACTCACTAGGCAGAAAATGTTCGGTTTCCAATATCCAGATCAAAGTAGGAGTATTTTCTGTTTTGCCCTTTGATATTGGACTGCAGGAGCAATGAATTGGTTCTACTTTAATTAATTTTCATTTTATTTGTTTGGCTTGTTTGAATAATGGAATCAGCACTCACGAATCCACAGGCCCAAACAAAATGCAGAACCCTGGTTATGACTATAGCTGACTCTGTGTGTGTTTTCCCCACGACTCCATCCTCTGGCTTTTTTCTACCTAGAGTGGAGGTATTTTTGAACATTACATAAACCCTCAAAAAGGACTATTGACCCCCAGTAAGTATCCATTTGTGCTAGGCAAGTAGAAAAGAATATTGATTTCATTCTCTTTATGTCCTATTACTTCCAGGGAGGCAGATAAATGATAAAACGATAAGTTCTGTGTGAATCATGTGAACACACATTCTTCCGGGACAAAGCAATTGCGAAGCCGTCACAATTTTTTCAAATGTAACTACTCATTCGCTTTAGAAAGGTGCAGCTCACGCCGCAACAGACTTCTCAAAGCCAGGTGATCTGAGAAACTCAGTCCCTGATGAGAAATTCGAACAGTGCCATGAAGTTTAACTCCTTTTTCATATGTTTTGCCACCAAAAAAATTGCTTAGCTTTCCATTTCACCATGAACATACACGTTCGGTGAACTGAGTAACGGCAGGACAGACTGCAAAGGAATTTGACCATCATGGATTTCAGAAAAGAGTGATCAATCCAATATTGCAAAGTTACAGTAGATGGTGCTAGATGGGTACAAAAGACACCAACAGCCATCCGGGCCACCTTCAAGATTTCTCCTGAGCTTAGCAGTTTAGAAAATGTGCAATTTAGATTTATCAATTCAGGAGAGGCACTCAGATAAAACAGTTGAATTAGTGAGATCAATGAATGCAGAACCCTATAATTAGACAATGTTAAGGTTTTTATGGAAATTAACAATGAAGACAACTTTAAAGCTGAGGTCAAATCGTCTATCTTTCTGGCATATTGGTGCCAATGTTAAATTAGTGAAAGAATGATTTTCCATTCATTTAAAATAATGCCATCTTTAAAGTTCATTTTTAAACTAATTTGCTCTCAGTATTAGTTATTTATCATTTATAAAGTATTTGTACACTTTGTAGATTGGCTTTGAGATTTAAATGTCCTATATGATGCATGTAAAGTGATTTACAAAGCATTACCTAGCATAAATTATTCTACACGTGTAAAGTATTATTATTATGACCTAGAAGTGCTTTTTTATATATTTGTGCTCATTAGTGTTTTAGAATCACTTTGTCATGAATACTATTTTTATTATTCTTTTAGCTTTTTAGGTGAAATGGCTGAGACATAGAATAATGAAGCGAATACTTTCAAATGTGTATGCTTTCTCCTTGCAGCCACAATACAGAATGACTCGCAAATCAATAAGCCAGAGATCAGGCGAACACCTGTCCTTAATGAAAGGGCTATCCATAGCATCTCACCGGCATGTCTCTGTAACAGATGCTGCCTTCCCACGATCTGCTGGGCACTCAGCGGGCGCTTTGGTTCTCGACTTCCCTTGAGAAACGAGCAGCATGACAGCGCTAGCCACACTCAGGATGTGCCTTATCTCGGAATCTGTCAGAGGCTGCAGAGAAATGTCGGCTCCAGCGGTAGGCCACCCTTTCACTGTCTGCAGACCCACTTTCCGTTTAGGTTCGTTTGTCAGACAGGGTGTGGAGGAAATTCTTTTTCTGAAAGGTAACCCAGCCTTTGATGATATGTCCAGCCTAAACTACTCTCCTCAATATGTATTTTTATTTATTTGTTTATTTATTTGAAAGTCGGAGTTGCACAGAGAGGAGAGGCAGAGAGAGAGAGAGGTCTTCCATCCGTTGGTTCACTCCCCAGTTGGCCGCAATGGCCCAAGCTGCACCAATCCGAAGCCAGGAGCCAGGGGCTTCTTCCGGTTCTCCCACGTGGGTGCAGGAGCCCAGGGACTTGGGCCACCTTCTACTGCTTTCCCAGGCCACAGCAGAGAGCTGGATTGAAAGTGGAGTAGCCGGGTCTCGAACTGGCGCCCATATGGGATGCCGGCACTTCAGGCCAGGGTGTTAACCCGCTGCGCCACGCACCGACCCCTCTCCTCAATATGTATTAACAAATCCTTGATGCTATAAAGCCTTTTTCAAGAGCTGGAAGGTAGGACATTTTGTGGAAAGGCAGAGAGACAGACAGACAGAGATGGAGAGAGACACAAAGAGCTCCCTCCCATTGACTGATTCCACTCCCCAAATGCCCACAATGGCCTCTGGCCAGGATCAAAACAGAGCTCCACCCAGGTCTTCCCTGTGCATGGCACTGACCCATTCACTTTGGCCCACTACTGTTGCCACGCGGGCATTAGCAGGAAGTTGGATTCAGGAACCAGAGCTGGGACTCAGAGCCAGGCATTCCAGTGTGGGGTGTGGGAGTCTTTAACTGCCAAACCGAATGCCTTCCCCTAAGGTAGGACTTGGAAGTGAATTCTCTATATTTATGAATTATTATGGTCTATTGATTGAATGCGTAAAATGTAGTCCTGGTATGTCTTCCTGCCTTATCTAAACAGAACGTAAAATGCCCTGTGGACAGGGATACCATCTGTAGTGATGGGGTTTTGGTGGTGTTTTGCTTCTTATAGAAGCTAGCACCCAAATACCTAAATGCTTGCAATTAATGTTCGTGTTAGTATTAAATAATAATAGTACTGTGAATATTTCTTTTATTTATTTTCCAATATGTGTTTGGTGTTGATTGTCCCCTGAAGAATGTGCCTCGTCCTTGTGATCAATAGTCACAGTCGTCACTGACAGTATATCCAGGAACTAATATGCAATAGGCCTGTCCAGGAAGCAGGAGGAGAAAAATACATAATTTTAAATGTCATAGAAGCTATTCCTGCAGTTGCCCAGCAGCCGACTTTCAAATGTTAATAATTAGGCTGTGGGCCAGGCCTATTGCTCAGAGCTAATGCACTGTGCATGCTACCACGCGGGAGACCTCGATCTGATGCTCACTGGAAGCCCAGCTTCCAGCTGGAGCTGGGAGCACCGTGGAGGTGACACTGGGCACCTCAGAGCAGAGAGCTGCGTGATGTATCACCACTCCCCAGCCCTCGCCAGAGACCTGTTCAGAGCAAGATTACAGTCTCGCCCAGCCTCTCATTTCTCCTGGTCACCGGGTTCCCCAGCACTTTACAACCTGCGCTACAGGAAGGCAGAGAGGCAATTCGATGCAAGACTGGAGGAGCCCCTTTCTAGGCCTCAGCCAGCCTAGCCCCAATTCGCAAGATGTTTCTGACTTACAGACAGCCAAATCAACGTTTTTAGAACAATGTAAACTTTTAAACATGGAATGGAATACGAGTTGACCATATTTCAGCGGATCACAAATGTAACCGATGACATGAGGAGCCTCCGAAATACTGGCACTAGAATGGTTCATTCTCAGAATTGAGGTATCTTTACTACTGAGCTCCATGGAGCACCTGCTAACACGAACGGAGAGCAATCCTAATCAGGTCAACAAAAATGTTCTTACAGAATAGTGTTCATTAACAGCGCGGCTCGGTGACTGTTCACGTTGTTTCTGCTACAGTCTGTGCCGTAGATGAAGTCATCTGCTTCCTTTTTAACCATTGCTTGAGACATGAAGCAACAATTTTTTATTTACAGTTTCTGGGGACAATCTTGGTGGTTTCTGAAAGCTGATCCAATAAAAAATGCCATCATATTCCTTCTTGGAAATTAACAGTTAGAGCTTCCCAAGTTCATGAGTTCAACACTTAGCTTTGCCTCCTATCTTTTGCCTCTCACATACAATTCACCAAAAAAGCCCAGCTGTTTACTTTTTTTGCCTTCACACTATCATTTGCTAATTCAATAGATATTTACAGAGTTCTAGGAACAGTATTACATTTGAGTGTTTTGTGCTAGGGCTATACCTTGCCTCAATTTGTTTTCGTAGTCTTCATCCTTGATTAGGTCTGTGGTCATTTTAAGTTAACCGCAAATTCTTTGACAGTTCTCCCAATCAGAAGTTTTATAAATATGATGAGACTGCAAGCATGGTAAGGTACAGACTTCATGCTTTATATGTGAACTGAACATATGATCCACCACAACAAGCATTCATTTATTTTTTTAAAGATTTATTTTATTTATTTGAAAAACAGAGGTACAGAGAGAGGTAAAGAGAGAGAGGTTCTCCATCTGCTGGTTCACTCCCCAGATGGCCACAATGGCTGGAGCTGTGCCGATCCGAAGCCAGGAGCCAGGAGCTTCTTCCAGGTCTCCTGTGAGGGTGCAGGGGCCCAAGGACGTGGGCCATCTTCCACTGCTTTCCCAGGCCATAGCAGAGAGCTGGATGGGAAGAGGAGCAGCTGGGACACGAACTGGTGCCCATATGGGATGCCAGTGCTTCAGGCCAGGGCTTTAAACCACTGTGCTACAGCGCCGGCCCCCACAACAAGCATTGATTAGCCCACCAAAAATACTCCCATCAGTTAGAACTAGCCAGACTCCTGTCAATGTTCCTGTGACCTCTGGGGAGCTTCCAAAATGTCTGGGAAAACTTTTATCTCTAGAATCAGAAACTTTGTATTGAATCGTTTACATTTTGAGAACTTCAAAGAGTTCATCACAACTCTTATGATGATAAGCTAAAAGTTGTGTGGTTTTTTTTTTTTGTCTTAAAACAGAAAGAAGGAAATATTTTCAAGGATTTTCTAGTAAATCTCAGCAGTTTGGATTTGTATACCTGTTAAAGAGACCCCACAAATTGTTTGAATCATGCCCTCAGATTTTTTTTAGAGCTTTATTGAGGTATAATGGCTCTATAAAAATGCATGTATTTAATGTAAAGATCTTGATGAGTCTGGTCATGGTCTTAAATTTAAATGTTGATTGGAAGTTATCAGTGAACCATTTGAACTCTACAAGTGCTTGGCAGTCATTCTGGGTAGAATCTAACTAACTTAATTTGAAATATAGTATAGTTGGCAAAAAGCTATTAAGACGAAGGTTGATGTGTCAAAGCATAATAATTTAAAAACTACATAAATATGCTGTAGAAAAAAATAACAACCTTCAATTGTTCATAGGATTTTTATTTCTTTAGGAATTGCTTTGGGCCCTTACCTACCATTTAGTAGAGTAAAACAAAGCAAGTAACAGATGAGTGACATTCATTTGTTTTTCAAAGCCATAAGCAATACTGGTCCTGGTTATTATGTGTGCTTTATTTTCACAGACATTTAATAAAAACAAACAATTCAAGGAATATGTATTGATCACTTAACCATGTAAAAGCTCTGTGCAGGAATTTTTTTTCCAAGATCTACTGAGGTGGATAAGGGAGAAATGTATATTAATAACCAAAAAATATTGTATTCTCTAAGTTGCAACAATGAAATATAAAAATAAAAGTGCAATGTTTTAGGAATACCAGAGAGGAAGTGATTAATTGGACTTAGGAGATGGTTTGAGGGGCTACAGTAATCAGTAAGGCAGTCCTGGAGGAAAGTACTTTTTCTAGGAATTGAGGAATAATTTCAATCAACATGGACACGGAGAGTAGAGGTGGAAAGGGAGGGAGAGGTGAAGAGTAATTCTGGTTGAGGGAGTTGCATGAGCAATATTAAGGGTTGATTTGGGGAACAGAGAAGGGAATTTTTAAAATTTATTTGAAAGGCAGAGTTATAGAGAGAGGAGGGGGGAGAGAGAGAGAGAGAGAGAGAGAGAGAGATCTTCCATCTGTTGGTTCAGCAGCCAGGAGCCTCTTCTGGGTCTCCCACGTGGGTGCAGGGGCCCAAGGACTTGAGTCATCTTCTGTTGCTTTCCCAGGCGCATTAGCAGGGGGCTGGATTGGAAGTGGAGCAGCCTGGACTCAAAATGGCTCCCATAAGGTATGCTGGCATCGCGGGCCCTGGCTTTACCCGCCATGCGACAACAACGGCCCCCAGAGAAAGGAATTTCTACTATGGCTGTCACACAGGTAGCAGGCAGAAACAAGTGGATGGCAATGGACTTTAAAGGATCTCCAAAGGCATGCGGACTTTTCAAGCAATGGAAAGCCAATAGAGTATTTTGAGTGTCAGAGTGGCATTGCTATTACATTTCATTTTATTAAAGCAGGTGTCAACAAGTATTTGGAATAAACCAGATGTTCAGTACAGAAAACTGGTTGCAAAATAGTCCACAATGGAATATTATGACACAATAATGAGGAATGAGGATTTTTTTTGACAGGCAGAGTTAGACAGTGAGAGAGAGAGAGACAGAGAGAAAGGTCTTCCTTCTGTTGGTTCACTCTCTCAGATGGCTGCTACAGCCGGCGCATTGAGCCAATCTGAAACCAGGAGCCAGGTGCTTCCTCCTGGTCTCCCATGCGGGTGCAGGGGCCCAAGCACTTGGGCCATCCTCCACTGCCTTCCTGGGCCACAGCAGAGAGCTGGACTGGAAGAGGGGCAACCGGGACAGAATCCGGCGCCCCAACCTGGTCTAGAACCCGGGGTGCCGGCATCGGAGGTGGAGGATTAGCCTAGTGAGCCACGGCGCTGGCCAGGAATGAGGATTTTTAAAATATATACATGCATCTTGAGGACATGATGTTAAGGAAAAAAAAAGATACAAAACTGTATGTACTATACTATCATATATTTAAAAAAGGGAGAAAATATGAGAGTACTTCAAAAAGTTTGTGGAAAAACAGAGTCAAAAGATGCTTTTATTCTGAGACAAAAACTTTTGAAATCTATTCATAGCTTTTTCAAAACATGTATTTTCCAGGAACATTTTGCAGCTTCCTCATATGTATAATTTCAAAACTTTTTGCATGAAAGTAAACTTACCTTTTAATTCAATTTTCCATGAACTTAAGAAAATATTTACTTATATTTGAAAGAAAGAGAGACGGAGATATCTTCCATCTGCTGGTTCATTTCCCGAATGCTGGCAACAGTTGGAAGTGGGCTGGGTCAGGCCAAAGCCAGAAGTCCAGGCAAGGGAAATACATGCTCAATAAATAAGCAAGGGGAATTTGGGGAATGGACAATGCAAATTCCACTGAGTGACAGGGACCCAAGCGCTTGAGCCAACACCTGCTCCTTTCCAGTGTAGGTATTAGCAGGAAGCTGCAATAAGAAGTGGAGCCCAGATTCAAAGCCAGGCACTCCAGTATGGGATGCAGGGATCC
Source organism: Oryctolagus cuniculus (assembly GCF_964237555.1). Taxonomy (NCBI): domain Eukaryota; kingdom Metazoa; phylum Chordata; class Mammalia; order Lagomorpha; family Leporidae; genus Oryctolagus; species Oryctolagus cuniculus. Next base: position 24,848,384 of record NC_091453.1, read on the forward strand.
CGGGCAGCATCGTAACGATTGCACTACTGTGAACCCTGGGAAGCAGCAGGTGATGGCTCAAGTAACTGGGTCCCTGCCACCCGGATGGAAGACCCATATTGAGCTCCTGGCTCCTGGCTTCAACTTGGCCCAGTCCCTGAACAAAATCATTGGGGGAAGGTCATGGGGAAGACGCACAGACACCAGTGCTGGCAAAGTCACCAGCTGTAGTGCTGCTTTCCTGTGTCTGTCTGATAAAGGACAATTCAGGTGACTTTCTTGCTCAGCTCTCAGTAGCCAGCAGCACGGACAGATGAGGATGTGGATAAAAATTGCTATGGTAACAAAAATAAACACCTCACGGGGTTCGTAAAACCTCAAAGTCTTTTCACTCCCCGCCCCCAGAATGACTCAGAGCCACTCAATTAGGTGACAATTAATGTCACCCCCTCACCTTAGCCACTCAAGCGCTCCTGCTGCTTCCACAGGTGCTGCAGCTTTTGTTTCGTCCACCTAGGGAGTCGCAGGAGCTGCCCTTGCATAGATCTCTGCTTGTCCCCCAGTCACCACCCACTCTCATGCCACTGCTACAGGCTGACTGGGCCCCTCCGTGCGCTGGTCTCGCTCTGATTTCTCCACAAGTTTCCCGACACCGGGGAAGGCCATACATAGGAAGCATTCACCAGAACTGTAGTCACAGCACCTAACTGACTTAGACTGTCTGGAGAGACAAAGGGCCTGCCCGCCCCAAGGAGTGAGAGGGCCTTTGTCTTCTTTACAATGAGGAACGTTCATCCTAAGGCCTAAATGTTTTGAAATTCCTTTCCCTTACATGTAGTTTCTAATGCTTCTTTTGTATCTATTCAGGATCTAATCAACTCTATCAATATCTCAGGAGAGTTTTGACGTCTTTTTCACCTTGGTTCAGTTTGCAGCTCTAGCACTTACCAGCTGAGTGACCTTGGGCTAGTTACCTGACCTCTCTAAGCCTCAATTTCCTTGTCTGTGAAATGGAAGTATCGTAAGACCTACCGCATGGGTGGTTGCAAGGGTCAAGTGAGAAAACTCATGTAAAAGGCTTAGTCTGGTAGTATTGGCTGCATAGTAAGTGCTTACTCACGTTCACTTAACTTTAAGTATGACGCTGCTGGGAAATGATAGCATGGGAAAATACTCATCACTTGCTAAATGTATACAGTGTGTTACCTATACCACCATCAAATAAACACACCGGTCACCATCTGTGCTATACACTAGATCCCCCGAAACTTTTCATCTTACAAGTTAAAAATCTGCCCTTTGACCAACATTTTTCCATTTTCCCCCAACCCCTGCCTCTGCTAACCACTGTTCCACTCTTTACTTCTGGGAGTCCAACTTTTCTAGATTCTACATGTGAGTGACATACAGCATTTATCTTTCTCTGCCTGGCTTATTTCACATAGCACTGGATCCTCCAGGATCCTCCAGATCCAATTCACATCACAAATGGCAGGATTTCCTGATGTTTTATGGCTGAATAATATTCCATTGTATGTCTGTACCATATCTACTTTGTTTATTCGAATCTGTTGGTGCTCACCTAGTTCTTTTCATGTCTTGGTTATTGTAAAGAATCCTGCAAAGAGCACGCAGGGCATCTGTCTCTTTTTGAATTACTGATTTCATTTCTTTTGGGTAGACACCCAGAATTCAGATTGCTGGATCATGTACTAGTTCTATTTTTAATTTTTAAACCCTTCACACTGATTTCCATAATGCTTTAACCCATTTATAGCCCCAGTAACAGTGCACAGGTTTTTCTTTTCTTCACATCCTTGCTAACATTTGTTAGCTCTTGTCTTGTAACAGGTATGAGATTATATCTCACTGTAGTTTTGATTTGCATTCCTATGGGATTAAGGACGTTGTGTGCTTTTTCATATACGTGGTGGTGATTTGCATGTCTTCTTTGGGAAGATGTCTACTCAGATCCTTTGCCCATTTTAAAATCATTTGTATGTTTACTATTAAGTTACACTTTCATGATAAAAACTTTCAACAAATTAGGCACAGAAGGAATGTGACTTAAGGCCATATATGACAAACCTACAGATAATATCATATTTAATGGTAAGAAGTTGAAAACTCCTCTAAGATCAGAAATAATACAATGGTGCCCACTCTCATCACTTCTATTTAACATGGTAGTAAGTGTTCTAACCAGAGCAACTATACAAGAACAAAATAAAAAAAAGCACCAAATTAGAAAGGAAGAAGTGAAATCATATTTTTGAAAATGCCATGATCTTACATATTTTGAATACTGTAAAGACAAAAAATTGGTTAGAACCATTAGACAAATTCAGCAAAGTTGCAGGACGCAACATCAACATGTAAAAAATCTGCTGTGTTTTTATACAAAAATAATGAATTGTCAAAAAAATAGAAAATTATCATGTTTATAATGGTGTAAGAAAGAAAGAATACAATACAGAGGAATAAACTGAACAAGAGAGGATCTTGAGGTGTCCATAGGCAACTCTTTAGTTGTAGTGTCCAGGACAGTCTATGGGAGTGACTAGGCCATGGAGGAGTAGGGACTGTCACTGGGCAGGGACTTTCTACCCTGAAGAACTACAGGGGCCTAGTGATGTTGAAGAAAAGATGATATGGATGTACTATTTTTGTTTTCCTCAGCCCACACAAACTTATTCTAGATGGGCAGTGGTGACAGCAGCATGCCATAAAGCTGCTGGTGGCCAAAGTAAAGAGGAATCCAACCCAACCGAACCAAACCAAACCCAATAAGTTCATGAAAGAAAAAAGTTCAGTAAGCTGAAAAGATACCCTCCCCTTAAGGTGAGGGAGTACCGAGAGATTACAGAGGGGGTCACCTTCAGGGGAGAAACTTAGATTTGGTCACAGTTTTCTAAGCCATCAAATTTGACTTAAAACTAAAGACTTACCATAGCATGCACCCTTTTATCTTCCTCACAGTGTTAGCTTTGTTGTTTGATGTCGAATTGAGCTACACTAAAAAGCATGAATCTCTATTGTACCATTCACTGAGTTACGCTAAAATGCATATGGCTCTGAAATCATCATGTTGATGAAGAACCAAATGCAGCATTTATGTCACCCAGTATTGCTACTTCGTTTCCCCCTTGCAGTCAGTCCCTAACTCTTCTCCTCTAACACCACAATAGGCAATTACTGTTTTGACATTTATCACCTTCAATTAGTTTTGTCTATCCTTGAACTCCCTATCAACGTAAACTCTCCTTTGGGTCTGGCTTCTTCTGCTTAGCTCAATGTCTGAGATTCATCCATTTTATTCCATGCATAAGCAATCCATTTTTATTACCCAGTGTCCTGTTAATAGACATTTGGTTGGTTTCCAGTTCTTTGTTATTATGAATAAAGATGCTATAAACTTACTTGCAGAAGTCTTTTTTAAAAAAAAAAAAAAAGATTTATTTATTTGAAAGTCAGTATTACAGAGAGAGCAGGAGAGAGAGAGAGAGAGAGAGAATCTTCTAAAATTGCTAGTTCATTCCCCAAATGGCCGCAATAACTGGAACTGGGCCAGACTGAAGCCAGGAGCCAGGAGCTTCATCCAGGTCTCCCACATGCATGCAGGGGCCCAAGGACTTGGGCCATCTTCCTCTGCTTTTCTCAGGCCATTAGCAAGGAGCTGGATTGGAAGTGGAGCAGCTGGGACTTGAAATGGAGCCCATATGGGACCTACATTGCAGGTGGAGGCTTTTTTCATTGCACCACAATGCCAGCCCCAGTAGAAGTCTTTTTTATGGGCACAGATTTTGATTTCTTTTGAGTATATTGGAGTGGAATTAATGGTCATACAGCAGGTGTGTTTCATTTTATTGACAGCTTTCCAAAGTGATTATACCATTTCACATTCCCACATCAATGCTGGGTTTTAGTTACTCCACTTCCTCACTAAAATTTAGTGTTACCAGGCTTTAAAATTTTAGCCATTTTAGTAGGTGTGATGTGGTATTAGACTGTGATTTTAATTTTCATGTATCTGATAACTGATGATGTTGAACATTCTTTCATGGGCTTGTTGGCCTTTATGTATTTTCTTCTGTGAAGTGTCTTTTCAAGTCTTTTAAAATTTACTTATTTTTGTTTTTTGATTGACAGATAAAATTGCATGTGTTCACAGAGTGCAATGCATTGTTTTGTGTGTGTATATATATGTATGTGTATATATATAGCATAATGGCTAGATCTTGCTAATTGCTATATGTACTGCCTCAAATTGTTTTTTGTGTGTGTTGAGAACACTTTATATTCACTCTCAGTATTTTTCAAGAATACAATGTATTGTTGACTATACTTGGCATATTTTACACCATATCTTTTGAACTTTTTCCTCCTTTCTAACTGAAATTTTGTATCCTTTGACCAACATCTCCCCAACTGACAACTCTAGCCTCTGGGAACTGCCATTTATTTCAAGTCTTTAATGTATTTTTAAATTGGACTCTTTGTAATTTTATTACTAAAAGCACTTAAAAATTTTGAGAATCAGAGAGAGAAAGAGAGACAGACAGACAGACAAACAGACAGACAGATAAAGGGATTTGTAATCCATTAGTTCACTCTCCAAATTCTCCCAACAGCTGGGGCTGAGAGCCAAGCAGAAGCAGCACCAGGGATTCAATCCAGGTCTCTTAGCTGGGTGGGGGAGACACAACTACTTGAGTTATCACATGATGCATACTGGTTCTGTATCAGTAGGAAGCTGGAATCAGGAGTAGACCTGAGACTCCAACCCAGAAACTCCGCTATGGGATGTGGGCTTCTTAACCACATCAGGTACTCCAATATGGGATGTGGCAGTCTTACTGCTAGGCCGAAGTCCTGCCCTGAAAGCATTTTTAAATGAATTCTGGGTACAAGTTCCTTGTGAGATACACGTATTGTGAATATTTTCTCCTAGACTAGGGCTTGTCTTTTTGTTTTCTTAATTGACTTTAGATTTTTTTACTTTTGATTATATTTTAATTGATTAGTTTCTTTTGTGTCTTGACTAGGAAATCTTCGCCTCCTGAAAGTCATGAAAATAGCTTCCGACATTTCCTTCTAGAAGTTTATAGCTCTATCTTGTTTGCTTATCTCTCTGATTGATTTGGAAGTATTTTTACATCTGGTGTGACGTAAGTTTTTGTTTTTCCCGTATGAGTGATCAGTTCTAGCAACACTTCTGAAAAGGCTTTCCTTTCTCATATTGAATGGTTTTGGACTCTTGATTGGCAACCAATGGGCTATGTATCTCTTTCTATATATATATCTATTTGTATATATATATTAATTACTTTTCACTAACTTATTCGTCTCTTTTTGCACTTTGACTTCCATCTTGATTTTGGAGCTTTGTAGTAATCTTTTGAAATCAGATAACATGAGTCTTCCAACTTTGTTATTGTTATTCCAAGATTCGGTTAGTGATTCTAGGTCCTGTTTTGCTTAATTTCCTCCTTTCTTGTACCCTGTCAGAAAATTCCAGGCACTTCCAAGCTCTTACCTCCTAAGCTCCATGAGAATGGTGTATTCTGCTTGGTCTCCATCTTCCTGCACCATAACCCAAAAAGTGCCCTAAAGCAGAAGGCTGAAGGGAATACAGGACTTGACCGGGACTAGAACCCGGTGTGCCGGTGCCGCAAGGCAGAGGATTAGCCTAGTGAGCCGGGGTGCCGGCTTGCCTCATGAGTTTCATGTCCCTCAAAGATCACACTCCTGTACTGCCTGTGGTCCAGTGCTTGGAAGCTGTTGTCTCCTACATTTTATTCAATGTTATGTTTGTTTTGATGGGAAGACAAATCCATTTCCAGTTGCTTTGTCATGACTGGCAACAGAAATAGTCTTTTTTTTTTTTTGACAGGCAGAGTTAGACAGTGAGAGAGAGAGACGGAGAGAAAGGTCTTCCTTCCACTGGTTCACCCCCCAAATGGCTGCTATGGCTGCACTGCTCTGATTCGAAGCCAGGAGCCAGGTGCTTCCTCCTGGTCTCCCATGCGGGTGCAGAAGCCCAAGCACTTGGACCATCCTCCACTGCCTTCCTGGGCCACAGCAGAGAGCTGGACTGGAAGAGGAGCAACCGGGACTAGAACCGGGGGTGCCAGCACCACAGGTGGAGGATTAGCCTAGTGAGCTGTGGCGCCAGCCCAGAAATAGTCTTCACATTAAGTGGTGGCCCTTTCAAGAACTCCCCCCATTTAAAGATGAACAAAATGAAGGAAGGGCCTTGCATGGCCTATAGAGAGGTGTTAATATCGCCACTACTCTCCCCTCACCCTGGAAAAATAAAGAGAAGAAAATAAGTATGCAACCCAAATTAAAGGAAGAGTTTGCACTGAAGACCCATTCTTGGAAACAGGAAAATGTGAGGTACTCTAAAGAAAGTACTTTCCAATAGAATTTCCTGCCAGCATGGAAATGTTCAACCTCTGAGCTCTTTGATGTGATAACCACTAGCCACACATGGCTGTTGGGCACTTGAGAGTGACCAGTGCAAGTGAGGACTGAATTTTTAATTTTAATTAATTTTAATGTTAATTAATTTAAATTGTTTGATTTCAATCAATTTAACTGAAACTAGGAGCCACCAATTGGATAGTGTGGTTCCATATTCTTAGTTTATCCAGTCACATGGACTCTTGGGGCATAAAAAGGACATATTTAGAAAAATGTAACCAGGGATGGGAAACTTGCTTTACTAAGTATTGGGACATATAAAAAAGACAGTTTTATTAAATCAATATGATAGTCACATCAGAAAATGCAAGGTGATCAATGGAAGACAATAGAGAATCAAGAATTATGTTCCAGTGTAGATGAGAAATTAACAAATCGCAAAAGTCATAGTTCAAACCAAATTTTAGGAAAAGAATGGATTTGTTAAAATAAGTGGTGCATTACAATTGGATATACATCTGGAAAAATAAAATAGATTCCTTTGTTAGTGAAATAAAAAAAATCTTAGAACATTTAAAATACAAATGTAACATTAAAAAAGTCCAATGCTTAGAGAAATTAGGAGAATGTAAAATAAAAGGTCAGGGGAAATATTTCCAACTAACATTAAAAACACAGAAGCTATAAAGGAAAAGCTATGTATATTTGGGTACACATATTAAAAAACGTACATATAGTGAAAGTACAGTTGAAAGTGGCAGCTGATTGTGTTGCTCTGTTTGTGTCAAGGACCCCCACTGGTGGGACCTGTGGAATGAGGCTTTGCACTGAGAGGCTACGAGGTTCTATGATCATCTTCTCCCTTTCAGAATGGGAAAGTCTATCCTTTGCCTATATTTTGGAAGTAATTTGTTTCTAGTTTCACAGGTTCACAGATGGAGAAGAATTTTGCCCCAGGATGAGCCAGACTGAGTCTCATCCATACCTGAGTTAGATGATGAGATTTTTGGAAATTTTTGAGGTGATAAGATTTTTTTTTTTTGAATTTAGAGTTAATTCTGGAAGGAGTTAAGACTTTTGAGGATATATTTTATATGTGGGATGTAATGAACTTTTATTCATTCGAAAGGCAGAAAGACAAAGTTAGAGCTACCTCCCATCTGCTTGTTCACTCCGCAAAGACCTGCAAAGTTGGTTCTCTGCTAGGCTGAAGCCATGAGCTGGGAACACAATCTGGGTCTCTCATGTGGTTGGCAGGGACTCAATTACTTGAGCCATCTCCCACCAAGGTGCATATTAGTAGGAAGTTGGAATTCAGAGTGGGGCCTGAACTCCAACCCAGTCAGTGTGATACGGTAGCTGGGCATCCCAAGCACTATGCCAAACACCTGTCTCATGGATGTAAAGTTTTTGAGAGGGGCAGACAGACAGCAGAATGCACTGGTTTGAATACTATTTCCCCGCAATCCATATCCACCCAGAACCCCAGAATCCCAGAATGTCACCTTATTTGGAAATGGAGTTTTGCTGGTGTAATCAGTTATGAAAAAGACATAATAGATTAGTGTGTGGGGCTGGCATTGTGGTGTAGTGGGTAAAGCCGCCGCCTGCAGTGCTGACATCCCTTATGGGCGGCAGTTCAGGTCCCGACTGCTCCACTTCCGATTCAGCTGTATGCTATGGCCTGGGAAAGGAGTAGAAGATGGCCCAAGTCCTTTGGCCCCAGCACCTGCTTGGGAGACCGGGAAGAAGCTCCTGGGTCCTGGCTTCGGACAGGCCCAGCTCTGGCTGTTGCAGCCATCTTGGGAGTGAACCAACGGATAGAAGACCTCTCTCTCTCTCTCTCTCTCTGTAGCTCTGCCTTTGAAATAAATAAAGAAATCTTTTAAAAATTAAATTAGTGTGTGATCCCTAAATGGTGTCCTTAGAAGAAGACCATGTGCAGACACACAGGGAAGGAGACCATGGCATGCTAGAGGCAGAGATGGGAGTGATGTATCTATAAGCCGAGGAATACCAAGCACTGCTGGCAACCACCAACAGCTAGGAGACAGGCATGGGACCGACTGTCTATCAGAGTCTCCAGAGAAAACTCAACCCAACTGAAACCCTGACTTTGGACCTCTAGTCTCCAGAACTGTGAGACAATAGATTTCTGTTGTTTAAAACCACCACGTTTGTGATACTTCATTACAAAAGCCCTAGGAACCTACAGCAATGTTTTCCCTCAGCTCCTACTTAAGGTGTATTTAACCCAAGCAGGGTTTTGCTTTTCTGTTGGTTAATGGTTGTTGGGGCCTCATTACACGTCCTTTACTCGTGACTTCCCGGTGCTCTTTCTTCTTTTTTGATTTTGTTCAGGTATAAATGATACACCCCATTTCCTCTCCCTACTCTAAGCAGTGTCAAAAGATGACTCTACTCCCTACTCAACCTCCTGATCATTACATTGGCCTAGCTGTAGTACCAGAGTTTCTAGAACCATTAGATTCAATACATATTTAAACAGTAAAAATAGTAATAAACAAAACTTTTTGATTTAAAAAAAGTGCCATAAAAATCAGCGAAAAAAAAGACATTGAAAAACATAATCCAAAAAGGCAATCAAAGTCTAATATTTCATACGAAGAGCTCTTACAAGTTGATAATAAAATTAGAAACAAATCAAAATAACTGAGAAAGGGGTATAAACAGACTAGTAATAAGTGTAAATTTCAACAGCAAAATTGCATGAAAATGTGCTCAAGTTCACGAGCAGAGAAGTGAAGAGTGAAGAAGCAATGGAGCATCACTTTGTACACAGCAGAGTGACAAAGATTAATAAAGAACAGTGCCACCTCTTCTGGGCAGCAATGTAGGGAAGATGGCGTAAATTGCTTCTAAAAGTGAAGCATTTAAGCCTTATTTGAAAAACAACCTGCTAATTTCTGTTAAAATTAACAACACACACACACATACATTTTTACTCAAGAAATCCATCTCTGGGAAACTACCTAAAAGAGATAAATGTTTCAGAGGGTAAGGACAGTCAAGAAGTTTTTGTACTGTTCAATATGGTAAAAGAAAACAAATTAAATACCCATCAAGGGAACAATGGTTAGATAATTAGAGTGGATTCAGAAGATGGAATCACATGCAGTCATTTGAAACTGAATTAGAGATAAGTAAGATGACTTAGAGATATTTCCCGAAGATTTTGTTGAGAAAAGCAAGTTGCAAACAAATTACATAAAAGGATGCTATTTTTAAAAAGCACATGCTGATCAAATGAAAGCATATGTGTCTGTTCATTATATTTGTTTATGAGCTAGGTTTCATTAACAGCATCAATTTGTGCCCCTTCCTATATCCATGCCCCTGTGGTGTAACACCATCAAAGTTTCTTCCATCAAGCGATGGAATCTATTTCCCCACCCACTGATTACGAGTTTAGCCGAAGGAATGCTAGCTGGTGGGACACATGCAGACAGTTGAAAAAGTGCTTGTGTGATTGAACTTGCATGTTTGCTCTTCCAATGTCCCCGTGGGAAGGATACTCCTGGGCTAGTCCGCTGGTCTCAGGAGGAGGCTGAGAGATACACGAAGCAGAGCCACTCGAGCTATACTTCTAGTCCTGCTATCCAACACTATTACAGAGAGAACCAAATTTCAACCCGAGTTTCCAAGGGAACAAACCTGAGCAGATTAAAACCAAAGCAATATTAATTAATATGACTGGGCTACAGTGAGATTCTAAGCGTCTCTGTGAGGTTTATGTATTAGTGTTATATGGGCTTGAACAAGAGTATCCATCAGTGCATTAAAATAACGACACTCAATAAGCAAACAGCACTGAATCTAGAAACTTAAGAAGGGTTTACTATTGGAGAGCATATTAATATAATTTGCCATACTAATTGATCAAAAGAGAAAAACCGTAAGATCATCTTAACAAGGCATTTGACCTATATCATTCCTAATGATAGTACAGTATACTATAGGACATATTTGCTTATCAGAGTCAAGTTACCCTTACCGCAGAAACACTTTTTTCATTCATCCAGCTGGTATCTGTTAAGTTCCTATTGTATCAGGTCCCATACCAGCTGCTGGGTATATAGCTACTACATTCCATTTGGGTAAAAAGATGGTAAACAAATACACAAATGAATAAAGATAATTACTGATTGTGATAAATACTGTGAGGGATATCAACAGAGTAATGGATCTGGAGCAACACTGAGAGAGATTTGCCTTAGATGGAGTGATTAAGGAAGACCCCTCCAGGTTGCGATCTGAAAAACCAAAATGAGCCAGCCATGGACAAAACAAAAAGAGAGGATACTAAACAAAGGGAGTTGAAGGTATCAGATTTGAGATGAATTTGAAGCTTTATGACCAATTGGATGTGAAGAAGGAAGGAAAAAGAAATGTCAAGGTTGGCTTTGAAGTTTCTGGAATGAGTAAGTAGAGAGTGCTGTCATTTTATGAGACAGGTGAGGTTGAAAGGGGAGCAGGTTGATCAACCTGTGAAAGTATCATTCTGAACATGTTGAGTTTGAGATGCCTGGGAGACATCAATGTGGAGAAGTGGAATGAGTAATGGAATAAGTGGAACAGAGGCTTACAAAGGGAGGCTTTGGCTAGGGACACACAGTTTTGAGTCAGCTACACCTGGATGATATTTGACACCACGGATAGATGACATTGCCAAGGAAAAAGGAAAAAGTGGGACAAGTCAGGCTCTGAGAGAGAGTCTCCAGAGTTCTTAGGGGATCCACTATTTAGATTGGGTAGAAGAGGGTAAACTAGCAATGGCGATTGAAAAAGAAAGGGAGACAACTAGGAACTGGACACAGAAGCTAAAGAAGGGGCACATTTCAATGCAGATGTGGTCAACAGTGTCAAATGCTGCCACGATCGAGTGTTACGAGAATGCATAAGTGGATTTACCACGTGGACAGTGGCTAGTAACAACAACGAGCGGAATCTCTGTGCAGCAATAGCACAGGGAGTGGAGTGGGCTGAGGAATGGGAGGTGCACAGAGAGCGTGGCTGACTCTGGGTGAAGGTAAGGCTGTGAAGTGGAAGAGAGAGGTGGCATAGCTGGAAAGGGAGCCAAGGATATTTATTGTCAATGGAGGACTTTTATATTAAAAAACCTTTTTGGTCGTTAGTAACCTTTAGAGAACTGGAATTTGGAACAGTACATAGAAATACTACAGTGCTGACCACCTATGCATTGGCCCTACTTGATGCCTCATTCTCAGGGATATCTCAGAATTAATGTGTTTAAATAGATATTGACTCTGATTTGAAAGTTCCCCAATGTAATCATTTGCCAAAATACCACATGGCACCCTAGAACTATTGTACATTTTTATATATCAGTTAAAAATGTTTTAGCGCTGTGGTGTGGTGGGTAAAGCTGCCATCTGCAGTGCCAGCATCCCATATGGGTGTTGGTTCGTGTCCTGGCTGCTCCACTACCAATCCAGCTCTCTACTATGGCCTGGGATAGCAGTGGAAGATGGCCCAAGTGCTTGGGCCCCTGCACCTCTGTGGGAGACCCGGAGGAAGGTCCTGGCTCCTGGCTTTGGATCGGCGCAGCTCCAGCTGTTGCGGCCAACTGAGTAAGTGAACCAAACAAAGGATGGAAGACCTCTCTCTCCATCTCTCTCTCTCTGTGTCTCTCTCTGTCTCTCTGTCTTTCTGTCTCTCTCTCTTTCTCTCTCTGTGCCCTCCTGTGTAACTCTGAATTTCAAATAAATAATCTTTAAAAAAATGTTTGAAAAAGTGGATTTAAAAATAATCTTTACAAAAGAGAATTCTTTGCCTTCTCACTCAAACATGCTATGCGGCTAGTTTTGCCCATCTCAGTGTTAACTTTATTTTCTCTTTTTGGTTGCTTAGATCAAAAACATGACTCCACTGATTGTCCTCTTTTTTTTTTCAAACAAATAAAATGTCACGAGATTTCACTTGCTCGACTTTCAAAACACATACAGAACACAACACTTCTTCCCACTGCCACCTTTGTCTGCCGCTTTCAGCTCTCTCCTGGGTGATAGCCGTGGCCTCCTAACTACTCGTATAGTTTCTACCCTTATTTCTTCAGAGTCGACCCTCGACTCAGTAAAACACAGGGCTCCTTTTACAACGTCAGTCAAATCATGCCACGCCTTTGTCCCAAACACTCTAATAGCACCTCCTCCTCCAGAGAAAGCTAGTCTTCAAACTGGCTTGTAAGTTCCCATGTGACCTGACCCAACTGCCTCTCTGACCTCATCTCTGAACTCTCTTCCTCTTGCTCTACCTGCTGTGGCCACACTGGCCTCTTTCCCATTCCACACATGTTTGTCTCAGGGCCTTTGCACTGTCTGCTCCTTCTGCCTGGTCTGCTCTTTCCCTGAATATCTGTATACCTAGCTTTTTCTCCTTCTTAAAGTTATAAGTTCTCTCTACACTACTTGTTATTCAAACACCACTTTTCTCAGCCTATGCAATTTGAGAGACGTAAACCGTAGTGTTAAAAATGTTCAGTTCATGCATGATTAAGAATTTGGATTGTTTTAAGAATGTGTGTTGACAAAAAAGGCATAGTGAGAGGACTGACAAGAAAGAAAGGAAGGAGAGAAAGAAAGAAGTCAGTCATGGGGTCAGCATTCTAGTGTAGTGGGAAAAGTCGCTGCCTATGATGCCGGCATCCCATATACGGGCACTGATTCCTGTCTGGCCTGCTCCACTTCCAATCCAGCTCCCTGAAAATGGCCTGGGAAAAGCTGCAGAATTTGGTCCAGATGTTTGGGCCCTTGCCACCCACGTGGGAGACCCAGATGAAGCTCCTGGCTTTAGCATGGCACAGCCCTGGAGGTTGCAGCCATTTGGGGAGTTAACCAGTGGACGGAGAATCAATCTCTCTCTCTCTCTCTCTCTCTCTCTCTCCCCCTCTGTCTCTCTGCATAACTTTGACTTTCAAATAAATAGTAAATAAACCCTAAAAAAAAGAAGGCAGGCAAGCAGAATAGAAAGAAGAATGAATAAACTGTATACCATGTTTTCCTAAAATCTGCAAGTGGGAAAGGTTCAAGGTCAGAAACAATGTATCAAACTACAATAGATGAGCGACAGAAGCATATATTTATTTCAATCACAATTCTCATATACATCATAGTTATGCACCCTAGTATGATAAACAGGGAAAATGTCTATTAGCCCAACAACATGTTTATGTTCACTCCCTATGTTCTACAAGGTACACACTGTATCTTTAATCCTTCCATAAACTCTGCCAGCTGAGGAAATGAAGGTTGACTGAGAAGCCCTGTCTTCTTTGAGCTCACAAACCATGAAGTGGCAGAGAGATAGTTTCTAGAAGGTTTGGATGGGGCTGGGGGATGGGGATGACTCCAAATCTTTTGCTCTTTTCCATACATTAGGTGGTCTTCCACCCCCACCTTCTCTAGTACATAGAATGCCTGTTAGAGAAAATTTATTTCTTCTTATTTGTGGTATAATACCACAAATTTATTCCAATGTTTCCATAGCCTTTCTAAGCATGCCATCATACTTTTAGAATTGGTCACTTACATTATAATATATAGTGGGTTTGACTCTTTATGTTTTAATTTATTATATCGCCTCATATAGTATCTTGTAGGTGAACTTGACCTCCTTGTATGCCTTGCTTTTTTGAGTGGATCACAGAGCATTCCAAAGTCTTCAGAGACTTAGAAGTGCATTATTGTCTCATTAGGCATTCATCTCATGTTAGCTTCTGGTCCTTCTCATGAAGAGAGAGGAGAGAGGGGAAGGGAGGGGAGGCTTCTCTCTTCAATCCATGGAGGAATTACAGAAATGGGACAAAGAAATGTGAAGTACTGCAACCCATCTATTGGATTTATGAAAGGCGTGGTCCCTACAATACATCCAGAACACATTTATAAAAGCAGCTGAATTGGTCATTCTTAATGACATCCAATCTGCGTCAACCCAGATACAACAAAACTGAATGTGCTGTCTGAAACTCAATGACATAAAAAGATAGAATGAACCAACACTGAGCCTCCACTTAGAATTTCTTAATTTAATATTGCCTAGGCTCTCAAGATTCTTCAATTTGTAATATTCAGGATTCAGCATCCAGTGATTAGATAATCTGTTTCTTGTGGAGACTAAATGAGAGATGTGTTTTAATGCGTGGACATGTTGTGTTTTTTTCTTTTACTTAAAATACATTTTGTTAGGTAAATCAGGGTTGGTAGTCCTAAAATCCAAGGTCTAAATACTATGTGAATCATCTCAGCAATCCCACTTACAGTTGCTGATTATTTATATCAAGATTGGGAAAATATTTGAGTCATCCCATAGAAACCAAGGGGGTCATTTCCATAGACAGTTTGTAGCTCCAAATAGAAATTCATGACAAATATTACTGATGTGACTCTACACTGCAAACACTTTATACTTCCGGCCAAGGTAATCACCCACTTTGTAGGAAATTAAATTTCATAAGACACTCTGTGACTTAAATATGGAAAACATGCTTCCTTGTTTAATATTTTTCCAGAAACAAAATGATAATTAAAGCAAAGTTCAAGGTGCTTATTAATGGTGCACTCATGAATTTATTTCCAAATATCTATGAATTGTGAAGTATTTTAAGAAACAAGGAAATTAATCATGTGCCCCAGTTGTATTTTGGAATGCCCAGGTCTAATGCTGATCTAAAGTCCAATCTTCGCAGGCCAAATTGGTAAGAATAATCTTTGCACAGTAGCATGGTTAAAAGAATGCATAATAGAGCTACACTGGTCAGATTTATGGTGTAGATGAGAGCATAGAAATTCTCACATCTTTTTTTTATCTTTAGGGCTATTAAATACAGACTTCACAGAAGGGATAGTAGATACCTGATTTCCAATATATTTTAGATCACCAGCAATAGATCAGAAAGCAGATGTCAATATCCATCCATAAATGTATGTTCAAATGTATTTTTAGAAGTAGTAAATGAATGGGGCTGGCCTTCTGGCCTAGTGGGTAAGACTACCGCCTGAGACGCCAGCATACCATAAGGGTGCCAGTTCGAGGTCCAGCTGCTCCACTTCTGGCCCAGTTCCCTGCTAATCCTCCTGGGAAAGCAGCAGAGGATGGGCCAAGTCCTGGGGTCTTTGCACCCCTGTGGGAGATCTGGAAGAAGCCCCTGGCTCCTGGTTCCGGATTGGTCCAGCCCTAGCTGTTGTGACTATTTGGGGAGTGAACCAGCAGATGGAAGATACCTCTCTCTCTCTCTCAATCTATCTCTCTTTCTCCGTGTAACTGTGGCTTTCAGATAAATAAAAATAAATATTAAAAAATGTGTATTGTATTTCACTCTACTCCTCCCAACTCAAGACTAAGGAGTCTTGAGAGAAAGAGCTATTTTGTGACAAAATGCTAACTTCAATGTATTTAGACACATCAGAACCTGAAAGTAGAAAGTTCAAGGGCAGCAGATGGACTACTCCCTCTTCTCAAGTTTCAGCATCTTCCTATGTTCTCTCAATTAAATCCTCATTCCTGTGGGGACAATGACCACAAGATACACCTGCCATCATTCTAATTTTACCTCAGAATATTATGATGCCAGTTCTGCATTTCTATATCATATGACAGTGTTTTTTCTGCAGCATATGACAAAAATGCCTTTCCTGACTCCATAGGAAAAAAAGTGGCCACTAAATTGGGACTTCAGCAAGGCTTTTGGCAAGGTCTCTCATAATATTCTGTGGTCAAGAAGCAAAGTACAGCCTGGATGACTACACAATTAAGGTGACACACAGCTGGCTGAAACAACATATGCCAAAAGCAGCTAATCAGTGGACTGATATCAAGGAACTCACCAGCTGCTCTCCAATACTTTGCTCTTTGTCCAGTTCTTCCTGGTACCTAACTTGGATGAAAGTATAGAATACACCTTCAAATGTATGCACATTATCAAATATATGTGTAAGACCCAAGTATATTAGAGAACAGAATTAGAATGCCAACTATATTTTTTAAACTGAAATAATAAGCCAACTCTAATGAGAAATAGTTTGAGTAGAATAATATAAAGTTATACATTGGTCCGGAAAATCCCCCACTGCCTAAGACTAGGATGCACAGGAGCCAGCATTGTGGGGCATTAGGGTTGATTGCTGCTTGTAAGATCAGCATCCCATACTGGAGCGTCTGTTCAGCTCCTGCTGCTCTGCTTCCTATCTATCTAGCTCCTTGCCAGTGTGCCCAAGAAGGCAGCAGATGATGGCCCAAGTACATGGGACCCTGCCACCCATTTGGGAGACCCAGGTGGAGCATGATGTCCCTGCCTCTTGTCTTTCCCCTGGTCCAGCCCTGGTTGTTGTGGCCATCTGGGAAGTGAATTAGCAGATGGAAACACTCTTTCTCTATTTCTCTCTTTCTCTCTCTCCCCCTCTCTGTCCTTCAAATAAATAAAATAGTATTTTTTTAAAAAGAATAAGACACAAAATTTTGTTATATTGTTATATGGATAACAGCATATGGATACAGCTGGTTTATCAAGACCAGTAAATATTAGACAACATCAGAAGAGGTAGATTATTTGTTGGATAATAGAAAGAATGTTGGATCTTGCAGCAGAAAACTGGGTCAAACCCAACTCTGCTTTTTGGCCTTAGATTCTTTGATCATTACTTTCTTCTCAGGGTTGCTGTGAAATGAAAATAAGTTATCATGTCTAAGTTCCAAGTACTTGGGTTCTATAAATATGATCTAGAAAAGCTATCATTCACAATAAAATGAGCATCTGTGCCACTCCATTTTGTCCCAGAAAAGATATACGTGGAATGCGTTCCAGGTACCACACTGTAAGAAAACTGGGGCTACTTCCAAAGATGATGATGATCAGGATGGATGAGCGACTCAAAATGGCACAAGAGGAATTGTTACATGAACTGGGGATAACTGAGGTGAAGACTGGAGGATTCAATGGCGACCACATCTACCTTCAAACATCTGTTGGTGTGCTTCAGGGCCTTCTGGAGAGTGGCAGAACTAATATTGGAGAATGGAAAATGCAAGAATGCAGGCCAGGGTGACCACTTGGTGGGGATGTTGTGAGTGATTTCAGCACAAGTAGATGGTTGGACCACATGGCCTGTAATATCACCGTATGATTGTCACACTTGTAGGGCGCTTTCCATGAAGTAGTTCCTTCTGAGTGTTGCTTCAAAGTAGTCTAAATCTCCACTATTTTGAGTTAGGCTGGTTTCTAGCCTTAAAACACCACCTTCTCTCCAGCCGGAGGCCAGACCTCTTATTTCTCCAACCTGCCTTCTCCCATCAGTGTGCTCTGGCTTGTTACTTTGTTTAGGAATTTTTGGTCACCTTCAAAACGCATCTTTTCCCAAACTATCCAAGGGACACAACAGATGAGGAAATTTATAAACACTTTTGGGGGAGATGAGCCAGGAAATCGAGTTTTCCTGGTTGTTGAAATAAGAAAGAGAATTAAATACAACTAAAGACCTACGGAGTTGGAGCTGTGCTGTGGACCAAAAAGTGGGGTGGGTGAAGGACTTTTCTTGAAATTTGATGTATTACCGAAGAAAGCAGAGACCAAAGGCCCCTTGGTGCTTGTTCTAAGTACACAAAAGTTATTTGTTTAGTGGATGCCTTCCTCAGTTTTCAAGAAGCAAACTGAGTCCCCGGCAAGTTGCTCAGCACCTCCAACCTGCTCCAGATGGCAATAAGGAAGCTACTTGGAGGGACCAGAGAGGCAACCCATCTTCTACACGGCCCGGGACAGCCCGCTCCCACGTGACCCCAAGGAACCCTTTTTATTTTTTTACAGCCCCGCTTGGGGGAAAACTGGCTGCAGCCCGGTTGCCAGGGACGCCGCCGCCTGCTCTTTGGGGCCGGGGTGAGAGAGGACGCTGGGAGGAGGGGTCCGTGGTTTCTGAGTGGCTGGGGCGCAAAGGCTTATTTGCATAACATTCTCTGGTGGCTTCTGATTGGCTAAAGCCAGAGGGGTGGTGGTGGGGTGATTCCAAGGGCCCGGAGCGCTTGCCCGCGGACCTTTTCGTTCCGGAGTTACCCCGGTGGGTGTGAGTTGCTGCGTGGGCAGGGGGGGAGCCGGGAGGCCCGGTTTGGGAAGTTTTGCAGGCAGGTGCATGAGCCATCTTTCTCAGAGTGTTTAACAAATGTGCAACACAGCGGCTTGAATCAGGAAACTAAGGGCTCAGACCAGACAGAAAGAAGGAAACTGGTCAGTGGAGGGGTGGACGCCCGCAAGGAAGGCGAGAGGGGGCTTTTTCCAAAGCTAGGCTTTGCTGCTGAGTGGAATTCCTTTGCTAGATCACTTGGATTTCCGTTTTCCGTGAGTTATCATCACATGTTGGAACTGGATAGAAGAAAAGGGAATCACGATCTGGCACTTAACTCAGACCTGCATAAGAGTTTTCTTCCGGGTACATGCGTCCTTAAACTATGAAGAGAGTCTGAGATGAAGACAGAATGTTATAATTTTCAAGACGATCAGCTATTGGAAACTGGATATGTGTTTTTCTCGAGTTTTTCTCTTTTAGTGCTCTGTTTATTCTCATTGGGTATAAGCCTAAACACAGGGGAAGGGTCTGTGGCCAAAAATAGATTTCTGGCCTTCCGCACAAACACCTCTAAACTGTGCTGAGGTCCTGTATCAATATTAAGAACAATTAATCTTTGTAAAGTACTTTAAAATTTGCATAATGCTTTTACATCCATTACCTTAAGCAAAATCCTTGGTGGAGCCCCTACAGAAGCTCCATGTTATTGATAAGGAAACTGAGGCAGGAAGCATTTCTACATCTCTGTGTGAGATTATTTCAGTGCGTCGAGTTTCTATAACACAATTTTTTTTACCTCTACATTTGTCTTTCCATTGATCCTCTCCCAAATTCTGAGAAGTAGGTTGCAAAAGTAACATCCTAGTTTTACAGGTAAGATAATCATGGGCTATGACCTGGAGCTAATAAGGCAAGGGGTGCATGTGTTCCCACACTGGGTTGTGTCCAGGGGTCACTGGACTTCCATTCTGTTGTCTGTCCTTTGCATTCAAAACACAATTTGAAAGATGACTTGCTGTGAAAAATAATTATGTATAGGTTATGTAAGGTGAAAGACAGAGGGAAAGGCACCCCTACATACTTCTCCCTGTTTGGGGCATTTTCTGACCTGTAGGAAAGCACTGTACTACTAATGGCACTCCTGAAAGATTTTAGAGACTATGGATTTAAAATTAGTAGCCCAAGTCATAATTCTCTGCAGTCACATAAGACAGGCGGATGAGGGACATTGCAAATGAAATTAGATGGGAAAACAGAAACGGGCTGTGGCTTGGAGGTCCCAGAGTGAAATTGAAAGCATAAAGCTCTTAAAAGTCAAATCCGGGCACTTGGCACATAGTTTAGATCCTACTAAGTAACCGTATGGTTTAAAAAGAACTATCTTTTGAAAGCAATATTTCATCCACATCCCCCCTAAAAACTATTGTACATATCCCCACTTTAATGTTAAATGGTGACATACCAACACCAGGCCTCACTACTTGTCACTCTGTCCCTGCCTTTTTTTTTGGCAGGCAAAAGTGCCCAACGCCCCAGCTGAGCTCTCCAACATAACTTTTTCCCGTTGCTACGTTCTGTTCTTTTGGGGGAACAAAATCCCACAGCTCCGATGGTAGAGCGCTCTTCACCGCTGGTAGTGGTTGTTACAGGAAAGACTGGGACAGATCCCCGCGGCGGGGTGGGCAAAAGCCTCCGCAGCTGTCCTCTCCCCGCAGCCAGTCAAGGCCGGGGCCACCGCAGGAGCATTGTCTGTCCACGTGCACCCAGCATGTCCGGCCACCCTTCTTACCATCCTTCTTACGTAAGAGTCCCGGGATGCAATTGCGGCTGGGTTGCTGCCGGTCTCTCGTCCCCGAGGGCTAATAATAAACCGGGGTTGCAGTTTTCCGGCCCGGGGCACTGGCGAGCCGCGGGGCTGAGGGGCTCACTTTGCAACCCGGGCACGTGCGTTCTGGTTATCCCATCCGGGGAGCGTGCAGAAGGCTCGCCCAACCCCCGCGCGCCAGCCAGCCCTCTTGCCAGTCGGGACACTGGCGCCTTCTTGAGCCGCGCAGCGCCTGGCCCTCCCCCAGCCGGCCTGCCCAGGGCTTGGCGCGGGCGGGGTGCGGCTGCTGCATCCCTCCTCTGCCCTGCCCTGCCCTGCCCTGCCCTGCCCTGCCTCGCCGCCCTCCCTCAGCCCTGGTATCAGGCGAGAGGCGGAGCTGGCCCGGCACGCCCCGCCCCCGCGGTAGAAAGCGCCGGGCGAGTGTTACTTGCGGTCATCCGGGCTCCGGCCTTTTATCTCGGCGCTGCTGGGGGAGGCGGGAGGAGGAGACACCGGGGGTGGCCCTGAGCACAGGCGACACCTTTTCCCGGACTATAAATTGAGCACCTGGGATGGGTAGGGGGCCGACGCAGCCACCACCGCCTGCAGTTACAGTCCGGCCACTGACCGTAGCAGCGCCCTTGGGCAGCGACAGCTGGCAGCGGAAACACTGAGCTGTCAAAGGAGCAAGGAACCAACAGACTCAAGAAGAGGTGGGTGCTCCCGCCCCATCACTGCCGCGGCCAGCTGCGTTGTTAGAGTTCGGGCTTTTCTGGGGGAGAAGGGAGGGGGAGGCACCCTTGCCTTTTCTCTGTGGCCCTTGGCAGGCCAGGAGGTGGGACCACCCGGCCTCGCGGAGCCACCCAGGCGCCGTCCCGGGCGAATAGTAGCCAGGGAGGGAGGTGTGCACAGTCAGGGGGCGCCAGGCACCCTAGCCCTGTGAATAATCTTTTTTTTTTTTTTCTTTTTCGTTCCGGTCTCCTAGCCAGGTCAGGGCCCGTCTCACCGACCACCCACCGCCATCACGAGCTTCCGTACGCCAAAGCCCAGAGAAGCCGCGCAGCCCGCACCGCCGGGCTGCGAATAGAGAGGAGAGTAGGAGAGTGCGGAGGAGGAGCCGGGAATCCCGCCGCTCCGGCTGCAGCCAGGCCCCCGGCGCAGGCCTTGGAGAGTGCCTGAAGGCGTGCACCCCCTCTCCCCGGCCGAGCATCCTGGTGCCTCTGAGTCCCGGAGCTTCGACCCCGAGCGCGGCCACCATGATGCAAATCTGCGACACCTACAACCAGAAGCACTCGCTCTTCAACGCCATGAATCGCTTCATCGGCGCCGTGAACAACATGGACCAGACGGTGATGGTGCCCAGCTTGCTGCGCGACGTGCCCCTGGCGGAGCCTGGGCTAGATGACGACGTTGGCGTGGAGGTAGGCGGCAGCGGCGGCTGCCTGGAGGAGGGCACGCCCCCGGCCCCCAGCCCGGGCAGCGCCAACGGCAGCTTTTTTGCGCCCTCCCGGGACATGTACAGCCACTACGTGCTGCTCAAGTCCATCCGCAACGACATCGAGTGGGGAGTCCTCCATCAGCCGCCGCCGCCGGCTGCGGGGAGCGAGGAGGGCAGCGCCTGGAAGTCCAAAGACATCCTGGTGGACCTGAGCCACTTGGAGAGCGCGGACGCCGGCGAGGAAGACCTGGAGCAGCAGTTCCACTACCACCTGCGCGGGCTGCACACTGTGCTGTCCAAACTCACGCGCAAAGCCAACATCCTCACCAACAGATACAAGCAGGAGATTGGCTTCAGCAACTGGAGCCACTGAGGAGGGTGCCTGCGGCTGCCCAGCGCCCTCTCCGGTCCCACCTCTCACCTTCTCTCTTTCCTCAAAGCTCTTTTCTTCTCGGCTGTGTGGCACGAAGAGCAGACTGCAAAGTTGGGGGGCTGCGTACGTGCAGAGGGCGCGGCTGGGCTGTGTGGAGGAGGAGAAGATAGTGGCAGCGGAAGAGGGGGGACTTAAGCCCCCACCCCCACCCCGCGGGTGTCTGTGTTCTCTGTTGGTGGGAATGGGATTGGGCTGAAGGTCCGGATTCAGCCTGTGCCTTTCCTGGGGTTTCTTGTCTGTTCTTTCCGGAGGAAAAGGGCCTGGGAAGGGGCCATGCCAGGGCGCGGCACTGGGTTGCCACACTTGGGAGTGCAGCCCAGAGCTGGGTGGTGGGGAAGGCGGGGCGGGCAGCCTCCCGCCGCGCTGTGGTTGGGCCAGTGGAGGCCTTGGCGTTGCTAGGATTGCATCAGTTTTCCTGTTTGCACTATTTCTTTTTGTAACAGTGGCCCTGTCTTAAGTATTTCAAATCTCCTTGCTCTGAAACTTCCGCGATTCCATTGTGATAAGCGCACAAACAGCACTGTCTGTCGGTAACCGGTACTACTTTATTAATGATTCTCTGTTACACTGTACAGTAGTCCTGTGGCACCCTCACCCCCATCCCCTTCACCCCACCCCTCCCCCACCCCAGTGTGTTGTAAGCTGGCAGGGTGCCAGCTTGTACGAAGCTTGCCACTCTGCCAGTGAAAATAAAATAACATTATTATGAGAAAGTGGATTTATCCAAAATGGAACCAACTGACATTCTACACGTGTTGTGCATAGGATGATGAAGGGTTCCTCTGTTGTTATATGTCTTAATTTTATTTAAAACTTTTTTTAATCCAGATGTAGACTATATTCACAAAAATAAAAAACCCAAATGTGTTAACTAATCTAGACCAGCGTTTGTTGCTCTTTAATCTGCCAACAAAAGGGTTAGATCCTAAATAAAAATAAATATAAGTGACTTCCTTTTTTTTTTTTTTAGCAAAGGCAAATTTTATTTTTCTCTCCAGTGTTTCAAGGTGGTGGCTATTCATCTCTGTGGGTATTTAGTTTTGTTTGAAAAGCAGCTACTGGCAAGATTTGCTAATTCAGTACCAAGACTGGACTATACACATCTCAACAAAAAGTTCATTAATATTCAAAGTGTTTGGAAAAGTACAAATATGCACTTTCAACAAGTTTACCTAGCTTATTGGAGCTATCAATTAGCAATTTGAATGTTTTAAGAAGACAAAATGCTTTGAGGTGTGAAGACTGCTATTAAAGGCCAATATTTTATTTGGGGGGGCTACTGAGAAGTAAAAGTTTGGAAAGAGGCCCCTACTACTACTACTACTTGTGTGCACATCTTGCAGATCTTTATTTACCAATTTTTATGTGGATTTTGGGGGGCACTTAAATGCATCGGAACATGAGCCATGACCTTTTTCTCTAATCCCCAAGTGAGTGCTAAGTTTTGTTGGATCGTATCCAGTAACACTTCCAGTTTTTCAGTGAACCAGTCAGCAGTATTGGACGGCACGTCTGATGGAGGCTGCTACGGGGCCCTAGGGAATGCTGCCATATGCCATCTCAGTGCTATACAGGGATGGTGGGACAGGTGAAATCATTTCTCTATATCTTCTGTATTTCATTGTCTTGGGGGAATCAATGTCAGATCAACTTCAGTTTTCAATCGTAAAGTCATGAAATATTCTGTAAGCTCAAAGGGCTTGAATTTATAAAGCATGTAAGTTTGAAGTTTAATTTTTCTGCGAGCACACGTGTGTGTGTGTGTGTGTGTGTGTGTGTGTAGCATGAGAAGGAGCTGCTCAACTCTTATCAGCTTTTACCAGCAGTGAAAAAAAGAGGGAAGTATCAAGACTGGGGTGCCTGCCAGTGCCAGAGAAAGTTAATCATTAATATGTAAAGATAAGCTGGACAGCACCAAATGTAAGTGCAGAGTCTCTTGTTTTATGTCCCCTTTAAAATATCAAAGTACAGCAAAAAATTAAAAGAACTCCCTGAAGCCACATGGTAGAAAGAAATAGACTTTGGAGACAGAAGATTGTGTGCTTAAATTGTGTGTATTTAACTCTCCAAGCCTCTTTTCTCATTTGCAATCAGACATAATAATAACCACGATGCTTACATCACAGTCGCAGGGAGAATTAAATGAGATGATATATAGAGTGGCACTTAGAAGTTTCTTTTTTAAAAGATTTATTTATTTATTTTGAAAGTCAGAATTACAGAATGAGAGAGAGAGAGAGAGAGAGAGAGAGGGAGAGATCTTCCATTGGTTGGTTCACTCCCCAGATGGCCACAACAAGCAGTGCTGGACCAGGCTGGAGCCAGGAGCCAGGATCTTTTTCCAGGTTTCCCATGTGGGTTCAGGGGCCCAAGCGATTGGCTACACCACAGTTCTGGCCCCAGAACTTGCTCTTGACACTACTTAAGTGCCATAATGGTTTCTTTTACTGTAAATGTTGGCCTATACCTCAATTTCCACCTATGCCCATATTTCTTCGGTAATATATGCAGCCTAGGACAATATGTCCATATTAAAGAAACATGTAATTCAGTTACATATATGAAGCAACAGGTAGCTATTTCATTTCTCAATGTTTGAGAAGCAAAAACTCAATTTGATCAAGTGATGGCAAGAACTTTCTGAGATGTTAATTGTGCCTTGTTCTCATGGTTTATTGAATATAGAAAAATAGATATAGACAACAAAACTAAACTAAATGATTACCATTATCAACTTTATTTTTGAAAATATTACTTCACATAACATTGTTTTTACATAGTGATTCTGATCTATGAGAATAATATTCACTTTAAAGTAATAATAGATTTTTTAAAAAATTATTTTCATTTATTTGAAATGCAGAGAGTCAGAGATAAAGACAGACTGAGAGAGATCTTCCATCCACTGGTCTACTCCCTACATGCCTGCAACAGCTGGGACTTGACCAAGGCCAAAGCCAGGAACCAAGGACTCCATTTTGGTCTCTCTTGTGGGTAGCAGGGACCCAAGCACTTGAACCATCACCCCCTGCCTCCCATGGTTTACATCAGTAGGAAACTGGTGTCAGAAGTATGACTTTGCCTCATACCCTGCCACTCTGATATGGGATGCAGGCACCCTAAACAGTGTCTTAAAACACTGCATCAAATGTCTGCCTTCAGCATTGGATCCTATATGAACCGATGATTTCCCAGGCCCAATAAGCACTATTGTACTAGTAATAACTACTATTTTATTCAAGAGCAGTTTATAAAAAAAAGGCAAATCTCCCAATAAGATCCACTTGTTAAAATTTCTCAAGTTTCTTAGTTTTACTTAATGTCTGAGGTAAAGTAATAAGTGACTTCAGATTTTTAGAAAGTCTTCCTAAATTTGAAAATTGTAATTCAAACAGTTCATGGAAATGGAGTTAAAAGATAAGTGTATTTTAGTGCTAAGAATTTTTGAAATTCATGCACAGTCCATTATGTGATACCTCCCTCAAGAGCTCCTAGATGACAGTTCAAGACTGAAGGGAAGGCACAGACATGAAGTAGGCAGAAAGGAACAGCATAGGCTGGAATTAATTACTCTCCATATATTTACATTTTTAAAGAATTTTCTACATCAGGAGCCTGTGTTGTGGCACAGCTGGTTAAGCAGCTGCCTGTGACACCGACATCCCAGTCCTAGCTACTCTACTTCCAGTTCTGCTCCCTGCTAATGCACCTGGGAAAGCATCAAAGAAGGCTCAAATAATCGGATCTCTGTCACCCATGTGGGAGTCCCAAATGGAGTTCCTGGCTCCTGGCTTTGGCCTGGTGCAGTCCCAGTTGTTGTGGCCATTTGGGGAGTGAACCAATGGATGGAAGATCAATATTCTCTCTCTCTCTCTCTCTCTCTCTCTCTGTCTCTCTCCCCGTTTCCCTATGTCACTCTGCCTTTCAAAAAAAATAAATCTTAAAAAAAAAAGAATTTTCTACATCAAAACCTTACATCAAATCTTGAGAAAGTCTGGTTTTGCTTCTATAAACAATTTTCTGTTTTGCTCGTTTTGGGATTTTCATGTTTTACATTTACACAATGTTCATTCATGGTCTGGCCTAATTTACTCTTTCTCTGAACTTGAATCCAATTTGTTAGCATATGTCATGGCAACTGGGATGTTTATTCTTTGGATGAATTTGAAAACTAGTCTACTGTTGAGAAGTTCTTAAAAGGGAAAGTTACTGTCATTTCCATGTGGCTCATCATTTTCTCTTATTTTTAGTTGGTAAACAAAAATCAAGTCTTTCATTATTCTACCTTGCCAGTGCTTTCTCAGATGTTTGAAAATTAGACACAGTCCAGTAGATGGAGATTTCACATCTTGCATCATGTACCTTTTTTTTCTTTTACAAAAAGGAGTTTATTTTTTGATGGGACATCTAAGAAACTTTTACCAGTAATTACATCTTTTGTGATTTACTTGGAAGTGTTTTGGGGAAAACAATGACAGAAGGGATGCATTAAAAGTGGTAGAAGTGATTTTCTGGGAGCAGCTAACAAAAAATAAGTTTGATTGGAAACTCTTGAAAACTTCTCACTTGTGGAATATTGGATTGGTCTCTTAAAAGTAATTCCTAGTCTTCTTTAAGTTTAAAACTTTATGTAGGCAGTAGTGGTTAGCGCCTCCTCTGACCTGCTTGTTCGGGCTTACTCACAGTGTGTTCAATAAATCCAGCTCCGCTTGCTTAAAAAAAAAAACAAAACTCAAAACTTCATGTAGTTTCTCATGAGGCTAATTTACTTTAATTACCAAGATAATTTAAAGTGAAATTTATTTAGGATTTTCTTTTATGGTCATGTCTACTTTTAAAAATAGCTCTGGGAATTTTTTTTTAAAGTATTTATTTAGTTGATAGGCAGAGAGGAGCAGATTCATCCTCTCTCTCTCTCTCTGTCTCTCTCTCTCTCTCTGTCTCTCTCTCTCTCTCTGTCTCTCATATTTTGGCTCACTTCTCAAATGCCAACAATAGCCAGGGTTAGATCAGGCTGAAGCTGAGAGTCAGGAATGCAATTCAGGTCTCCTACATGTGGAACCAGAACCCAGCTACTTGAACCATCACCACTGCCTCCCAGGGTCTCCATTAACAAGAAGTTGGAATCAGGAGGTGGGAATCAAATCTAGGTAGTGCCAAGTGGGACATGGCTGTCCTAACTGGTGGCTTAACTACTGAGTCAAACACCTGCTCTTACTTAGGGAATTTTAAAGACGGTTCTTGAGTTTCTCCAAACACTTGACTTGCCCTCTAGTTAGTTTATTTAGAGCTCGGTAGAACTTTCTGATAGGTAATAGACATGATAATAGTTTTCTACCAACAACCTTTTCTATATTTGGAAGGCAGTGCCATACTTTGATTCATGAATCCAGGACTTCTGCCCTGAATCCTGATTGTAGAATGCTCCCACTCTATCCTAAGGCTTTGTCACACCTCATGGAGCAAGAAGTCCTCAGAGCCAAGGGAAAGACCATAGCTTGTGCCTCTACTTCTATACTATCCTCTGGGTACTTTGGGTACTCCAAGAATTCCCTGTCCAGATGATCCAGAACCCATTCCATGGATTTCATTGGCATCTGTCCTGGGTTTGTGCTGGGCCCCTTAACATAGGCCTGAAGCAGGGTGGGAGAGCTCTGGACAGGGCTTGACCAGGCAGACTGGACTATACATGTATGTGCAAGCAAGGCCTTGTGTGGTGGAAGATGGAATTCGGGTAAGAAGATAAGGGGGGTGGAGTGTAGGCTGGAGGGGTCCCCATTTGTTCCGTTGTCTTGCCTTCCTGGGTTTCAGCATGAACAAAGCGTTTGAAGCCAACGCAAAGGAGCTAAGGAGTGAAAGCAGTTGAACTCTTTAAGGTCTCTTCTGGTTTTGAGAAATGAGAATTCCATATCTTTTCTATTTCCTACATTCTTTAGGAGTCTCTTTGCGCCATTAAAGAATTGTATTTAACGAATGAAATGTTGTTTAAGGAAAAGGAAAAGCACATCTACACACAGAGTTTCTCCAGACACTCGCTTGAATGGCGGCAGTTCTAAGAAAGGCAGTTAGTCTAGACTCAAATGGATGCATCTTCCATAAAACCCTGCAGATCCCACTTCCAAATATTTTTCCGTTCCTTTTTAAAAATTGAGTTAGTTGCTTTCTTTTTAATGCCAAAAGTCTTGGTCAAGTTCAAGCAGAAAACAAAATAGTTGTGCATCTGTCTAAACAGGGTCCATGAAAACCACAACTTTAGTTCTTCCTGTTTTGGTGCTTTTATTTTTAGGAGGAACATTTTTGTGCGCCTTCCCCTACTTTTTCCTATATTTCACTACTTCCTTTTAGTCCTTCAGCAACCTTTACCTTGAACATTTTAAAACGTACCTGCTAGTGTGCTCAAGTCGAATAATACCAAACTGGTGAGAGTCTGGCTTAGAGAAAGTTTGTATCGCTTAGCTTAGATAAGAAAAAGATTATAAACGGCAATTGTCTGACCTTGAACCATCTAGAGAAAGTGGTTTTGAACTCAATAGATAAGAACACTAGGGAAATGCTAGCAAAACTTTGAGCCGAGTTCTTTATTTTAACTTAGCTCAGTAAATGATGTTGGGGGTGGAGCATTTTCCAGAATTTCTTTTATGTTTCAATATTAATCTTACTGGTGTTGACGTTCACTTTTATTAAGGAGCATTCAGTTAACAGGATGAAACTGGAACAGGATTCATTTGATGTTTTCCAAGGCAAAACCGACCTTTGTAGGTTTTTTTTTTTTTTTTTCCATTTTTGAATACCATACTGCTGAGGTAAAGAATGTTGTAGCTTGTGGGTGAGCTTACTAAGGCCAATTAAAATCTGACTACACTTCCGCCATGTTGGAATACCTGACACAACTTGTTGTGTCCTTGGATAATGGCCTTGCCTTCTTTTTTTCCTTCTTAGAAGACGTCTAATTGAGGAGATTTCCTGTTTGGTAGTCAAGGAAAAATGAAAATGAAAGTACCAGATTGTGGGTCTGATCAAGGTATTTAAAGTTTTCCGGTTGCTCTCAGTGCTGTGTTAATCACAAGCCCTGCCTTTTCTTTTAAATAAGTGAAACACGCACATTGTGAAAGAGCACATATATGTTCCTGAGCAGCCGAAGTATGTGTAGAACGCAAGGACTGTAGTTAGTGTCGTTGGGTTAGTCATTCCAAGGAGGGTGTTGTGTTTTACTGCAGGTAATTGACACTGAGGCTCCTAACCCATGCTTGCTTCAGCCGGATAATTTTGTTTCTGTTGTAATAAGCACTGGTTGACACTTCCTTCATAGCTTGAATGTTTGTGGGGGAAAGTGCCAAAAATTCAGATGATTCATCCTGATATTGGAGTCTGGGAGGACTCTTGGAAAACAGCCGCATTTGCCCGCCAGTGGGTTTGCCCTATGTGGAACAAGGGAGCTGCTAAGGCAAGCCTGCCTAAGTTAGTCTTTCTGAATGTACCCGATGTCCTCCGCCTTCTGTGGCGTGAGGACGGAGTCTGAGAAAGGTACAACCTGTTTCAGGACACTCCCACCCACTGGAAACCTGAGGTGTGGGGAGAAATCATTTTCTTCTGAGCGCAAGGCTGTGGTATGGTTTTCTCTGACTAGACAGGCAGCAAATATTAACTTAGAGCATATGAAATTGCCATTTTTGTGAGTTCCAAATGGTTGAATAGTCCCTGATTCCAACCGTGAAGAGCTCCTATTTTGGGCATGCTAGAGTCTTTTTCCATTACCATAAGAAACTATCATTTGTCAACTTGGGGTTGGCGTGATCTTGAACTAGAAGGGAGGGGAGATGAAAGGATATCAATGGGAGGTACAATTGTGGAAAAGAGACAAATAGAATGGAAGAAAGGAGAAGCTTAAAAACAAAGAGAAAAATGGAAAAGTGGCCGAGAAACTATGGCCAATTGTATTTCTTTCTTTTTTAAAAAATAGTTTTTATTATTATTTTTGGCAGATAGAGTTAGACAGTGAGAGAAAGAGACCCCCCAAATGGCCACTACAGCTGGAACTATGCCGATCCGAAGCCAGGAGCCAGATGCTTCCTCCTGGTCTCCCATGCGGGTGCAGAAGCCCAAGCACTTGGGCCATCCTCCACTGCCTTCCTGGGCCACAGCAGAGACCTGGACTGGAAGAGGAGCAACCAGGACTAGAACCCAGCGCCCATATGGGATGTCAGCGCCGCAGGCGGAGGATTAACCAAGTGAGCCATGGTGCCGGCCCCAACCAATGGTATTTGTTAAACATTGCTGCAAACTTATTTCTTCCCCCATGTATATTTCCACAACCTTGCAATCTTGCATCAACAAACGAGAAGCTCTGATTCTCCCCTTGAATTTAGATGAGGTTTTGGGGCTACCTTGTCAAAATGAATGTGGCTGGCACTTCTAAGGCCATGTCATAAAAGGTGATATTGCTTTCTCTTGTATGAGATACAAGGGCCTCTCTTGAGATGCTGGCCCTTGGAACCCAGTTGCCATGCTGAGAGGAATCCCAAGCCACATCGAGAGGTCACGGGTGGGTGGTCCAGTTGACAACACCACTGTGGGCCCCAGTGCATAGCCACCATTCACTGCCAAAACTGAGAGAATTACCAAATGATTCTAGCTCCCAGCCTTTGAACCCACCCCATCTGATGCCAAGTGGAGTAGAAAGAAGCTGTCCCTGTTGAGTCCTGCCCAAAATGTAGAATTGTGTGCAAAATACTTTTATTATTTTAAGTCCCTAAGTGATTTCTTACACAGCAATAACTGGAACAGAGGCCTTTCTCCAAACGTCAGGATATTGTAGAAGAAAGGGAAACAATGCAAAGTAGAAAGGAATCTATGGAGCAGGGCCTGTGTTATCACATTTACTTGAGTCGCACTTTGGAATAAAGCTAGAACATTTGAAATATCCATCTGGTGGCTGATATGGAGACTAAAAGGATTAGAAGTGATGAACGATGAGAGAGATTTTTTAAAGATTTATTTATTTATTTGAAACTCAGAGTTATGCAGAGAGAGGAGAGCCAGAGAGAGAGAGAGGTCTTCCATCCGATTGTTCACTCCCCAAATTGGCCACAATGGCCGGAGCTGCGCCGATCCAAAGCCAGGAGCCAGGAGGTTCCTCCAGTTCTCCCACCTGGATGCAGGAGCCCAAGGACTTGGGCCATCTTCTACTGCTTCCCCAGGCCATAGCAGAGAGCTGGATCAGAAGAGGAGCAGCTGGGACTAGAACCGGCGCCCATATGGGATGCTGACGTTTCAGGCAGGGGCGTTAACCCACTGCGCCACAGCACCAGCCCCAAGAGAGAGAGATTCTGTAAGTAACATTTTGTAGTCCTGTTAAAAATTAGCATGGTCAGCAGAATACTAACATTTCCCCTACCCCTGATCCCCACCCCTGGACAAATACACTGGAGCCGGTGAATATGTTACCTTGCATGTTAGTGTTGCAGTTGGAATTTCATGTTGCTAATCACCTGGCCTTCAGATGAGGAAATCCTCCTGGATCACCTGCATGGGCCCAGTGTAATTGCAAAGGTCTTGTAAAGATTGGAAGTAGGAGGCAGAAGAATGATCAGCATGAAAAAGACTTCATTTACCATTGCTGGTTGTGTATACGGAAGAAAGGTTCATGAGCCAAGAAACGCAGACAGCCTCTGGAAGCTGGAAAAGGCGAGCACGCAGATTCTCCCCGTGAGTCTCCAGAAAGCAAACAGCCCTGCCAACACCTCAGTAGTAGCCCACTGAGACCCATTTTGGACCTGTGGCCTCCAGAACCATGAGGTGACGGTTCTGTTATTTCAAGCCATGAACTTTGTTGGGGGGGGATTTTCACAGAAACAACAAGAAAGTAACATACTTGGCTTCTAACATATGACCAGGAAACAAAAAGTTTATATACTCTTGACACTAATCTATTTGTTGCTTTTAAGCTGCTTAAAATAAAATTTCTAGCACAACTAGAAAACAACATTGAAAGATGCTTTTCACCTTGTCTTGTGAAAGAAATTTGGTTTTCCTTTTTTTTTTTTTTAAAAAAAGATTTATTTATTTATTTGAAAGACTAAGTTACAGAGAGAGGTAGAGAGGAGAGAGAGAGAGAGAGAGGTCTTCATCTGCTGGTTCACTCCCCAGATGGCTGCAACAGCCAGAGCTTTGCTGATTCGAAGCCAGGAGCCAGGAGTTTCCTCCGGGTCTCTCACACAGGTTCAGGGGCCCAAGGACTTGGGCCATCTTCTACTGCCTTCCCAGGCTGTAGCAGAGAGCTGGATTGGAAGCGGAGCAGCCGGGTCTTGAACCAGCACCTATATGGGATGTCGGTGCTTCTGGCCGGGACGTTAATCCACTGCGCTACAGCACCAGCCCCCCCCCCCCTTTTCTACAATTTCTTTAAAATTACTTTTTAGTATTTATTTAAGAGACAGAGACATAGAGAGAGAGGCAGATAGATACACAGAGAGAGCTCCCATCTACTGGTTCACTTCTCAAATCCCCACAATGGCAGGGACTAGGATAGGGGGCTGTAGCTAGGAGCTGAGAACTCCATTCAGGTCTCCCATGTGGGAGGCAGGAACCCAATTACTCGGCCCAGTGCTTCCTCCCAGGGTTCACATTAGCAGGAAACTGGAGTCAGGAGCTGGAGCCAGATTTTCAAATACAGGCAGTCTAATGTTGGACAGAGATGTCCTAACCACCATCTTAACCACTAGACCAACTGCCTGCTCCCCCATTCACATTTCCTTCCCTGGATATTTTATGATTTCTTTGTGTAGTATTTATTTCGGCAGTTCCCCCATTTCATTGTTACTTTTGTTTTTTATTGCCGTATAATTTCATGTAAGAAAATGTACAAATATTGTTTGGTTTGTTAAGTTTTGACAAATGCATAGAGCTATAATCAATATCTCAATCAAGGTACAGAATATAACTGTCACCTTAAACAGTTTTGAAATGTTCCTTTTCTATCAGTTTCCCCACCCCTGCCCCAGGCAACCACTATTCTGATTTGCATTCCCACAGAATCAGTTTTGCCTGTTCTTCAACTTTGTATAAAGAGAAACATACAATATGTTCTCTTTGGTGCCTGGTTTCTTTCACTGAAAATCGTATTTATTAAATACATCCACACTCTTGATTATGTCAGGAGTCATTCATTTTTATCACCTAGTAGTATTCCATTTGATAAATTACCATGATTTGTGTATCCATTCTTCTGTTGATGGATGTTGTGACTGTTTTTGTGTTGTTCACTTATTTAGTGAAGTTATTACGAATAAACCTGTAAAGAGCATTCTAATTCAAGCCTTTTAAAAAATAAATACACAAGAGTAAGATTGCTAATTCATAGGAGAGGACTGAATTTCTTTAACTTCTTCAGAAATTGCCAGTAGTGCTTATAACATCTATCTTTCCTAGTGATATATGAAAGATCAGTTGTATAACCCCTTCTGATTAGTTGTGTCTTCTTCATTGGCACATAATACTCTCAGCTCCCATTAGAAGGTGATGATGAGTTAGCATTGGAATGCGACATCAAAGCTTTTCAACGGAGAGACCCTCATTATATGTTATCTTATTGAGCATAAGAGTCCTAAAAGAGAGGTCATTGTGGCAAGGTGAGTTAGAGGGAAGGTGGTACCCAACAGTGAGAGAAAATAGTGACTTGGAGACAAAGAATCTGGACTTGGCTCCAGGTCTACCAGTCTGTTTTGCAATCCCTGGGGGAATTAATTAACCTCTTGGATCCTTAGTGTTCTCGTTTGCAAAATGGAATAGCACATTACAGACTTAATTAGCAATCAACTGCCACCCAGTGCACACTTACTGTGTGTACTTCCTTCACAACAGGTTTATTATTCCGACTGCAACAAACTTCAGGGATTATCTCGTTTTTATTTTATTTTTTTCTCAAAAGGATCCTGAGAAACAGATATTAATATTTTCATTTTGCAAATGAGTAAATTATATAAAAGATTTTATATAAAAGATGTAAAACAATATCTGTTCTCCACTCATTACTTCAAATATCCGCAGCGAACTTGATCACTCCAAACAAAAGTTACAATTCCCAGCTTCCCCTGCAGCTTGGAGTGACTATGTGATGAAGTTCTAACCAGTAAGCTGCAGCAGGAAGAGCTGTGGTTTGTGATTTCTGTGAGATGATTTTAAAGGATGAGAGAACACCTTTGTTCCCTTCGCCTTCCTATGGGATGGAATAGCTGGGATGATTGGAGCTCTAAGCAGCTATCTCAGACAATGTGCTAAGAACAGTAGCGAGGGGCCAGTGTTGTGCTGCAGTGGGTTAAGCTCCTGCTTGTGACACCGGCTTCCCACATCAGAGTGCCTGTTTGAATCCTGACTGCTCCAGCTCCCTGCTAATGCACTTGGCAGGGTAGTGGAAGATGGTCCAAGTACTTGGGCCCCTAACAACTACATGACAGACATGGGTGGAGTTTCTGGTTTTTGGCTTCAGCCTGGCCCAGCAGTGGCTCTGGCTGTTTTGGCCATCTGAGGAGTGACCCAGCAGATGGAAGATCTCTTTCTCTCTGTGTCTCCCTCTCTGTCACTCTGCCTTTCACATAAATAAAAGAAATCTTTAACAACAACAAAATAGAATAGCAAAGAAATAAGTAAGAGATGGAACCTGGGTTTCTGAATGTCATGGATGGCCTACATCTGGACTTTGTTCACAAAATCCAGAAATAAACTACTGCCTTATTTAACGTCATGTCTGTTGCTTATTTAACGTCATTTCTGGCCAAGTCTATTCATAACTGATACTGAAATAAGGGCTTGAAGAAGTTACTGTACAGGAAACTGAATCTTTAAGGTATTACAAAGATAAAGTTATAACCTGTAAAATCTTAGAGTATCTGCAGTTGTTAATTAAATGGGAGCCAGGGAGTGAAATAAAAGTCTACCTTTGAAGAAGGAACTTCTTTTCTATCCATCTAATTTGTTCGTTCAGGCTATGTGTAGCATTGCAGCCAAATTCTGGATTATTCTGACTGGTTATTTAATCTGGAGTTTTTATTCTTTCTTCTCTTGTTTAATTTTTTCATTTACTCATTGCTTATTTTTAAAATTTTTTTTTACTTTTTTTTTTTTAATTTGGGAGGTAGAGTCACAGACAGTGAGAGGGAGAGATAAAGAGAAAGGTCTTCCCTCCGTTGGTTCACTCCCCAAATGGACTCAGCGGCCGGAGCTGCACTCATCTGAAGCCAGGAGCCAAGAGCTTCCTCCAGGTCTCCCACGCGGGTACAGGGGCCCAAGGACTTGGGCCATCTTCCACTGCTTTCCCAGGCCACAGCAGAGAGCTGGATAGGAAGGGGAACAGCCAGGGCTAGAACCAGGATGCCAACACTGCAGGCGGAGGATTAACCTACTGTGCCATGGCGCCAGCCCCTCATTGTTTATTTTTTATATGCACGGATGCAAATTCACACTAGAAGCTTTGGATTTTTGTTGATAGCTTTCATAAAAGATTGTAAAGGGCATTAAATTCCAGAATTGGGGCTTACAGGGAGTGGGAAGGTGGCTAGAGGAACTGGATGCGTTCCCATTCCTCATTCTTCCTCACTGTGATTTTGGGAGGCAGAATAAACAGGAAATGGGGCATGAGAAAGGAGGAGTAGAACACTCCGAAACAGCCTGCAACTGCACAACACAAACTCAGAAGGAGCAAAGCTCTAACGCAGACTCAATCCCTCCTTCCCTCTCTCCCTGCCTTGCCTCTTTTCTTCCGTTCTCTGTCTGGGCTAAGCTGCAGGGGGATCAAATACAAGAGGTCGGATGTGGCTTTAGAAATTTTCAGACTTGGGGCCTGTGCTGTGGCGTAGTAGGTTAAGCCTCTGCCTGTGGCGCCGGCATCCCATATGGGTGCTGGTTTGAGTCCTGGCTGCTCCACTTCCGATCCAGCTCTCTGCTATGGCCTGGGAAAGCAGTGGAGGATGGCCCAAGTCCTTGGGCCCCTGCACCTGCCTGGTAGCCATTTGGGGAGTGAAGCAGTGGATAGAAGACCTCTATCTGTCTCTCTGTCTGTAACTCCGCCTCTCAAATAAATAAATGAATCTTTATATAAAAACGGAAAATTTCAGACTTGTGGCAAAGTTCAAACCCGGTGGGAGTTTTGTAGAGGACTGGTAACACGCAAGAGAAGGCTGACAGAGGCCAGAGAAGTTTCCCGGAAGTGGCGCTTCGTTCAGGAAATATTGATTGGGTACTTGTTGTGTGCCAGGCACTGGGCTGTGCTCTAGTGATGCCAGTGAGTGTTACACAGGCTTTGCCCTCACAGGCTTAGTGTGCAGAGGAGGGCACAGCCAAATCAACAGGCCATTACAACGCAGCCTGGTAAGTGCTACGGTGGCTGGGTGCAGAATGCTGTACCAGGAGGCCCTAAATCGGGCCTGGGGATTGAGGCACAGCCCTGGAACAAAGTGACCTGTGTTTTGAAATCTGAGGGAACTGTGTGCATTAGCTAGGTGGCAATGGAATTGAGGTAGGTTCTCTAGGTCTATGTCTGAAAGATAACAGAAGCAATGTTATGAAGCAAGGTTGTTAAATATGGCGAGCATTTGCTTCCTGATATCATGAACGGAGAAGGACATGTCATGTCTCTGATATTCCTGCCAAACATGCACAATCTAAATTTAATCAAGAGGAAATGTCAGGCAGATCAAAACTGAAGGATGTCTCCTAAATATCTGGTCAATACTCTTTGGAAGGCAGTGTCAAAATCATGAAATAGACGAATTATTCTAGGATAAAAGATACAGGAACGCAGAATGGGGAGTGATCCTGGATTAGATCCTGGAACGACAAAGCAACTTCTATATGTATATGTGTGTGTGGATATATATGTATTTCTCTTTTGCTGCAAAATTTAATTGAAAAAAGTGTGTACCAAGTTTAGATTTTAAATAATTATATGGTAGCAATGCTAATTTTCTGATTATGAACATTGTAGTATGGTTATATGAGTATTATTCTCTTTCTGAGGAAGATAGATACACACTAAAGTATTTAGGGATAAAGGGACATTATATTTGCGATTTATTCTTAAATAATTCAGCAAGAAGTAAATGGGTAGGGGAGAGAGATAATAAGAGGGGGAGAAGTAAAGTGGAGTATCTGGGTGAGAGACATAAGGAAAGGTTTTATGTATAGTTTCTGCAGCTTCTCTGTAAGTCAGATATTACTTCAAAACAAATTGTTATATAAAACTACCTTAACCACTTTGGGATTTATCAAAAGGGAACAGGCAGTGGTGGGCCATTGGCAGGTGCTGCAATTTTGAGTAAGGACTCATGCCATTGTGTAGCAAATGGTTTAAATCCAGAGAGTGGAGGCTATTGTAGTGATTCAGGTAGGAGATGATGGTGGTATCAAATAAATAAATAAAATGAAATCAAGTGAAGAAAGAAGTGGATAGATGAATGATGAATTAAAAGGATTATAAATCAGAGAATGTGATGGGATGTTACTGAGGTTATGGAGAGGGAAGACTCAAGGGTGATCCCTGGGGTCTACCTGGGGTGATGGAGTAGACTTTTGCTCAGTGTGTGAGATAGCACTAGGGGCAAAGTAGCAGGTTGTAGAAGCGAAGACGGTTTACATTTTAGATGTTGTCTCCAAACTGGCTCCAGGTGCAGCCTTCTTCATCTAAGTTGGTGGCAGCTCCATCCTTCCAATTGCTCAGGCCCCAAGCACCTTTGGTTCTCTCTTTTGCTTATAATCCACATTTGATGTGTTAGGAAATCTTGTTGCCTCTGACTTCAGAAAATATGAGCTATCTGACACTACAGCCCACCTTCACTGACAATCTGCTGGCTCAAGCCACTACGCTAGCCCATCTGGATTACTTGCAGTAACTTCCCAACAGGTCTTTCTGCTTCTATGTTTTCCTTAACCAGTGACCAGATGGATGTCATTAAAATAGGGATAATATGCCACTCCTCTGACCCGAATCTTGCAGTGACTCCTGGTATCTCTTGATATAACAGCCCTCCAAAGGCTTGTAATACCTTAGGTGGATTATCTTCCACAACTTTTCTGAACTCATCTCACCCTCTTCCCTCTGTTGGTTCTGTTCAGGCACGTTGATGCTCCTTAAATGCTCCAACCGTGAGGCTGTTGCTCTTGCTGTTCTCTTTTCTGGAACACTCTTTCCTCAGATATCAATATAGCAGAAAATTCTAAAATGACAAATACTTAAATAAGAAAGAATCATTTTTCACTCTTGCATAAGGAAAATGTGAAGATAATGTATCTTTGGAATACTATTAGAGCCTAATTGCATGTCACCAGACCCCAGGCTCAGAAATTTCTGCTTCCATAGCTTCAGCATCCATCCTTAAGGATATTTCATGATGGCTGCTGGAGCTGTGGACACCATGTTTATGTATCAGTAGGAGGGCAGGCAGAAGGAAATGAGAGTATTGAGTGGTTGCTCTCAACCAAATCAATTTCATTATCAGCAGCAATCCTAACCCTTCCACACGTAATTCTGTGTATAGTTCTTTGGTTCCAATTTATTCACAACTTACAACCTGGAAACCAAAACCTTTGGAAGGGTTTTGGCTTTACATTAGCGGATCATAGTTGCTAAGAAGGCTGGAAAATGCAGCCCAGTTAAAGAAAGGGGGTAATGGAGATTGGCACAGGTAGCTACCAGTGTTTGTACAGATCTCTTTTTTTTTTTTTTTTGACAGGCAGAGTGGACAGTGAGAGAGAGAGACAGAGAGAAAGGTCTTCCTTTGCCGTTGGTTCACCCTCCAATGGCAGCCGCAGCCGGCGCGCTGTGCCGATCCGATGGCAGGAACCAGGTACTTATCCTGGTCTCCCATGGGGTGCAGGGCCCAACGACTTGGGCCATCCTCCACTGCCCTCCCTGGCCACAGCAGAGAGCTGGCCTGGAAGAGGGGCAACCGGGACAGAATCTGGCGCCCCAACCGGGACTAGAACCCGGTGTGCCGGTGCCGCAAGGAGGAGGATTAGCCTAGTGAGCCGCGGCGCCGGCCTACAGATCTCTTGTTTCTAACACTGATGATCTCACTGTTTCCCTTATGCTCTACCAGCGTGATCCAGGGGCTGGTACCACATGACTCATCTTCATTGTGAATGATGGGTGGTGGGAACCTGGGTATTGAGCCGCACTAGGGAAGTAGTAAGGAGAAAGGACAGACTAGGGTAACAGACATGGGAACTGTGGGCATGTAGAAAAGAGGAAGAGACACAGGAATGTGGGAATCGGGGTGCTAGTTCTTGATGCATCTAAAGGTCAACGGAGATTTGAATCTTGCTCTTGGTGTTCATCCTTGTTTCTCCTCTGTAGCCATAAACACTCAAGGTGGTCTCTGTATGATTTGGCTTGACAAGACCAACTTGTTCTGCCTCTGGGGGTGAAATGTGTCCATGTGCAGAGTTCTCAGATTCCCCATTCCATTTTCATTTTAGGGAGGACATTAGTACATCATGCTTTCTATTCCTATGTGATATCTAGTGCAACCCAAGTGTTAGTGAAGCTTGGCTGCAAAGAGGAAAAAATGACTTACAATTGCAATAAATTGCAATCACCTATTTGTGGATGTAAAGTTTATTTGGGGGTAGATTTGCATATTTTTATTTATTTTAATAATCTAGTAGAATTAAGGAATTGCAAATTGTAAAAATAACAAAATCCAGGAGATCATTCCTAGAATTTGACATGTCCACAAATACCTTTTAAACACAAGGCATGTCCCACATAAAAGGGTCTTTAAGGAGATCCAATGCTCCCCAGCCACTGATTATCTCTTCCAAAGTGACAGGAAGAGTTTTATTATTTATTATATTGTTAATTTTTTTTATTTGTGTACTTTTTAATGTACCTCAAACTCCACCCTCAAATTCCAGGCAGGCCAAATAGCCAAAGGGTGATGAATATTACTCACCAATGAGGAGGCAGCTAACACGCGGATGGATGCTCTCCTGTGACACGAATGATTCAGACTCTGGCACTGACTGTGGTGCATGGGTTGGCGGCATGGGAAGCCCTGTTTACATCAGTTCCTGAGTTCTAAGAAACTCCCATTCTAAGTGGGCACGCGTGAAAGTTCCTTTGTAAGGAGGTGTGGTGTCCTTGAATTGTTTCCACTTAGGTTCTTGTAAGGGTAAGCAGGAGGTCCCTGAGTTTGTTTTGTTAAGAAACTCAGGCCCAGGGCAGATGTTTGACTTAGTACTTCAGATGCTACTTGGGACATATGCATCCAATATTGGAATGTCTGGGTTCAAGTTCTGGCTCTGTTTCCTGTTCCAGCTTCCTGCTAATACACACCCTGGAAAGCAGCAGATGATGGTTAAAATAGTTGGATCCCTGCCACTATGCAGGAGACATAGATTGAGTTCCTGGTTCCTGGCTATAGATAGCATGGCCCTACCCCTGCAATTGTGGACATTTGGGGAGTAAATCATTGGATGGAAGATCTCTCTTAGTCAGTCTCTGTCTCTACCTTTTACATAAAAATGAAAATAAATAAGTAATCCTTTTAAAACCTTAGGACAAAAATATTCAGACCTTAGTCAACACTAATCATTTGTTCTAACATTTCCAACTCATATCAAGGTTTAAGTTGCAAATACCCATGTTGAGGAAGATAGGGGGAAGAATAGGGTGCTTTTCGGCATGAACACTGGGAAATGAAGATTGATTTAGACTTCTAAGCCAACAGAGCATTTAACCAAATGAGAAGGTAGAGGATAGGAACTTGAATATTGAACTGTGGGCAAATGGAGACAAAGAGGATGACTTAGTGCGACCTGTGTCAAAGCGAGCTCTGCAATGCTAGGAGACTATGAGGAGTACAGTATAACTGGACAGGACAGGTCACCTATGGAGAAGAGAGGAGCAGTCCATGCACAAGGCCACAACCAAGGCCTGTGAGAATAGATGGCAGGGGAGAGTCAATCCCTACGTGTTTCCTCTGGAGGAAGCATCTCAGAAAGGCAGAAATATGGCTGGCGCCGCGGCTCACTTGGCTAATCCTCTGCCTGCAGCTCCGGCACACCGGGTTCTAGTCCCGGTCAGGGCGGCAGATTCTGTTCCGGTTGCTCCTCTTCCAGTCTAGCTCTCTGCTGTGGCCCGGGAAGGCAGTGGAGGATGGCCCAAGTGCTTGGGCCCTGCACCTGCATGGGAGACCAGGAGGAAGCACCTGGCTCCTGGCTTCAGATCGGTGCAGTATGGCCATTTTGGGGGTGAACCAATGGAAAAAAGAAGACCTTTCTCTCTGTCTCTCTCTCTCTCTCACCATCTAACTGCCTGTCCCAAAAAAAAAAAAGCTGAATTTTTTTTTTTTGCGTGTGTGTGTGTGTGTGTGTGTGTGTGTAATCAAACACATTCCTATTTAAGCAAGCCAATTCCTTCTAATAGATGTTTTTGTAGATCTGTCAAAACAGCCTAATTCTATGGTAGTCTGGCAGGAATTCTAGCCTTTCTTCACTAAAGGTCAATTTCCCTCTAACAATTCTTCTCTCATGGAAACAGAGATCTGGTGATTATTCCAAGGTTAAAGAATAGTCTATATTTGTTGGTTTAAGCATGTTGCCAAAAACGCAATTTCTTCTTTCAACTGAGAAAATGATTTTATCTAAAAAGTGTAGTTTTTTAAATTGATACTAGAAATTTCCTCCAGAAGATAATCCTATGATTTTTTAAAGATTTATTTATTTATTTGAAAGTCAGAGTTACACACAGAGAGAGAGAGAGAGAGAGAGAGAGATCTTTCATTTGCTGGTTCAGTCCCCAGTTGGCCACAACAGTCGGAGCTGTGCCAATCTGAAGCCAGGAGCCAGGAGTTTCTTTTGGGTCTCTCACACGGGTGCAGGGGCCCAGGGACTTGGGCCATCTTGTACTGCTTTCCCGGGCCATAGCAGAGAGCTGGATCAGAAGTGGAGCAGCCGCGTCTTGAACCGGCGCCCATATGGGATGCCGGCACTGTAGGCAGTGGCTTTATCCACTACGCCACAGCGCCAGCCCAATCCTATGATGCTATGCATGCATGGACACTACGCTTTGATAGATCATGGCAGCATGAGCTTCACTGTTACATAAGAAAGAAGCCTTTTGGTTAGACGTTACTCATGGACTCACTTAATAACTGTATCCTTATGTCAGTGGTAGGGCAATTTCTTTAGTTTGGTATTGTAACAATATAATTACCTCTACTCATTCTAGACTTTATGGTTTTCAAAATATGGTTCATTTGCATACTTTTGCAACGATTATATATGGGTTTCACTTAATTTGAAAGCATAATGTCTTTTGTTTTTAAATCATGAAAGTTAAAATGCAGAAATACAAGCCATTGTGCTATTTGATTCTGATAGTTTATCACCTAAGTCAAAGAAGTCAAGGTTCTATTTTCATGGCAATTATAATTTGAAGGTGACCTTAATGTTTATTTCCAGCTGTTCCTAGTGTGAATTAGGAGTTTTCCAAGAGTCTCCAAACCTAGAGAGTTACTGAGGTTCTTACTATTAGGCTAACATCACAAATGTCTCCACCCATAGGCCTTTCCCTAGTTGAGAAGCAGATGATTTTATGACTTTAAAATGATCACCTGAATAAAAGGATCTATCTCGCTAAGGGGTATTATGTGGGATGAAATGTGTCAAATATGAAAACTCATATAAAAAAGACTAAGGTGATGCATGGAGAAGTGGCAAAAATGGCAGTCCTGACTGCATGAAAAGGAATGAGTCCAGAGATGACCTTATTTATTCCCGAGGATGAGAAACGACGTGCGCCGCCGGAAGCTTGCTCTGACAATAGGTGTACCCCTTCTCAGCTTCCCATGGTGCTTTCAGATTAAGCTGGCATATATTTCCTTCGAAGTTAACTCCATTTGTACATACTTTCTTCCCAAAGCAATTTATTTCCATTTAAATAATCCAGGCTGACTTTTAAAAGTCTCCTGTGAGAATTAACTTGCATATGATACTTAAGCACTTAGTAAACATTAAAGTGTCATGTGAATGTTTAACCTTACATCAGGGGGACATAAATATACTTGGAAATAAAGATGTAAAAGGCAATGCTAAATCTTCATCAGATTGTAACTAAAATGATAATAATAATGAAGATATTTTAGTATAATAATTCTTATACATTGAGTAATAATTCCGTGTAAGAAAATAACTTAACAGATGTTTCTAATCTACTGCTTCCCCTCCCCAGGAGTACTCCAAAGTGAGTTAAGAAAGCACTGATGAAAAAGTTGCTTATATAAACAAGTGTATGTAGTCTATTATTTATGTGTGTATTAGAATCCAGACAATGGGATTCATAAGGTTACAGCTGAGATGAACTTTAGGGATTGCCTAGTATATATTCCATCAACTAGTTTGTGACAGAGGCAAGACTATAAGTTAGGTCGCTTCTAAAGCTTTGTTCCTCTCATGACACCAGGTTCTTTGATGTTCCTGTTTAAATCATTAAATATGATCTGAAAATTAGTAATTTTATCAATGTTCTTTTTTAAAAAAAAAGATTTATTTATTTACTTGAAAGTCAGTTAGAGAGAGAAGGAGAGAAAGAGAGAGAGAGATCTTTCATCCGCTGGTTCACTCCCCAATTGGTCACAATGGCTGGAGCCGTGCCGATCTGAAGCCAGGAGCCAGGAGCTTCTTCCGGGCCTCCCACGCAGGTGCAGGGGCCCAAGGACTTGTGCCATCTTCTACTGCTTTCCCAGGCCATAGCAGAGAGCTGGATCGGAAGTGGAGCAGCCGGGACTAGAACCGGTGCCCATATGCTATGCCAGCACTGAAGGCTGAGGTTTTACCTGCTACGCCATAGCTCCGGCCCCTCAATGTTCTCTTTAAATTTTATCTTTGAAGATGAATTTCTAAAATTTTGAGATCACTTACTAGTTTTTCTGGGAAAGGATCATTTTATAACATATATTATAAATAATTTTTGAGGCTAAGAGATACTTTTATCTACATCAAACATGGGTTAGGAATGCTCACCAGGAGGGTAAATCTCTACATTTTACCTTGATAAGATTTTATTTTTCTTTCATGAATTTTGTAAACTTTTTCTTCCTTGATGGTCATCTTGAGCCTATATATAAGTCAATGGTAAAATTCCCAAACTCATTGTAGGAGCATAAGCATTCAAAGCTTTGGTAGTACAACTTTAAGGAAAATCTAAAGACCTTTCTTTGTTGTTGTCTCATTCAGATCATAATAAATATTTCATTCCCAATCTAATGGATTTGGCTTGGAGGTACCTTACATAGACATTTTGTGATGTTAGGGTTTGGTTTGTTTTAAAAATTTATAACACTTCCAAGCAGAAGTTAGATCTGTTTTCACAAGTGCCAATACCACAGGCCATTT
The DNA here is from genome assembly GCF_964237555.1 of Oryctolagus cuniculus. Lineage (NCBI taxonomy): Eukaryota > Metazoa > Chordata > Mammalia > Lagomorpha > Leporidae > Oryctolagus > Oryctolagus cuniculus. The sequence continues at coordinate 24,892,939 of NC_091453.1, forward strand.
TCTATAAACATCTTCTGAAAAAAAAAATCAAACATACATTACCCAAAGAACCAGAGACATAGCTGTTTCTGGTTCTGATCTTAACAGACATCAGCTTTTACTTGGCAAAGTGCAAGTGAGAAGGGAATTGATGAAGTCTGATCACCTTTTTGAAGGAGTTCTGTCTGGGGATGGAAAGAATGGAAGGGGATGTCTCTGACATCACTTTCTTATATGACTCAAAACTGCTTAGCTGAAATGACAAAGTAGAAGTAGTGAGAAAACCCATGTAATCCAAAGTAAGATGAGGTACCATTTATTTTAGCTTTCTTACTTTAAAAATATAAGTCCCTTGAGTTAAATGCATGGTTACTATATGACTCAGCAATTCCATTTCTAAGTATTCACCTAAGGAAATTAGAAAAACACATTCACATAAATACTTCCACGTAGTTTTCATTTTATTCCTAAAAGCCCTACACTGGAACCAACCCAAATTATAATTATTAATGTATAGTATAGGGGCCAGGCACAGTGGGTTAAGGCCCCGGCCTGAAGCGCCAGCATCCCATATGGGTCCCGGTTCGAGACCTGGCTGCTCCACTTCCTGTCCAGCTCTCTGCTATGGCCTGGGAAAGCAGTAGAAGATGGCCCAAGTCCTTGGGCCCCTGCACCCAAGTGGGAGACCCGGAGGAGGCTCCTGGCTCCTGGCTTCAGATCGGCGCAGCTCCGGCCATTGCAGCCAACTGGAGAGTGAACCATCGGATGGAAGACCTCTCTCTCTCTCTCTCTCTCTCTCTCTCTCTCTGGCTCTCCTCTCTCTGTGTAACTCTGACTTTCAAGTAAATAAATAAATCTTTAAAAAATGTGTAGTATAACCATATAATAGAATAGTATTCAATAAAAAGGAAGACGCTACTGATATGTAAAATAGTATGGTTGAACCTCAACATTATGATGAGACAAAAGAAGAATAAAGTATGATTCCCTTTCTATAGAGTTCAAGAATAGGAAGAAGTATTGTGGTAGAACACCACCAAAATAGGGGTTTCTGGAAACAGGTAGTGGGAAGATTGACTGCAAAGAACTACGAGACTTTTAGGGTGCTGCTGTGTCTTGATTGGGAATCGCGGTCATATGAGTGTGTATTAGGGCTTCTCAACCTCGGCTTCACTGACACTTGGGGCTGGATAAGTCTTTCCTGAGGAAGTTTGTGCTATCTGTTGTAGGATGTGTATTTACTGGATGCCAGTAGTTCTCTCCCACCCAACCACTCAATTATGACACCAAAAATGTCTCCAGATATTTTTAAACATACTTTAGGTGATGGGATCATCTTCAATTGAGAATCATTGGTGTAGTTTATCAATCCTTATCAAAATGTGCAATTAAGATGGGTGTGCATGTTTTATTGTTTCTAAATTAAACTTTCAATTACATAAATAAAAATAAGTGCTTGAGGGTGAGGGGAAGAGTAATTTTGCAGTGGAAAAATCTAACCAATACTATCTCTGCCAGGTGATTTTTGTCAACATCAACAATGGTCAATCATATTGACAGTATGCACTCTTGATGTGATGTGATAAAAATGACATGGCTTATTCCCATGGTCTTTCTCACCAAAGCACATCATTCCAGTTTAATCATGAGAAAAAAAACATCAGACAAAGCCTAATGGAGGGGAATTAAATGCATGGCCTATACCCTTCAAAACTGCCAAGGCTGTGGAAAAACAGGGCACATCTGAGAAATTGTCATAACCAAGAGAAGTCAAAGGAGGCTTAATGACTAAATGTAACATGTTGTCCTGGATGGGATCCTGGAGCAGAGAAGGAACATTAGGTCAAAATCAAAGAAACCTGAATAAAATATGTACTTTAGTTAATAATGATTTACTTGTGCTGGTTCCTTAATTGTGGCAAATCTACCAGACTAATGTAAGATGTTAATAATAGGAGAAACTGTGCGGGGTATGTGGGAACTCTCTGTACTGCAATTTTGCTGTAAACCTAGTTTTTTTTTTCTTTTTTATTGAACTAAATTAATAGAAAATATGAAGCTTACTTATAAAAATAAGTCCTTTTAGAATTGACACTGATCTTAAATATTATTCAGAAATCTACAGACTTGAGGTTTCTGTTTGTTGCTGTTGTTTGGCTGTTTTTAATACTGCTAATCACAAACATGACAAAGACTTTTATGAAGCAATTGCCACCCATTGTTAGTCTTTTGATCTCATAAATAACCTGGAAATCTTCTCTGGACATATTGTGACTGAGTAGAACTTAAACTGTATAAAAAATTATTGACCACTTAATATAATATATACCAGGCACTGAAGTAGTTACTGGGGACATTAAGATGGGTAAAATCTGGTCCCTGTTTGCTAAGGAACTCAGAGTCCTGAAGGGGGGGGATCATCTGGTATAATGGTAGAGTTAGTTATTTATAAGAGCATAAAGGTGGGAAATATTATTTTTTAAAGGGGAGAGTCTTTTTGTATTCCAAAAAAAAAAAAAATGGATTGTAATGATTCTGGCATAGAGAGGGCCATGTGTGGATTAAGGGCTACTTTGAAGAAAAGAGTAATGAAGAATGGGAGATGGGAACTTTTCTTTAACATGCTGCCATTTGTCTCATGCATCTTTCTTTTTTTTAAGGGAAAGAGTTTATTGGGGGAAACTTGGCAGACCACAGGGAAGGGGCAAAGGAGGAAGAGAGGGAGAAGGAGAGCATAAGATAGAGAGAGACAGAGAGAGATCAGGAGATGGAGAGAAAGAGAGAGCGAGCCACGTGCTCAGGAACAGGTCCTTTTTTTTTTTTTTTTTTTTTGACAGGCAGAGTGGACAGTGAGAGAGAGAGACAGATCTTCCTTTTGCCATTGGTTCACCCTCCAATGGCCGCCGCCGGCGCGCTGCGGCCGGCGCACTGTGCTGATCCGATGGATGGAAACAGGTGCTTCTCCTGGTCTCCCATGGGGTGTAGGGCCCACGCACCTGGGCCATCCTCCACTGCACTCCCGGGCCACAGCAGAGAGCTGGCCTGGAAGAGGGGCAACCGGGACAGAATCCGGTTCCCCGACCGGGACTAGAACCCGGTGTGCCAGCGCCGCAAGGCGGAGGATTAGCCTGTTGAGCCACGGCACCGGCCCAAGGAACAGGTCCTTTTAAAACTTTGCTGGGGGGTGGGCTGGGAAGTAGGAGCAGCTAATCCCATTAGAATGGGGGTGGAGCTTGACATTGGTGGTTGGGCCATGTGGCCACTTGACTTCCAGCATCTCATAGATCTTTCAATGTTGGCCTATGAGTGTGGTTTGGGGGCTTTTGTGAGCCCTGACACTTGTTTCCTGTATTAATGGCAGAAGAATAATTGTATTCTTCCAGGCAGACTTTCCTACTCTGTTGACCTCCAAGTCTTCCTATGGGATTGTTACCCATAGCGACACATCTGGACAGAGCTGAAGAAAGTTCAGGCCCAGTGTTGATTGAATCTCTGAAACTTCCTATGTTTTATTTATTTATTTATTTGCATGCATTTCATAAATACAACATTAGGAACATAGTAATTCTTCCCACCGTACCCACCCTCCCACCCACTCTTCCACCCCTCTTCCTCCTCCCTTTTCTGTTCCCTGTCCTGTTTTTCACTAAGATCTATTTTCACTTAACTTTATATACAGAAGATTAACTCTATTCTAGATAAAGAGTTCAACACTTAGCATGAGAAATAAAAAGGAAAAGAAAACAACAACAACAACAGCAAAACTATTCCTCAACAGTCCAGAAAAGGGCTGTTCAAAGTTATTGCATCTCAAGGATAATTTTGCTTTTTTTCCCCCTTCCTCTTTCCCATTCCTTCCTCCCCCTTCTTTCCTTTTAGAAACTTAATTATCTTTTTTTTGACAGGCAGAGTTAGACAGTGAGAGAGAGAGAGACAGAGAGAAAAGTCTTCCTTCCATTGGTTCACCCCCCCCCCCATAGCTGCTAGGGCCGGCGTGTTGCGCCGATCCGAAGCCAGGAGCAAGGTACTTCTTCCTGGTCTCCCATGCAGGTGCAGGGCCTAAGCACTTGGGCCATCCTCTACTGCCTTTCTGGGCCACAGCAGAGAGCTGGACTGGAAGGGGAGCAACGGGACTAGAACCTGGGGTGCCGGTGCCGCAGGTGGGGGATTAGCCTAGTGAGCCACAGTGCTGGCTGAAACTTAATTATCTTTAAAGAAGAACCCCAAAATGATACATCTTTTTCTAGCTCTTAGACATAACTATAACTTATGAGACATAAAAATACCCTCCACTTAATACACTAAAAGGAAGTGATTCTTGAGAACAAGTTTTACTATTGACTCTCATGATACAACTCTTTAAGGACAGAGGTCCTGCATGGGGAGTTAGTGCATAGTGACTCCTGTTGTTTATTTAACATTTAATACTCTTATGTACAATGTCAGTGACCACCCGAATTCTCTTGACATGAGCTACCTAGGCTATGGAAGACTTTTGGATCCACTAACTTGACAAGGCCATAACCAAAGTGGAAGTTTTCTCCTCCCTTCAGAGAAAAGTACCTCCTTCTTTGGTGGCCACTTCTTTGCACTGGTGTCTCACTCACAGAGGTCCCTCATGTAGAACATTTTTTGCAATAGTGTTTGGACTTCTCATGCCTGAAATGCTCTCATGGGCTTTTCAGCCAGACCAGAATGCCTTAAGGGCTGATTCTGAGATCAGAGTGCTACTTAAAGCAATTGTTATTCCATGAATTTGCTGTATGGACTGCATCACACTACATCTTTATTTTCTTCTCTTCAAAGAGAAGAAAACTCAAACTTCACAGGATGGTTGGAATAGGAAAGCGAAAAATGTTTGTAAATGATTCAGTTATTTGCAGATGTTGGCCATGTTAGCTATCCAAATTTCTTTCTTTACCTGGTGCCCACAGAAATCTTTTATCCTCTGTTCCTTTAAGTTTTAGAAAATTACCTAGCATAAGGGAGTTGGCATGGAATGGTCTTTAAGAACACAGACTTTGGAGTAAGACACACCCTAGGTTTAAATCTTGACTTGGCTATGAGAATTCTTACTAAATATTTGTTGAATGCTTGGATGTAACTGTGGTCTCCACTCAAGGCTCTGTGTCACATTCAGTGTGGGAGATACTCTGGTAAGGACAGAAAACTCTGTGACTCAGGAATTATCTTGGCAAATTGTTAATATTCCAATTGTCCTATAGCCTTATGTAGGGCAGGCAATCCACTCAAGATGGTGAACTAATAATAATCACAGTTTTTTGATGCTCTTCCCATAGATACATGAGGTCTATGTTACCCTTCATTGAATCTGGACAGGCTCTGTGGCTGATTTGATTAAAAAATATAACAGAAGTGAAGTTGTGCTAGTTTCAGGCCCAGACATTAAGACAATGGTAGTTTCCATTTCCCGTCCTTTGGATGCCAACTTACATTTAAGAAGTGTGACTTCCTTGAGAACACCATATTGTGAGGAGCTCAAGCTACATGGGAAGGCCTTGAAGAATGATGTGCCATGTGGAAATAATTGATAATTTTGACAACTGAAATATCAGCTATGGAGAAAGGAAGGAAGGAAGGAAGGAAGGAAGGTAGGAAGGAAGGAAGGAAGGAAGGAAAAGAAAGAGAGAGAGAGAGAAAGAAAGAGAGAGAGAAAGAAAGAGAAAGATTATGAGATTTGGTACTGTAAGAGTCAGTTTCTTATTTTAATCATCCTCTCCCCTTTGTTCTTTGAAATGAAATTGATGACTTACCTCCTTTGAGCAAAGGAAAGGGGGAACTGGCTCCATCAATGAATCCAATAAACTCTTCTTTGAGGTGCCATTAGGAAACAGGTATTACATAACAGTTATCAGAATATCCTTAATGGATGCTGTAGCAGCCAATCACTCTGGTGCCCCAGTGGGCTCCATGTCCTGATATTTACATCATTATGTAGTCCTTTCCCAGATGAATGGGGATGACCTGGGTGTCCAACAGGATAGACACTGTGGTTTCTGTGGAGTGTGATTTCTAAGTGTAGTCCATAACAGATATCCCAGCTTTCATCTTCCTTCTTTGGGCTCCCTTGCTCTATGGGAAGTGTTGCCCTGTTGTGAGGACACCCAAGTTGCCCTCTGGATGGAAGGAGCCCTGTGGTGAGCAACTGAGGCTTCCTGCCAACACTCAGCACTAACCTGTCCGCTGTGTGAATAAACCATCCTGGCTGTGGCTCCTCCAGTCTTAATCAGGCCAACAGATGAATACAGCCCTAGCTGCTGACAATTTGACTGCAACCTCGTGAGAGATCACGACGCAGAACCACCCAGCCAAGCTGCTGGGATACCAGTGTCACAAGTGAGACTAAACCCACTGTGCCACAATGCTGGTCCAGTAAGGAGGCTTTTTAGTGTGGATTCCCTTATTTCCAATCTATGCATCTGCTTGTGCTTTCAAAAACAGAGGACTACTTTTGTAATATATAAAGGGGACCGGGTGTGGTTGAGAGGAATGCTAAAGAGTTCTGCTTTGGGGGCCTTTGCTGTGGCGAAGGAGGTAAAGCCGCTGCCTGCAGTGCAGCATCCCATTTGGGTGCTGGTTCCAGTCCCGGATGCTCTACTTCCTGCTCCACTGTTCCACTCCTCTGGCCTGGGAAAGCAGTAGAAGATGGCTCAAGTGCTTGGGTTCTTGCACCCATGGGGGAGACCCAGAATAAGTTCCTAGCTCCTGGCTTTGGATTCCAACTTTTGCAGCCATTTAGGGAGTAAACCAGCGGTTAGAAGACCTCTCTCTTTCTCTCTCTCTACCTCTCTGTAACTTTGCCTTTCAAATAAAATAATTTTAAAAAAATCAATCTCAGATGCAGGCTAGCATTTAAAAAATAGGTCTGCTTCATGCTTATGGGAAGACAAGGCAGACTAGACTCCATGTGGAAGGGGATAATTTCACCAAATATAAGGACCTCTTGAAAGCTGAGGGCAGAGAACCCAAAGATGGATGTCTGAACGAGAGTGTGCTATTGTTCCAGAAAAATTTTGAGGAAAATTAGCAATGGTCTCACCTGAATGGTGTCTACTTTTGGTCCTATGAGTAGGACATAGAATTATATAACCTCAACTGTTTTGTCCAACTCTAAGATTCCCTGATGAGTTCATTTGGTATATTCTCTTCTGTGTATGAAAGTGCTTCCAAAAGTCCCTGGAAAAATGGAATTAAAAATGAGTTTATTTTGTCATGAAAAATGTTGAAATCTATGTATAATGCACATTTCCATGAACTTTTTGAAGATCACTCATAAATGTTCATACACTGTTTTGCCATTGTGTTGAGAACTTGGGGTCTTTAATAGTTACTATATTTTTGTTGTCTTCTGTGAATGTTGTCAAAATGCAAGTTGATTCTATGTCCCTACATCTTCCTTCTCTTCCTACAACTTCATAAAGCAGGCTTATACCCAACTTGAATATCATGAATATGTAGGAAGAAAGTAGTTAACTATGTTTGCATCAAACTAAGTTCAATACAGTTGAGCAGGAGCTGCAATAGAGGTTAAAAAATAACTCCAATTCACGGACCAGGAGCAGGATGAGAAGTGAGATAATTTATAGCCAATCAGCAGCTGGAAGGGCAGTGAATTGATAAGGCTACAGTCACAGACCTTTAACTGATGGCTCTACCATCTGTATAGAAACCATGTGTCAAGAAAACTGAATGGTTTGGGCACAGAGCTCAGTGTGTCTGAGGATTGAGTCATGGTGAAAGAGACAGCAAACAAAACAAAGTAAAACAAAACAAAAAGAGTCCATTTAATGCCCGGTTGATGTTGCTCAGTCACCTACTAGTTGAGAATGTTTTCTCTGCCATGGTTTAATGAATGCCTTATCTTTACAACCCAAGTGGAGAAGCCTCTGCGAGAACACAGTAACAACAGGACCACAAACCTCTACCTAACAATTATCCCTTGCTGGCACGCTCGGGTCAAGTTTCTAAAGCAAGCAAGAAAATAACAAGCATAAAAATGATATGCATGCATTTCAGTGGACTTGGCTTCTGTCACGTGTCCACATTTCTTTAGCTTAGGTCGTATTCAGGGTGTGGGTGCCACAGGTCTTCTAGAAGGGTACTTCAAAAATTTGTGGAAGTGAAATTGAAAGATAAGCTCATTTTGGTGCAAAATTTTTGAAATCTACATGTACTGTACTTTTTTCATAATACGATTTTTCTATGAATGCTTTGTAGACCCCTTGTATGCGTGGATTTCAAAGCATTTTTTGTGCCCAAATAAACTTGTTTGTTAAGTCCATTTCCATGAACTTTTTGAAGTCCCCTCAGGTTTTCAAGTGTCTCCCTTGTAATTCAGACAGCAATGATTTCGATGAGGATTCTGCTCTGGTTAATTTGGTCCCATTGTTAAAGTGACCGCGAGGCTCTCTAACAAGTGATGACGGGAGAAGGCTGACTGGCTTCACAAGCAGTACCAGAATGCATGTGACAGCTGTTAGTAGAAGCAATGGAGAGGAGGCACCTGGACTCCTCTTACAAGCAATGCAATCAAAAGCAGAGTTGTATCTGAGTAAAAAATCCACTTCAATTCATCCACGTCATTCTCTGCTCACAGATGAATACATGGAAGTGAAAACAAAGAAGCACACGTTATTTTAGGGTCAGCAAAGCAAGTCTGGTGACACTCTACAACAAGTGAAGGGCCCTTACTCTTGTATAAGTTCATGTGAATCACTGTGGGACATGGATACCTCTCAAAGGTCACATTAACTTTTTTTTCTTTCACTTCAGTCCTGTTACCTACAAAACTTTGTTTTCTCTCAACATTCCTGTCTTTGTTCTTATAAAATAGTAGACGAAGGCCGGCGCCGCGGCTCACTAGGCTAATCCTCCGCCTAGCGGCGCTGGCACACCAGGTTCTAGTCCCGGTCGGGGCGCCGGATTCTGTCCCGGTTGCCCCTCTTCCAGGCCAGCTCTCTGCTGTGGCCAGGGAGTGCAGTGGAGGATGGCCCAGGTGCTTGGGCCCTGCACCCCATGGGAGACCAGGAAAAGCACCTGGCTCCTGGCTCCTGCCATCGGATCAGCGCGGTGCGCTGGCCGCAGCGCGCCGGCTGCGGCGGCCATTGGAGGGTGAACCAACGGCAAAGGAAGACCTTTCTCTCTGTCTCTCTCTCTCACTGTCCACTCTGCCTGTCAAAAAAAAAATAATAAAATAAAAAAAATAAAAATAAAAAAATAGTAGACGAACCATAGTAGAAAATTTTGAAAAAAAAAATCTAAATTATAAGGTAGAAAACAATAATTCCCTGTAGAACAGCCCCTCAGAAATAACCACTGTTCACAGTGGGTGCATTTCATGGAAACTTTCTTTCCCAATGTGTGTGTGTGTTATAAAATTCATATTAAATAAGTATAATTTTCTATCATATCTTCATTCAACATTAAAATTTTTACCTTGCTTTTGAAAGTTAATTTTAGCATTTAGGATTCTGCAGTATAGAGGTACCAGTGAGTAAGTGCTCTGGAGTCAAACAGATCCCAATTCTAGTACTGATTCCTCTGGTTTCCAGCTCTGTGAATGGGCAAATGACTTCAGTTTATCATCTGTAAAATGGGTACACTATAAGCTATTTCATATGATTTCTGTGAAGATTAAATTAGATAGTATCTACAAAGCCCTTACATAATAATTGTAATAGATAACATATGGGCCAGCGCCGAGGCTCACTAGGCTAATCCTCCGCCTTGCGGTGCCGGCACACTGGGTTCTAGTCCCGGTCGGGGCGCTGGATTCTGTCCCAGTTGCCCCTCTTCCAGGCCAGCTCTCTGCTGTGGCCAGGGAGTGCAGTGGAGGATGGCCCAAGTGCTTGGGCCCTGCACCCCATGGGAGACCAGGAGAAGCACCTGGCTCCTGCCATTGGATCAGCGTGGTGTGCCAGCCGCAGCGCGCCGGCCGCAGCGGCCATTGGAGGGTGAACCAACGGCAAAGGAAGACCTTTCTCTCTGTCTCTCCCTCTCACTGTCCACTCTGCCTGTCAAAAAAAAATAGATAACATATGTGAAATATATGTATATGATAAATGTGAAGTATATGTTATCCAGTACTGACTCACTACCCAGTCTTTGGAAATAGAGTACATTCCCAATATTTTTGCTCTTTATGATGTTGCCATGTTTGCCTACATTTAAAATGATTTACTTAGGATAAATCCCTAGCAGTGGAATAAAGGGAATACACATTTTTAAAGCTTGATTCAAGTGCCTATCTAGACTGGTTTTTATCTATTTGCTCCTGCAGTAGCATTGCGTAGAGTGATCATCTGGCTCCACCTTAGAGAACATTATGTATTATCTTTTGTAACTGTATTAATATAATATGTAAATAATGATATCTAATTTAAATATGAATATTGTTGGTCACTTAGTGACTTTGAATATATTTTTTTAGATTTATTTATCTATTTGAAAGGCAGAGTTATAGAGAGGCAGAGGCAGAGAGAGAGAGAGAGAGAGAGGTCTTCCATCTGTTAGTTCACTCCAGAAATGACCGAAACTGCTGGAGCAGCGCTGATCTGAAGCCAGGAGCCAGGAGCTTCTTCTGGTTCTCCACCATGGGTGCAGGGACCCAAGGACGTGGGCCATCTTCCACTGCTTTCCCAGGCCATAACAGAGAGCTGGATAGGAAGTGGAGCAGCCGGGTCTTGAACTGGTGCCCATATGGGATGCTGGCACTGCAGGCAGCGGCTTTACCTGCTACGCCACAGAGCCGGCCTTGTGAATATGTTTTCATGTGTTTGTCTTCTTTCTTGAATTGTCTCCCAATCAATCAACATATATAATCAGGTGCCACTTTTATGCCAGATATACTGTGAAATATATGTTGAGAATGTGTTTGAGTCAAGGCAGGCAGATGTGACCCAAGCAAGATCTGGTAGCACCCTATTTATTTGAAGGCTCTTCTCATGTCAAGCATTGGGCTAAATGCTTAATTTGATGATAATGTTAACCATTGGGGTTTTCTGGTTAAATATTAGCCTGCTTTAGTTAATCTAGAGCCCAAGTTGTCATCTTCCTTATTTTGGTCATATTCTTCTATGTACATTCTGGGTAAGTAAAGTGTGAAGGCATGAATTTAAATTTCACACACATCTGTGGGCCTGAGATGGGTGGATTGACTCTCTACAAAATCTGTAAAGAAGAGATGGATGGTGATGAATTAGCGGCATTTGAGTGGCCAGAAGATGCTGAAGAATACATCCAAGAAACTGAACAATTTTAGCATGTGCAGAGCTGATAAACTTGATCCAAATCAAGGTGGTCTTCTTTGAATTCCCAGGTTTAAGAGTCTGTTCTACATTTGGCAGCTTAAGTGGAGGCATCTCTGGGTAGCCACCCACCCATCTGCACCCCTATTATCTAAGTCGTGTCCTAGCTTAAAAGGTCAACTTTGGTTGCCACTGGGAAGTGGCAGCTTTTTTTGCCTGTGGAGGTGAATTAGAACAGCCTGGTGGCAGGTATGGATGGAAAAGTTCCTCTTTCCTTCCAGTGGCAGCTACAGGATTCTTCATTACGACAGTTTCAGGGGTTCCCATACACAGCAGTGTTTACATCCCCTCTGACACATTGACATCTTCCGATTTGCCAGGGTATTATTTATTGGCCTCTGCAAAGATGTCATACAGGAAGGAGGAGTGGCTGTCTCATGGTTATAGGCCATTTCATAGTCTTATTATAACTCACAGCATTCAACGACTTTTCACACTTATTATCACAACGATTCTGGGAAGTGTTGAAAACCAGTGCCACAAATATCATTGACCCAACCTGTTGGTAATACAAACCTGAGCTTCGTGCTCTGGCCGTGTACCAGAGAGGGACAGGTAAGGTCACTGTTTGTTAAGAATCAGAAATTTGGTTTAAGATGCATATTCTTATGCATGGGGACTTTACTAGGGTTGGGTAGGCAACAATTCCAGATTGATGAAAAAAGCAACACGATTTTGACTCAAGAGATCTTAGGGTACAAATTGTCTATTGATGTTTTCCACTGAAGAGTTGATAGGTCTTTCAGCAAGGTCATCTAATAAATAATGGAAGCATTTCCTCGGGCATGACAGTCCTGGAAAAGTCATGCTAACCAAGACAGTGGAATGGAAAACTCACGCTAGCAAAGCTCATAAGATGCAGTTTGGGACCCCAGCGTCTAGACTTGAGTGTGGAGTAGATGGTTTTGATTCTTAGAGGAAACATGATCATATCCCATTTTATAGATGAGAAAATTGAGGTTCAGGAAGATTAGGTAGCTTTCCAGAGTCAAACATCTCATTAGTTCTTTAGAGAGAGCTAGTCTCGAGTTCTTTTCTGACTTACCCACTAAGAACTTCCCCTCTAGTGCTCTTCATCTTGCCCTTTGTTTCAAGTCCCTCTGGGCATTATGAGCAAGAGGAAGTTTTGAATTGATTTGAAGGTTTAAGCCACATAGTTTTACTCGAACTGATGATAAAATGCTTTGCTGAGAACAGGCTTGTCCAATGAGTCTAAATGCCCTTCACTCTATGTTTCAAAGATAATTCATGGATGAAGAAAAGGGAATTGTATCTTTACCAGGAGTTTCATTTCACAAATTAATCATTCGTATGGCTCTGGCTGCTGTATCAATGGCATGCAGGGGACAGAAATCCTTTATGGCTTTTTCTCTAAGGATTTTCATAAGGATGTCTTAAAGTAGGAGTAAGAAGGAATCAAGGAGGAAGGCAGAGAGTGGGAAAAATTGACTCTCTCTCTCTCTCTCTTATTCTATGTGCATTCGGATTTTCTTTGATTCATTTTCCCCACCCTGGCTCCTGTGTCCTCCTGGTCCCAATTCCACCTCACCCTCACCCCCAACTCCTGTGTGATAACCCTGTGGGCGTATTTCATAAAGGTAAAATACATGCCCAGAGCAAAATGGCCATAAAGAGAAATATAAAGGGGTGTCACAAAGAGTCTGGACAGCAGAAAGATTGGATGCCTGCATCTCTTATCAGAGGACCTGGGTTCGAGTCCAAGCTTTGCTTCTGATTCCAGATTCCTGTTAGTGCACATCGTGGAAAGCAGAACTGCCACCCATGTGGGAGACTTGGATAGAATTCCTGGCTCTAGCTTTTGCCAACTGTTGCCAGCATTTGGAGAGTGAACCAGCTAACAGCTATCTGTCTGCTGCTTTAACTTTCAAATAAAATGAATACAATTTTTTTTAAATTAAAGTTTGTAGACAAATGGAATTAAAAGATAAGGTAAATTTTCCATGAACTTTTTGAAATCTTCCCTTGCGGTGTTGAGATATTGTGAAAAGTGTTATTAGTGGGAATTCAATCTTAGTGGGGAAGTGGAATACAGATTACATTTTTCTAAGTCCACCAGAATGTGAGCTTCAAAGGTGTAGAGGTAGAATAGCTTTAATATTGGGTCTCCAGTGCTAAGAGTACACAGTAGGCACTCAAAACTATGTGTTGAAAGAACAAATGAACAGCAAGAGGATACCAGTTACTATTTAGCTTTTGAGATTAACTCCAGATGCCATTTTTGTTTTCTTAACCTTGGTCCTGGGTATGCTGCTGATCAGCACTTACCCTCATGTCAGCAATGTGTGAATCAGGCCACAAGTGGGCAAACAGTGAGGGGGTTTGGTGGCATCGTGGCCCTGCCTCTGCTGCTGAGAGTACCAAGTCCTTATCCAGTGTGTGTAGAGATGGGGTGAAGGACACTGAGACTTAAAGGAGAGGATGCCTGGATGAGTACTGGGGTGAATAATAGAGCAGAGAAATTCAGAATGAGGTAGGGTGACACTGGGAAAGCAGAGTTAGCTTGATTGGAAACTGAATGGATTTTTGACAGGCTGGCTGGTCCAGAGCTTTTCCATGAATTCCAGTTTCTCTATGAAGTGACTTAAAACCAATCCCTGAAATCCCATATCAGAGACTCAGGTACCAGGGCTCACTTACATGCACAAGGCAGCCAACGTTTTTTGTTTTAAAAATTCATCTAAATGTACCTGTAGCAGTATTATGGATTTGATCAAAACTTATTAGCTCCTCAAGTAATGTAACAAATATGAAAGTTTTCACAATAGTATGTTATATATATTGATAAATCTATCTCTGTAAATATATTTATCTCTATGTACATGTTATACTAAAGACAACTGAACTGAATGTCAATCACATGGAAGAACAATTTTCCAGTTGATTGTACTTTTATTTATTTAGCCATTCAATAATTACATTTCAGATCTAATTATTAATTTAAGGGTACAATATTCAAAGTATTAGTAAATAAAAGTATCAGTTGGGTCTAGTTAATTTCAAAGTGTAAGACACTAAATTAAATATGAAAGGCAAACATATACAAAATGCAAATATATGAAAAAACTGATAAAATTGCTCATTGCTCTGCCTTTTTACAAAAGCTTCTGTGGGCAAGTTTTTATAAAAAGTATTGCTATTAGTTGTAAAATTCTTCTGTCTCAGGCTTGACACAAACAAATTAGGTATATAGTCTGTCATATATACACACGAAAAGGTGGCTACTTGGATGCAATGACACAATAAATGTTTTTCTATGGACCTCCTCCTGATATTGTATTTTTATATAATTGTAAAGTATACCATTTTCATTTCCTTTACAAAACAGATTACCAAAGCCAGCAGAATACTGAAATGACCAACAAAATAGTATGATCTAAATCACTATTTGGTATTCATAATATCTTTGTGGGAAACAGAAAAATAAAGTCCAAGTAATTCTATTTTTGGGAAATTTCATGACTACTTGAACTTTATTTTTTAAATTAGATCTGGATCAACTTAGAATGAGGTTCTTGGTAGCAGGTTCCAGATCTTCAACTTTGGTCTTTCCTTTTGCCACTTATATCAGCTATTTGAATGAGGAGCCCAATGACACATGAATCAGTGTTAGAAATGAACTGAAAATGGTTGAGATTGTTAGACTAGAGTATTGGATAATATGTTAGATGATGAAATGAAGATTCAAAGAGAATATCATAGACTAGAATTACTAACAGAGAGAAATGCAAATTTCTCATTAAGGGTTCATAATTTAATTACATGAGTGTAAGATGGAAGAGATATCAGAAGTTCTTATGAAAATGACCTTGTGGATTTAATTGGTCCCAAGTTTAATACAAACTAATAAGTCCACAAAGCTGTCCAAAAGCTGCGATTCCTTTGGCTATATATGTTACTAAAGCAGTAATAGTCTACATCCAGGGAGGAGTATTGTTTTGTACTCATCACATTTTGGGACATGATTATGCCATGTTTCCTAGTGGGCACAATCAGTGTGTTAGCAGGTCAGCACTTGGTTGTGGATGTCCTGCTGCTCTCTCAAGACACTGTTGAAGTGGGAAGGGTCATGGTAAATTCCCCTTTTCTGCGAACTATATGGCAGAAGTGGTAAGTCAACTCTCTTAGAACATATCCAACCAACTTGACTTTTCTTCTATCTTTACATGGGGCTGGAGTAGGGTAAGATCCCAAAACCTGGGGATGGGTGAAATATTAGCAGGCCTTACTCATCACTTGCTTTGGGATAAAGGTAATTTGGGTTAGGTAGCCTAGGAAAGAGGTATGCTCCATATGGGCCAGTGCAAACACCGCAGTATCTTTTTTGAGGGTTTTGGGATCTAAGAGAGAAAGATTTATTATTTCCTTTCCAATAATTTTTGTGTGATTGCATCTCTTTCATGAACTTTTCAATGGAAGATAACATTGTCTAGAGCAGGACATACTTTTTTTTTTAAAGATTTTATTTATTTATTTGAGTTACAGACAGTGAGAGGGAGAGAGAAAGGTCTTCCCTCCGTTGCTTCACTCCTCAAATGGCTGCAGTGGCCGGAGCTATGCCAACCTGAAGCCAGGAGCCAGGTGCTTCTTCCTGGTCTCCCATGCGGGTGCAGGGCCCAAGCACTTGGACCATCCTCCACTGCCCTCCCAGGCCACAGCAGAGAGCTGCCTGGAAGAGGAGTAGCCGAGACTAGAACTAGCATGCATATGGGATGCCGGTGCCACAGGCGGAGGATTAACCTACTGCACCATGGAGACAGGACTTACATATTCTTGAATTCTTGAACCATAATACCATTTTAAGAGCATACTACCCTTATCCCTACACTGTCTCTAACAGCTGGATAAGAGGACAGTGTGTGTTAACATCTCTCTATCTTGGTCTCCCACATGGGTGGCAGGGACCCAATTATTTGAGCCATCACCACTGGCTCCCAGGATCTGCATTCGCAGGAAACCAGAGTCCAGAACCAGAACCTGGAATCAAATCAAAGCACTCTGATATAGCACACGGGGAACCTAACTGGATCTTAACCTGTTAGGCCAAATGCCCACCTCTCCTTCTACTATTTGAATATTCTCTGTTCATTGAAGACATCACCATCTACCTTACCTTCCATATTTAGCTACTCACTAAATTCTGTTAACCACAACAACAAAAGTCTTTTGAAAATGTCTATGCCTACCTTCACCTGATTTGCCATCATTATATGTCACAATTTTTTCATTCCTGCCATGAAACTTGCAATATAATTTCAGACTGAGTATGGAAAATACAGCTTTTATGCCTACAAGCAAATGTTTCATGGCAGACAATAAATTATTTTGGTTCTGTCAGACCTCAAGGAGGCAATTTTTTGTTGTTTTGTGTTTGTGTTATCTATACATATAAGGTGAACACATTTCATGTATTTCATATATACAGATTTAAGAGCATAGTTTTCATTAACATAAAAGATTACCTAATACAGATCAAACCCAACTATGGAGCAAACTATTTCATAAGCCCTTGTGTTCTTCATCATCGGGGCTATTCTAGAAGAAGCTGGATAGGCATCAGGACAGGGGTGCTGTTGAAAGGATTCTGGCTTTTTTTTTTTTTGACAGGCAGAGTTAGACAGTGAGAGAGAGAGAGACAGAGAGAAAGGTCTTCCTTTTTCTGTTGGTTCACCCCCAAGTGGCCACTACAGCAGGTGCATTACGGCCAGCGCGCTGTGCCGATCCGAAGCCAGAAGCCAGGTGCTTCCTCCTGGTCTCCCATGCCGGTCCAGGGCCCAAGCACTTGGGCCATCCTCCACTGCCTTCCCGGGACACAGCAGAGAGCTGGACTGGAAGAGGGGCAACCGGGACAGAATCTGGCGCCCCAACCGGGACTAGAACCCGGGGTGCCGGCGCCGCAGGCGGAGGATTAGCCAAGTGAGCCGCGGCACCGGCCAGGATTCTGGCTTTAAGAAAATGTCAGACAATATAATTTCTGGAGCTTCCTTCAACTATAAGATTTGATGATTTGTATCTTAATTTTATATTAATTTACATTTTAAAAAATTTTCCAAAATGGAAGTTTATTATTCTCATAATTGGAGAAAGTTTATTGTTTACATAAATGCAGAGATTATTTTAATTTTATTTTTTATTTTATTTATTCAAGAGACAGAGAGAGAGAGACAGACAGAGCTGTTACCCACTGGTTTGGTTCCCAAATTGCCTGCAATGGCCAGGTCTGGGCCAGGCTGAAGCTGGGAGATGGGAACTCAGTCTGGGTCTCCTATGTGGGTGATAGGGATCCAGCTATTTGAGCCATCACTACTACCTCCTAGGGTCTGCATTGCCAGAAAGCTGCAATTGAGAGCTGGAAACCGAACCCGGGCCCTTCAATGTGAGATACAGGTGTCTTAATCGGCCTCTTAACTGCCAGGCCACAGGCCCACTCCAGGTTTACCTTAACAACCATTGATCTCCTTTGAGTATCAACACAACCTTTCATTATATGTATCAAAGGAACAGTTTTGTTGTTGTATAGATGCCAATTGTTTGCTTTAGATTGGCTGCATGTAAAAGTGGCTTAAACAACGGAGAAACATATGGCTTTTCATGGAAAAGAAGTTTGGATGTGGGCAGTCAGTGATAGTATGATGACTTCCCACGTCAGCACTCCTTTATCTTGTTTAGCTGCATGTGGCTTCCACTCCCAAGGTCACTCATTTCCTAGTCCAAAATGACCACTGAATGTAAACATTACATGTGTGTTCTGGGTAGCAGAAAAGAGGAAGGGAACACTCGTCCTCCTTCATTTGAAGATCTTCCCAGAAATTCCAGATATCACCTCTTTTTGGGGGGGGGGAGAGGGAGGGTTTCTTTTTTTCCAACCTCATCTTACCTTTATTTATTTATTTATTTTAGAAAATTTTTAGTTAATAAATATAAATTTTGAAATTACAACTTTTGGATTATAGCGGTTTTTCTCCCCATAACCACCCTCCCACCCGCAAACCATCCCATCTCCTACTCCCTCATCCATCCCATTCTTCATTAAGACTCATTTTTAATTATCTTTATATACAGAAGATCAACTCTATACTAAGTAAAGATTTCAACAGTTTGCACCCACACAGACACACAAAGTATAAAAAACTGTTGAAGACTATTTTTACCGTTAATTCTCATAGCACAACACATTAAGGACAGAGGTCCTACATTGGGAGTAAGTGCACAGTGACTCCAGTTGTTGATTTAACAATTGACACTCCTATTTATGACATCAGTGATCACCCGAGGCTCTTGTCGTGAGCTGCCAAGGATAAGGAAGCATTCTGAATTCACAAACTCTGACCTTATTTAGACAAGGCCATAATCAAAGTGGAAGTTCTCTCCTCCCTTCAGAGAAAGGTACCTCCTTCTTTGATGGCCCGTTCTTTCCACTGGGATCTCACTCACAGAGATCTTTCATTTAGGTCATTTTTTTTTTTTTTTTTTTGCCACGGTGTCTTGGCTTTCCATGCCTGATACTCTCATGGGCTTTTTAGCCAGATCCGAATGCCTTAAGGGCTGATTCTGAGGCCAGAGCAGACACCACCTTTTAAAAATGGAGACAATTTAGCCACAAGGCCGTACTTAACTGAGAGGAATTCTGGTGGGCCAGAGTAGGGGTGGGAATCAAGGTTTTGTTTCTAGTGAAGAAGAGAATGGATTTAGGGAGGCTAATGGCTGCCTCTTACATCTGTTGACTATGGATAAGCATAACACATAAACTTTAAATGTCACTAGCTACAGCTTCTTCTTCTTCTTTTTTTTTTTTGCTACAGTTTTCTTTAGTCACTACCTATAGCTCTTAGTTTCAGGAACTTTCTACCAGGCTCCATTTATTTAGATCAGTTAACAATTATTTACTAAAAATCTGCTTTTTGCATCCTTTTTTTCTCTTGTAAAATTGATCTGCACCTTCCCCATGAAGTGGTAGTGAGTATTAATTGAGGTGTTAATACATATAAAGCACTTGGAAGAGTATCTGATATATATTAAGTGCTCAATGCATGTTAACTGTGAATGAATTATGTATTAATATTACTGTTTGGGCAAGAAAGATGGAAAAAGTCCTTATGAGAAAGGGAAAGAGAGAGAGGGAGAGAGGGAGAGGGAGAGAGAGAGAGAGAGAGAAGGGAATATGTTTGAAAGACCTAATGCTTTATTTGTCATGATGACATCTTAATTTTCTTCCTGAGCACTCACATAATTTGGTTATCATCTCCCAGAGAGGCCAACTGCTTGCCTAAACCATCTCAGGATGGAAAAGATCTTTGTGATTCTTAAAAGTTTCAGGGGTAAGGCTACATGCTCCCCTAATTTTTTTTTCATGCTCATTTGTGGAACTATTGATATTAGCATTTTTAGGGCCAAAGCTCATAAAATAAATTTTTCCCTTAGTTTAATATTATGGTACCTACTTAACATTGCATCCATTGAGTGAACAACAACACAGGTATGAATGAGAATGGATAATCTATTAGAACAGATATTGCCTGCTATTTTTTTTTGAGAGGGGAAGTCTTTCCTAGCACCGTATTCTATTTTATGCAGTACATTTGCTAGGAGAATTCAAAAGAAGAGATAGGGCCCATTGTCCTTCATTCCAGCAGTATTGAAGGCCCAATTTCATCTTTTGAGGCTCTTAAGGAGCATACTACATAAAAAGGAATGGACTGCTTGCTATTCAGCCATAGCTGGAATAGCAATACCAATCATTATACTGTTATCTATTTGAAAAATGTGGATTTTACTTGGAGATGGTATTTATTGAAGCCTGCAAGAAATCCGTTTTCTGTCTACCTGGCAAGAGCAATTTGAAAGGGAAAATTCAAGCTCAGAAATCCAGTTGAAATTTGACCTTCTCTATATTGCAATGGATTTTGGAATGATGATATATGCAGGAGTGGGGGTGGGGGTGTCCCTTGGCTTCCAATCCTGTGCTGTGTTTATCTCCTGCTGCACAATAGGGCAATCTAAGGGAAACCTTCGCAAGCTTTATTAAAATGGGGAGGGCGTGGGATGCTGAGCCTGTTGCACTTAAAATGCGCTTTGAAGCATCATGGAAATTTTGCAAAAGACTTTTTATGTAGTAACAATTCTATTGATAGAGTCAATGAGAGTTTTGTCTGTGCAAGAACTGCAGGATGGGACCCCAAGTCACATGCCTTCAAAATTATTCTTCCTTTGTTGGATATCACAAAGGATATTTTCCCATGAAAACAAGATCCTTTGTCTCTTATGAATTCGTTCTAATTGTGAAGCAGGCTGATAGGGTTACTGCATGTCCTTCTCATACTGGCAGGTGGCCTGAGGGAGCTGGGGAAACGGGCTCAATCATCTATTAAGGCTTTCGCTGGTCGTAATGTCAGTCACTTCTCATCTACAACCATAGTCCTTGATGTTCATTTCTGAAGGAGATGACGGTGACATCACAGACACTGATTTGTTCCTGTTTGACTTTCAAAGATAACAGGTAAGATATCTTTGCCTTTCTAGTTTTCCTAATTTTTTGCAAATGTATCTGACTAACAAAGAAAAACACAAACCATAGACAGGTTGTGAAAGTGGAGATAAATTATAGAATCAATTTTCAAATGAACTTATTAAATCTTTCACCGGTCTTACTAGGTTCTGTGCAGAAAATAAAACAGATACAATTCCCTCCTTTTGAGGACTGACAGTTAAGCCAGCCACTGTGCTATGGGACAGCAATCACCAGCAATTTGGCAAACACTCATGTAAATAGTCTATAGAAGATCCGTGGTAAATACTGACAATTCAGGACAGGTAAGGTCTAGGCTCAATGCTCTGGAAACTCATGCAAAAAATGCCATGTAATGATTTGCCCAAGCCACAGTCAAAAGATCAAATGAATGGTGCAATAGGATCTCAGGTAAAAAGAAATTCAGCATATAAACACAAAAGACTACAGTAAAAAGTCCACAATATGTTAAGGTGGGGTAAGAAATATATAGACTTTTTATCACTTCTTGGCCTTTTGGCTAAGATCAAGTGTAGAAATATATAGACTTTAAAAAATCTTCTGTGTGATCTATTGTGGAAAGCTTTGGGCAGGCTTTTTACACTCCAGTTTTTAAGAAGCCCAATGATACAGAAAGAAGGGAGAGAATACAGGCTGTGCTCTGTTACAAGAAAGGGAATGGGAGTGTGGACTTCTCTAAACACTAACACGAATACTAATCTGTGGATGGTGCCTGCACACCCACGCACACACACAACTGCCTCACCAGCAAACCTCCAAAGAGCACCTTTGTGGAGCGAAGGAGGGTGAACTGAGAAATCTCATCCACTTTGTGTGTTTTTCTCTTGAGACCATCTATTGTGTCTTTGGTTTGCTGATTATCACTTTGATATAATTTCATGCATCTTAGAATCTGGCTGGCCCCTGAGGTCCAACATATCTCATCCATAGTGGTTGTTAGGCAATAGTGAGGGGCAGGATATGGTTGCAGGCAAAGGTGAATGGAGAGTCTCATACATGGACAATACATGTTACCACCTTTGGATCAAGAAAAGAGGACTTGATGGTAGGTGGGCTGAGAGTTGTTTTCTTGGTTGGAAAGGGATGTATTTTCTCCATTTCTGGGGGGAATAAGGAAGGAATCCTTGGTTAACAGAGATGAGTGAGGGAAAGAAGTGTTCTTGACCCAAGAATGGGATCAGGTGGACCAAAGGGTCAAGGACTACAGGGGCATTTGGACGTCATTGAGTCTGGTTTGATTGCAGGCTACTCAAGGATAGGGATACCCAGTCGTGCGGGGGAAGCAGATGGTGCTGATCTGGGACCTGACATAATGGCACAATGATCTTAGCCTTGAATCAGAAACAGGGATACATGGTCTGACAAGAGACTATATCCAAAGAAGATTAGAAAAGAAACAGGCAGTGTAGGCAGGGCATATGGTTTTAGTAATAATGTTGATGAAATTACCAGAGAATGATTATATTAAAAATAAGGCTTCTAGCAAAGTCTTGATGCAGAGAGAGAGAGAGAGAGAGAGAGAGAGAGAGAAAACTTGCTTTTTATCTATCAAGCAGCTTCTACAGGAGACTTTCAAGGTCTTTGGATTGCATTAGCTGCTTATTATACTGTTTCATCAAACTTCAGAAGACCCTGGGTGTACACTAACCTATAAATACACAAAAGCCAAATCCAGTCATTGGTACAGTGAAAAGAAGGTTTTCTCTTTCATGTGATGTTTTGAAGAGGGTGTTAACAAACTCAAATGATTCTCGCATGTAGCCCTGCATTATAAAGGGACTTCCATGTGAAATAGGATCTTTAAGCGCTTTCCTCTCCTATGCCTCTTCTCTCCCTTTTCCTGACCCCAACTCTAAACATCTTTAAGGAAAGCACTTAGAGAAATATCAAATCAAGGTAGCCCGGGGGAAAAGTCTGTCTTGACAAAGCTGCAGGCGCTAAGTTAGCCAGAGCCTCACGGAAAGAGCTCTTACTGCCTTAAGTGTCTAAGGATTTCGCTCTGGACCATTTGTTTGAAAACTTCCTTGCCATAACTGTGATGTGTCTGCTTTGTGTTGTCTGAGCGCAGCTGTACCTGACCCTTGTTTTGTCACCTGTCAGAGGCGCGGGCTAGCAGATACATCTTCCTAGTTTTAGCTATTTGGATTAGTGTTGTCATAAGTGGACTAATATGGATTTCATAAAAGACAGAACTCCACAGACTTAATCAAGGCCCCAAATCTCAGTAGGTCAAATCTACTGCAATTATTCATGAGACCTCCACTGACTGCAAAGCCTGACCCTCAATGGCATAGCCACCAGATAGGCAGAGGATAGCAGCCCTTTCATAGACATGTCCCTAGTAGTGAGTGTCACAGAATAGGTCCTCAATACTGGCTAACTAGATATACTGCTATTGAAAGTCTTTTTGAATGTACAATCTTGCAAACTTCCTGGTTGCTGTGACAGTGAAGATTTTGCAAAAAGGATTATTTTTTAGATTTATTCATTTATTTGAGAAGTAGAGTTACAGGCAGGGAGACGGTGAGACAGAGAGGTATTCCATCTGGTGGTTCACTCCCCAAGTGGCCACAACAGCAGGAGCTGGGACCATCTGAAACCAGGAGTCAGGAGCTTCTTCCTGCTCTCCCGCATGGGTGGCGGGGGCCCAAGCACTTTGGCTGTCTCCAACTGCTTTCCCAGTCCATAACAGAGAGCTGGATTGGAAGTGGAGCAACCAGGTCTTGAACCAGCACCCATATGGGATGTTGGCACTGTAAGCGGCATTTTAACCCACTGTGCCACAGTGCCAGCCCTGCAGAAAGGATTTAACAACTTAGCTGGTAGACCAGTGAGAGCCAGAACTTTCAGTGGTGGGCTAGGGCCAAAGCATACCTGTTCTCATGTACCATTTGTTACGTTTTGAGAGTAGCTTGAGATTGGCAATGATGGAAGTATTTACATAACAAAAATCAGCAAATGCTACAAATCAGGTTGGTTGGTTTGTTTTTTCCTCTCACAAAGATTTGGTTGTTAAACATTTACCAGCACACCAGTGGCTTGACTTCCTTCATGGAAATGACTAACCTAATTAAAAGGCTACAGAAATGACACAGATGAATATCTTAGGCACTATTCTGAGTGACAAGGATCAGAGATAAAATGTCACACACTGTATGATTCCATTTGTAAAACTTCTAGAACTGGCAAGCTAATTTATGGTGAAAACAATTTAGATGGGTGGCCTCCGGATGGGGGAGGTATAATTTTTTGCGGTAATGAAAATATTCCCTATTTTAATGTGGGGATGAGTTACATAGGTACATGTACTTGTCAAAAACTTATTGAATAGCACACTTAAAATATGTGCAACTTAACTGTATGCAAACAAATACTGAGCTCTACTTGGTAGGTTTGTTTTATGTAACTGTAAGGGTTAGGAATTTTGAAACTATTTGTGTATACTAGATTTGAGCAAAAGAGTAAATATGTTAAGAATCATATAAGTCAGTTTTCTCACTGTGGGAGGAAAAAGTTCCCCAGGTGGGGAATCCCAGGATAGAATGCAGACTGTAATAAAATAACTTAACTCTTTTTTAAAAGATTTATTTATTTATTTGAAAGTCAGAGTTACACAGAGTGAGGAGAGGCAGAGGGAGGGAGGGAGGGAGGGAGGGAGAGAGAGAGAGAGAGAGAGAGAGGTCTTCCATCCGATGGTTCACTACCCCAAATGGTCACAACAGCTGGAACTGTGCCGATCAGAAGCCAGGAGCCAGGAGCTTCTTCTGGATCTCCCACGCAGGTACAAGGGCCCAAGGACTTGGGCCATCTTCTCCTGCTTTCCCAGGCCATAGCAGAGAGCTGGATTGGAAGTGGAGCAGCCGGGTCTTGAACCGGTGCCCATATGGGATGCCGGCACTGCAGGCCAGGACATTAACCTGCTGCGCCACAGCGCCAGCCCAAGAACTTAACTCTTAACAGAGGAATGAACCAACCTCACTGAAAGGGATAGGGGATTGTTGATGGAAGTGGCTCAGGAGATGACTGGATTCCATAAGACCAAAGGCAAGAGGAACTGCACAGAAGTAGTGCGCTAGGTTAACAATTCTGATTCTGGTAAATGACTACACTGGAATTGAACAATTTAGTAAATGGATGGTGGATAGTGGAAGCCAAGTTTCTCATTGGTGGAGTGGGAATAGACAGGTAAGCAAAGGGAGGGGCCTAGAATGGATTAGAATTGGAGAAAACAGTATGAACTCATGTTTAGCTGAACTTACATACAGATGATTGCGTATAGAACTATTTATAGACATGCACCTATATACAGGTTAGTATACATTAAATTTCTTTGCCCTGTTGGCTATGAGGGGCTAGAAGCAATGACATTTCAGTAGCAAAAACATAACTTAATGCCAAGATCTTGGTTTCTCAATGCAATAATTCAATAAAATAAAATGTAGCAAATGGTTCATCCTAGGACTGGGGCAGGAAATATACAAGATGAGATTAGAGCATCTTGTAGAGCCAAAAAGTAATGAAATGCTAAAAACGAACATTGATGGAACTATGCTAAGGGGATATAGGGTCAATTGGAAAAGTTGCCAATGGCCAAAGCCGGAAAAACTTGAGCAACAAAATTAAGTAATATTGATTTGAACCATAAGTATAAAATAAGTATCTATGAGTCTATACCGATATAAATAAATAATTATATAAATAAATGGGAGAGGAGGGACAAGTATCCAGTGCAGATTTCCAAATATTTTATGTAGGTGCTCTGCCCTTGGGGAGGTGGAGCATAAGCCTCCACTCCATAAGTGTGGGCTCTGCATAGTGTCTTCTTTCCACAGAGTACAACATGGAAACAGGGGATGATAGTAGCTTTACAGTGAAGAAACCTGACAAACACTACCTCAGCAAGCTGGTCAAGGTCAACACCGACAGTAATCAGTCATGTTGACAGCATGTACTCTTGATGGGAAGAATGGCATTTTATTTTTGTGATCTTCCAAAAACATATAACCCCACTCTGACTGTGGAAAAAAAAAAACATCAGACAGAGGCATTCTACAAAACATCTGACTGGAAGCCCTCAAAAACTGCCAAGGTTCCAAAAGACAAGGAAAGGCTGAGAAACTATCACAGTCAAGCAAAAACTAAGGAGTCGTGATGACTGAATGTAATGTGGTATTCTGGATGGGATCCTGAAACAGAAAAGGGAATCTGAATAAAGTATGAACTCTGATGAACAATAATGAATCACCATTGGCTCATTAATTGTAACCACACCGATGTCTCATACTAATGCAAGATGTGAGTAATAGGGGGAATGGGAAGTGGGATGTATGGGAACTCTGTACTATCTGTAACTCAATAGCTACAATTGTTTTGGTAAATCTAAAATATTTGTTTAATAAAACCTAAAGTCTTAAAAAATAAAAACCTCAAAGCCCTTAGATACAAATTGCTGGCAGTCAGCAGCCTAGGTAATGTTAAAAGGATATGGGTATGTATGTGCACCACCTAAAATCTGCAGATATGAATGAGCAGGACAATTCTAGGTGGTTATCTGGGGGATTTTGAAAGTTCCCCTGTGGTGCAGTGCCAGCAGAGTGGGCCCTTGTTAGAGCCTGCTCAGAGGCTGCAGGAGGACAGGGTGTTCCACCAGACCACCTAGACCACCTGGGGCAGGGATTAGGGTGCCGACCTGTGTTGCGCTATGCTGATCTAGAAGGCAGAGCAGCCTGCCTGTGTGTATAGGCCAATCCTAGTTCCTAGGAAACATAACATGTTGTTACCCTCTCTGGTTACTTTTGGGGTCCTGCTTTCTGGGTTACTTTTGTGGGGTGGGGGTGTTTTTTCAGGATCCAGTTTGGACATGAGCCAAGAAGTTCTACTTTAAGAATTTCATTGTAATCTTGCCATATGACATGATCTGGCTATTGCAGCTGAGAAAGTCCCCAAAGTGCAGAACGGAGGATAGCATCTCTTCTCTGCAGCTCATCACCCAGCTGTGGATGCCATCTGTAAAGTGTGAATACCTAAACAAGCGCTGGTGGTGCTGAGGTTTTAGTTTCTAGGCAAATCATGACTAATGAGAATCTCTGAACTCTGCAGGTCGAGAGCGAGGGGCATAGATGACTCTGTTCATGTCTATCTAGTATGCTTTGGTTAAAAGATTGATGGAATAATTCTCTACCCACGATTCCCAAGAAACAAGCTAACCAACCTCAACCTGGTCAGTGTGCCTCACAGCAGCCACGGTGAGCACAAGGTCTAGTCCATGTTCCAGGGTATGAGCCATGGATGGTCACTAGCCAACAACTTGAGAGTGGTATAGTACTTGAAGATTTTTCTGCTTTCCCTTTGGTTTTTTGGAATTGGGAGCCTGTTGATTCGAAGCCAGAAGACGAGGTCTTGGATAGCAATTAGTATAGGCCAAGAATTCTATCTCTTTTCCACATTGGTTTTGGGAAAATACTATGAGTTATGTGCTTGACCTGCACAGAGCAGCATAAAACTGGAATAATTGAGATGGCAACAACAGGATTATTATGGGCACTCGTACTTTCTGTCTTGACCAGCAGGGTCCCTTCACCAACAGAACTAGAGAAAGGGGCCTTGGAAAAAGAAAATTTCTCTCTGATTTTTTTGGCCTAGCAGATATCAATAAAACTTCATTCCTAACAGACTTTGCTGTGGGCTTTCATATCCACAGAAGTAAGCCAGAAGAGGAGTTGATAAGGGATGCCAGGCTCTGTACCTATTGATCTAAGATTGGGATTTACTGCTGCCTGGGAAGTTCTACCCAATTTCAGCCTCTGCAGTGTACCCAGCAGAGGGAATGATAAATAACACCATGCCATTGGGGCTGTCACTTTAGAGAGTGGCATGAATGATGGTAAAAGACAAACACAAATTCCAGAAAAACTTGGATTGGCTTTCCTGTCAACACTACTGAAATGGGAGATGGGAAACTATTGATAGAAAGCACTGAGTGTCCCTGGTGCAGTGTTATATAACAATGACTATGCTGTGCAAAGATACATTTCACTGTATCTGGAGAAACAGGAATACGTCCTCCCATGGAGCCCGCTTTTAGAAAAGATTCTTGGACTTTCCTTCCAAGGTAAACTAGAGAAGAGAGAAAATGGAATTTGAAAAACTTCAAGAAAGTTTATGTCACTACCAGAAACTAAGATTTTGGGGAATTCTCTGAGGGCTCTGTTCTCCTGGAAAGTGATGACTTTGTTCAGGCTTTGACAAAGTGGCTGGGTGACTTGATTATTTGCTTTCCCTATTGCCTGATGTGGTTAGCGATACTAAATTTTCTTCAGGACAATTAATGAGTCATAGAAGTAGAAAAGCCAAAGGTACTTCAACACAGGGTACTAAAGCTTTCTTCTTATTAAGTGAATTAATGTGTGTAAAGAGCTTAGAATAGAGAGTGGAGGCTCACTCATTAAAGCGTACATTTCTTCTTTCTTCCTTACCTTACTTTCTCCATTCTTCCAATTGTGCTTCCTGGGGTCACCTGCCCTACGAAGTGCCTGAAGTTAAGTCTTTTCTCAGGACCAATGTTTTGGGTATCCATACCTAAGAAAAGCATGGCTGGTATTAAATATGCTACAGCATGGGAAGTTGAGCCGTAAAATGCGGTGGCATGAAAAATCATTATGTATGGCTATACAATGATTTATCATGTGAGGTCAAATGGATACCTGCAGATTTTTGGACCATTTATAGGGAATGGTCACAAATTATTGACGTAACAAATGGTTTCTTTTAAAGATGGTTATTATAGCCAGAAACTAGGAGAAAAATACTAGTACTATATATATTTAGTTATATATATATAGTAGGGTGGGTGGGTGACTACATGTAACACATACAGCAACTCCTGAGCTCACGGGGCCATAAATTGTATTTTGTTTTGATATGGACAGCAAGACACGTGCAATATGCATCCACAGTGGCCTGCACAACTGTATTTGCTGCACAAAGAATAAAAAACAAAAATAAAAGCCGTTCAAGGTTTTTAGTTCAGTATAAATTCATTCCTCTAAAGGAAAACGCCATCCCAAACATTTTTTACTTGCAAAACAATCTTCAAGCTATACAGCAATTTATTTCACATGACATTTACAGAAAATCAACAGAAGTAGCTTTTATAATGTGTGAATCCACAAATCACGTTTCCCTGCTATGGTTCTGCATTGAAATCTCTAGAGGTCTCTTCTGGTGCTGCCCCTGGGAGAGGGCCTTTAGAGATGATTGTTTCTGTTCACATAAGTATTCTTTTCTCAATGGAAAATTTGTATTATTCCCTACTGGGGCACCACGGTTTTCTCCATGCCCAGGCCCACAAAGATAGTCATTGACAAGCATTGCTACATTCTGTCTTAATGCTTTCATTGTCTCCAACATTTCATATGGTGTTTTACTTGAAATAAACAAAATTGGAAAAATGAAATTCAAAAAAGGAAAACTGAAGAAGTGGATCCCGTATTAATGGAATGGAATGTAACTGATATAAAAATCATTTTAAGCGCAGGTGTTCAGCCTAGCAGTTTCGATGGCACTTGGGATGCCAGCATCTCCTCGCAGAATGCCTGGGTTTGAGTCCTGGCTCTGCTTCCCATTCCAGCTTCCTCAGGATGTGCACATAGCAGGTAACAGCTCCTTACTTGGGTCCCTGCCATCCATGTGGATGTCCTGAATTAAATTCCAGAGTCCTGGGTGTTGTAGGCATTTGGGGGAGTGAACCAGTGGATGGGGAAACTGTTTCTGTCTCTGTCTCTTTCTGGCTTTCCATGATGCAAATAAATAAATAAAAATTAAAAAATAATTAAACATAGAAATATGCATGAGTAAATGAATTTATAACAGAAGGCAGTGAACTTTTATGACAGCCTTAGCACCTAACCTTAACATATCACACTTTTGGATGACCCTTTTCCCCCTTGCACTCCTTCCCTTCCACACTCGGCGGGTGGGTTCTTTAGGGATACACACACACACACACACACACAGATCTTTCTACCTACTGGTTCACTCCTCAAATGGCCACAACAGCCAGGTCTCAGTCAGGCTGAAGCCAGGAGCCTGAAACTCCATCTAGGTCTCCCACATGGGAGCCATCATCTGCTGCCCACCTCTACCCCCCCCATCCCCGCCCAGGGTGTGTATTATCAAGAAGCTGAGCTAGAAGCAGGGCAGTAGCGACTTGAACTGGCACTCATGTATGGGATGCTGGTGTCACAGGCTGTGGCTTAACCTGCTGCATCACAGAGCTGGCCCCCCAAGGGTGGGTTTCTTAATGTCAACTGAGCTCAGGGGTAGTGTGGGCTCCCACTTAGGGATGCATAAACACAGCATCCACTCTCCAGGCTGGGCTAGTGCTATTTACCATTTCATGATGGTCAACAGAAGACAGATGGTTAGCAATAATTTTCTCACGGCTTGTTCAGAAACAATCAGTTGAATGAAAATTCAAATTTATTAAAACATTTTTCCTAATTGAGCTTTTATCTCTAATCAGAAGGACTTACAGGTTTTGAGCAAGGACACAGCGGTTGCTAAAATGAGAATAAAATGAAATGTAATACAATGGCAAGGTTTTAAATGTGTAAGGTGGTGTCAGAAAGGCAGGAAATCCGCCGGTAGCAATGCAATCAAAGTGAACACACGATTAAGGTGTGATGGGCATAGCTTGTCTACCATAAGCCAAGCATGTGGATAATGGTCAGAAAGAAAGCACCACCCAAAGACAGATTTTTTTATTGAGCGTCCACTCTCCCAAAGAAGACAAGGTTCTTGCTAGATCCTCTTCCATGAGCTAACCGTTCTGTTGCTATTAACCAAACAGCCTTTAACACACAAAGCCCCAGGGTACAAGTGAGCTTCAGGTTCATTTTGAAGAGTTCCACTGCATGGACTACAGGGGAACTTTCAAACTCAAGTGACAGGAAACAATGTTTCTTGATAACCACAATGCCCTCATGAGGGTGGGTCTCATTACATAAGGACTTCTTTTATTATTATTATTGAAGAAACATTCACATTAAAAAAATCACTGTCCAGGGGCTGGCATTGTGGCACAGGGAGTTAAGCCACTGTTTGCGGCACTGGCATCCCATATCAGAGTTGCCATCCAATCCAGTTCCCTGCTAATGCAACTGGGAAGGCAGTGGATGATGGCCTAGACGTTTGGGTCCCTGCCACCTAAGTGGGAGACTTGAATAGAGTTCCTTTCTCCTGGCTCCTTGGACCCAGCCTTGACTGTTGCAACTATTTTGGGAGTGGACCAGAAGATAGAAGATCTCTTTCTCTCTCTGTCTTTCCATTTCTTTCTCTGTTTCTACTTTAGAGACAGAGACAGTCCCTGCTTTAGAATAAATAAATAATAAATAAGTCTTTTGAAAAATTTATTTATTTATTATTTTTAAAGATTTATTTATTTATTTATTTGAAAGGCAGAGTTACCGAGAGGCAGAAAGAGAGAGGTCTTCCATCCGTTGGTTCACTCCCCAGGTGGCTGGAGCTGTGCCGAGCCGGAGCCAGGAGCCAGGAGCCAGGAGCCAGGAGCCAGGAGCCAGGAGCTTCTTCCAGGTCTCCCACTCAGGCGCAGGAGCCCAAGAACTTGGGCCATCTTCTACTGCTTTCCCAGGACATAGCAGAGAGCTGGATCAGAAGTGGAGCAGCCGGGACTTGAACTAGCGCCCATATGGGATGCTGGCACTGTAGGCGGCGACTTTACCCACTATACCACAGCATTGGGCCTAAATAAGTGTTCAAAAACATAGTACCATCTTAAAAAATACACTGTGTTATAGGAGGAGTGACATCTAACGTTCAATAGTGCAGTAGGGTGACCATGGTTGACAACAATTAACTGAATATTTCAAAATAGCAAAGGGGAGCTTGAATGTTCTCAACACAAAGAATAATGAATGTCTGAGGTAATAGATGTGTCAGTCACTCTGATCTGATTACACATGGTAAACCTATATTGAAATGTCACATTGCACCTGATAGACATATGCAATTATTATATGCCAATTAAAAACAAAAATATGTTTTAAAAATTACGAACAATAAAATTCACCATGTTAAATCAAGCCTTCTTATGTTTTTGTGCCATATGTTCCATTGGCAATCTGGTAAAATAGGTAGATAGACCCCTTCCCAAAGTCATGCTTTTAAGTGCATAAAATAAAATATGGAAACTCACAAAGGAATCCAGTGAGCTTGACATTTTTTTAAAAAAATTATTTATTTATTTGAAAGGCAAAGGGAGGGGGGGAGAGAGACAGTGAGAGAGAGAAAAAATCTGCTAGTTTACTCCCTCATTGGCCGCAATGGCCAGAGCTGAGCTGATCCGAAGCCAGGAACCAGGAGCTTCTTCCCAGTCTCCCATGTGGGTGCAGGGGCCCAAGGACTTGGGCCATCTTCTACTGCTTTCTCAGGCCACAGCAGAGAGCTGGATCGGAAGTGGAGCGGCCAGGACTCGAACTAGTGCCCATATGGGATGCTTTGCCAGCTACACCACAGCACCAGCCCCAAGTTTGACATTTTGTTATCAAAAGTTTTAAGACTCAAATACGTGCAACAGTGGTGTCTGTGCTTCTTAATTAATACTTTAATAACAGTGTCTAGTAGTCACGACTAACAACTAGTGAGATTTTAAAGCAATGATGAACAAAGATGATATTTTGATGTTGCTGCAACAGCCATAAGATGAAGTGACAATGTCTTTGACGTCTCTTGGTCACAGGAATCTCAGGTACTGCCGTGGTCTGTTGATTTGTAATAGTAGGAAACACTAAATTTCAGTTAGAAGCTAGTAGTAGCAGATTAAGCTTTTCTATCTAACTTTATAGACTCCCTCAGCTCTTACCTCCAGATTAAGAATGCTTAATGAAATGCAAACACCTTTTTCTGTTTACATAACTTCAGAAGCAAATTCTTCTGCATAATGTAAGAAGGCAAAACAGTTGGAGCCGAGAGGGGCACTGTTTGGAAAGGAAAAGGTGAGTCCCGCTTAACCAGTGGCCGTGGGGCACTTTGTTTATTTTCATTTCTCTATTTTAATTTTGTTTGAAAGACACACACACACACACACACACACACACACACACAGAGGAATTTTCCATTCACTGATTCACTTCTCAAATGCCTACAACAGCCAGGGCCAGGCCAGACCAAAGCCAGGAGTCTCAAACTTAATCTGGGTGTCCTATGTGGGTTACAGGAACCCAAGTACTTGAATCCTTACCTGCTGCCTCCCAAAGGTGGATACTAGCAGGAAGCTGGATCAGAAGTGGAGCTGGAACTCAGTCTCAGGCAAGCCAATTTGGGATGCCAGCATCCCAAGGAATACTTTAAAGGCAGTGTGCTTACTCTAATCCAGCAAGTTATCTGTAGCAAGTGATGTCAAATATGTCTCTGTCTTTCTCTGAACTTTGCAGTCAAGTATAAGAGGCCTTCAAGGGGCCTGAGCTGTGGCATAGCGGGTAAAGCCGCCTGTAGTGCCAGCATCCCATATAGGTGCCGGTTCGAATCCTGGCTGTTCCACTTCCAATCCAGCTCTCTGCTGTGGCCCGGGAAGGCAGTGGAGGATGGCCCAAGGCCTTGGGCCCCTGCAAACGCAAGGGAGACCTGGAAGAAGCTCCTGGCTCCTGGTTTTGGATCCGCGCAGCTCCTGCCATTGCGGCCAATTGGGGAATGAACCAATGGATGGAAGACCTCTCTCTCTCTCTGCCCCCGCCCCCTGTGTAACTCTGACTTTCAAATAAATAAATAAATCTTTTAAAAAAAAAGAGGTCTTTGGGCCGGCACTGCGGTTCACTAGGCTAATCCTCTGCCTGCGGCGCTGGCACACCGGGTTCTAGTCTCGGTCGGGGTGCCGGATTCTGTCCCGGTTGCCCCTCTTCCAGGCCAGCTCTCTGCTGTGGCCCGGGAGTGCAGTGGAGGATGGCCCAAGTCCTTGGGCCCTGCACCGGCATGGGAGACCAGGAGAAGCACCTGGCTCCTGGCTTCGGATCAGCTCAGTGCGCCGGCCGCAGCGCGCTGGCCACAGTGGCCGTTGGGGAGTGAACCAACGGGAAAGGAAGACCTTTCTCTCTGTCTCTCTCTCTCTCACTGTCCACTCTGCCCGTCAAAAAAAAAAAAAAAAAAGAGAGAGATCTTCAAAAAAATACTTGGAAAATGTGTATTATGAAAAAGCTATGCAAGGATTTTACATTTGTTGGCACGAACAGGAATTTATTTTTAAATTCCATTTCCCTGTTAACTTTTTGAAGACATCTGGTGTTAACACATGAGTCTGTTAGTGAATGAGTGGCCTTTAAAGATGGGGCTGATTTATTCACTTGAGACGTGACGTCCATTGAAGACTCAGGCAAAAGCAGGAGCTCTGAGAATCTCAGGCTCATGGGAAGTCACTGAAGGCCTGGGGAGGACGTTGGACTTCTACTGCACTGAAAGCTAGGAGCTTGGGTTGACCCAGACCTCCAAGAAAGAGAGGACACAGCTGATACCCAGTTACACCTGGTTTACCAGGCTTGGGTATAACTACAGGCGATGTGAGACAGACCTAATGAGACCCGATGAGATGCAGTGGCCTTCCTCCCTCTCCAGCTAACCTCTGAATTCTGGGAGGATCTGTTTTCCAGTGGAATTGAGGGGGTGAAAACTAAGAGTCCAGCTAACTGGCGAGCATCATCATGCCTGTGCTGACCTTACACAGAAGTCACCGCTTACCTAAGCACTTAGATCACTCTAACTAACATTTGTTCACGGTTCCCTGTTCCAGATGTGGAAACACATGAATGCATGAGTTAGTGCACAAATCTCAGACGTGAATGGGTATAAGGGAAATGGTGGCACCACAAGCCCAACACTGAGAGCCTGAGTGAAGTGGTGAGGTCCAGAGGTCCAGAGCTCACGCCTTTTAGTCTGATCTGATTCTGATCTGCTACTTACCTCGAGGGAGTTCCTTCATCTCTGCAAGCAACAATCCCTTCTGTGTAAAATGGGGAAGACAGTTATACCTGATTCACAGGGCTTTTGTAAGGATCGAATCCAACAATGTGTGTGAAGTCTTTAGAGTGGTTTGTGGTGTTTAGGAGGTGTTTAATAATGTAGCTATTGTTTTGTTATATCAAGCACCCTTGCATAAAGGTAACTTATTCCCAGTTAAAAATAGTAAAAGGCTCAGAAAATTTGTACATAAAGATTTTAAACATTTACAGTAATTTCTTTTCTTCACTCCCTATCCATGTATTCTTACACCCTCATCATGTCAATTCTTCCTTCCATTTCTGCTTACCCTTCCTCTGCAATGATAAAAATTAAAAACATTTTTCCCCAGAAGTATGAAAGATTTCTTCAGATAAATAGTCTCGTCTTTTGCTTGTCACTTTCTACCACTGTGAACACATGTGTGCATACCCGCACACATACATGCACATGCATTGCAGGCATACACATGCACATACAGGGTAGACACACACATGCAGGTGCACACACATATTCCTTTCTCTTCCTGCAGTAAGGGAATCAAATCCAGGCCTCCTGCCTGGAACTGCAGAACATTACCATCAGGCTGGTCCATTAAATATCATTTGAAAGTCAATTTTATCCCAGAGTGGTAAGTAGCATGCGTGCTTATGTCTTCATCTACCTTAATTAGGAAAAGCAATTTGCTGCACATTTCTTAAAAAAAGAGGAGAAAAAAAGCTGATCAAATTTGAGCTCCTGATAGATTGAAACACAGCTTATGTTGTGGTGGTGGTACAAAGATGTGAAACCACTTCCCACATCTAAATTATGGCTTGGTCTAAAAACAGTCCAGCCTTATGACTCGCGTGTTTCCTAAGTAACTTGCACAATTGCCCGTAATTATGGAAATAGGGGCCGTCTCCTGAAAGCTAGCCCCTTCTCATTTTGTTTCTCAAACCCAGAATAGAAAACTCCATTTTGAGTCTATCACTGGAGATGTTTCAATCCCATCATGTTTTCTGTGTGATTCTGTCCCATTAACAATCTCAAGACCATTTTCACACATCTCCTTTTGCCAAAGTGGTTAGAGCAGCCGAGAAGCTACAGCTCTGTTGAATGCAGGTCCCTGCTTTTCTCATTTGTATCTTTTAACTAGGCCAGACCGATTTTAACTCACATGGGTGCCTTTCATTTGAGTCCTCCTGCTATTCCAGTGAGACGCCAATGGCGACTTAGCTAGCACTCTGATGGCCTTGGGGTGCCTGGAAGGCTGCAGGAAGAGGCCCATTGGAAGTCCTTGTGCTTGAGGAACTAAGGAGCCTCTTCAGGAGGGATAATCCCTAAGAAAAAGGTGAGCCAAGGAGGATTCAGCCACGCGTAAGGAGAGTGACTCAGTAGGGGACCTTCGGACTTTAGAAGGGAGGTCATTGACACTCTAAACTGAACCCAGTGTGGCCTCTGAACTCATGTCTGGGTCCTGATGAGAGATGAACTGCCATTCTTGTTCAGACTACTATTCTAAAATTATAAATCAGCTCATTTCTCTGCTTAAAAATCTTCCGTGGCTTTCCACTCCACTTAACAGTGAATGAAACTCTCCTTATGAAAGCCTACAAGGTCCTACCTCAGCAGATTCTGCCTGAATTTCCTGCCTCATCTTGTACGTCTCTCCCCTTTGACCCGAGTTTTCATCCACAAGGGCCTTTTTCCTCATCCTTAGCCAGGCCCCACTCTCAGCTCACTGCCTATGTATTTGCTCTCCCTTCTGGTCCAAATATTCTGACCTGGAAGATGTTTTGTCATCCCCCAGATCTCAATATAAATATTGCCTTCTTAGGAAGTCTTTTGTTGAGTCTCCTGTTTGAAGTGGCTGCCCTTCCCAGGCCTTGTAACTCTCTCACATTATCCTTTTCGTTTTATACCTAGTGTTCTCACAGGCTGACATGGTTCCATTTGGCCACTTACTGTCTGTTTCTTCCTGACAAAGGACAAGGTCTGCCTTAGTTGAGCCTCCTCCCCAGAGGCAGAGCCGGAGAAAAGGGTTTAGTGCAGGTACTTTGTGTTGGAAGAGAGATTCCCCTGTAAGTAGTACAGAAATAAAAGGATTTGCTACAGAAATTGGAGCTTATACAAATAGGAGAAGGTGTCAAAGAGTGAAAATGGAAGAGACTGAAATCAGAAGGCCAGGGAAATAGCTAGCAATAACCTCAGCTTGGAGCAGAACACGGGAATGGTTGCTTTTCAAAAGTTATATGGGGAATTGTGTCACAAGTGGCTTCCATAACTTCCTGAGAATAATGGCCTCTTGGCTTCCCCTAACTTTTGCCTTTCCACGTTTGCTTAGTTCCTCTCATTGGCAAATTATAGCATGTAACCAGACTGGAAAAATGGGTTGAAACTTGTGTGCAACTTGTATGTAACGCCCATAGCCATGCTGAGGTTAGAAATGAGGTTGAATGAATATGAAATTCCAGACCCAAAGATGCTATATGTGATGGCGAAATTTAGGTGGCAACTTGAATTGTTCAAGGAAAACCTATAAACCCAGCAAAGCATTTTCCTGGGATGTGTCTGTGAGGGGTGGCTAGGGGAGATTAATGGGTGGGTCTGAGTGGACCAGGTGGAGAAGATCCCTCCTCAACATGGGCAGCACCGTCCGATAGGCTGGGGGCCTAGACAGAACACAGAGAGGAGGTAAATTTGTTTCTTGGCTTCCAGAGCTGGGATACCCTCTTCTTCCATTCCTGGTCATCTTCAGAACTCCAGAGCTGACGCATGTGATCCCTGGTGTCTCCAGCTTTTGGCTGCAGACCATGAGTTATACTATGGGCTTCCCTGGTTCTTAAGCCTTTGGATTTGGACTGAGCCACACTACCAACATGCCAGGGTCTCCAGCTTGTAGAGGGCCTGTTGTGGCACTTTGCAGTCTCCATAAGTATGAGGGACAATCTGCCCAATAATTATTGTATGTTATATCTATGCTTGCATAGATATTACTATTGGTTCTGTCTCTCTGGAGAATTCTGACTGCCTGTCTTTTCCTATCTCTGCCCCAGACACAGGAATAGTGCCTGGTGCACCATAGACGCTCAAGAAGTGGTTGATGAGTGACTGATGGACTAAAAGGCTGAAAGTAAAAACAAGCAGAGTTATTGTCGTTTAATTCAGGAATCCAGAATCATACAACCCATGTCACTGTGGGATCCCTAAAATAGAAAGCTTCTCAAAAATCCGAGAGGCATTCTCTGTCCATTGTTCCAGAGAGCTGGGCTCTGCCAGGTCCCAGGCGTTAATGATAATGCTCAGTGGAAAGCAATGGAACCAATATGTCTCCCCGAGAGGGCCGGCAGGTATAAACGGAAATATTCAAGCAAACTTGTTCATGAAATGCGTGAGACACTGCTGGGACCTCCATGGACTACTATGGAATGGGGAGGGGGTGAATGAAACATCTGCTGCTATTAGTGATGTAAGTCCATTAGGACCACTGATTTGGCCAGGGAAAACTCAAATAATAATGATACCTGCGAGAAAATGTGTTATGAACATAGCACCCAAGGATGGGGCATGTTGGTTAAAAGTCCGGAAACTCCTAGAAGAGGTTGGCTCCCCGTGGGATTCCATCAACTAGTAAGAAATTATACTGGGTGGGAGGAGGGAGGAGGGTGTTAGTTTGTTTTAACCGTGTTGTTCCTGGATCTATTGATAATGTGGCCATAGAAAACAGCATGAGTCCAGAGGCCTAGGGTGTGAAAGGAATCAAATGCTGGAAAGATGAATTAGAATTTAAATCAAGCAAACCAACCAAAGCACGAGTGGTGTACAAGACAGAGCATTAAAAACCCCTATACCTCTGTGCAGTAAGTCTGAGCCTGCTGAGGTCTGGGGACTTGCTGATGAGATAGATGAGTGCTGTTCCATGAATTCTATAATGGAAACAGAAGTTATTCTGATAAGATGTTTATAAACATCTATGTAGTGTACAGGTAGTTTACCTCTCAGCTTTTGAAGGTTTCTGGGTGTGAAGATGGCTGTTTATAACTTCGAATATACTATTTCCATGTTCATTCATTCAACAAATATTTATTGATAGTTTATTATCTGCCAAGAAATGAGCTCAGCACCAAGAATGCATCAGTGAACAAAACAGGACTGATATTACATACTTATCAAAAAATGAAGTCCTGTATCCATACAAGGACTTGTATATGTATGTGTGTGTGTGTTGGGGTGTGTGTGTGTGTGTATCCATAGAAGCTTTATTTATATAGACAAAAGCAACCCAAATGTCCATCAACTGGAGAAGAGATCAGCTAACTGTAGCACATCCATAGGACAGAATGTTACTCAGAGTAAAAAGGAATTAAGCTATTGATAAATGTAATCACATGGATGGATCGCAAAATGTATTATCCTAAGTGAAATAAGAAACAGACCCCAAAGGCTACACACCACATGATTTAATTTACAGGACAACATCCCCCCAAAAGGTAGTATTATAGGAAGAGAAATAAGATCAGTGATTGCAGGGGATTGACTGGAAAGGGCACAGAGTAACCTTAGGAGTGTTGGGAATGTTTTATATCTTAGTTGTGGTGGTGGCTGTATGAGTGAAATCAGCTGTCCACCTTGTTGAACTCTATACTTCAGAAGTCTGAATATTATTTGTGTGTAAATTGTCCCTTAATAAATTTGATTAAAAAAGAACCCATCAGCCTATATTATAGTGGAGGAACAGAAATCAATGACTCTATGTATCAGATGGGGCAGAATCATCCGTGCCCCACACTGCCCTTCAGCCCACCTCTGCTTTCAACCTGGGACTCCAGGGGATGGTTTCCTGCAAACTCATGCTCACAGCCTCTCCCTTGCACTCCATACTTGTTTGTTTTCTGCTCTCAGGCTTCTCCAGCACTTTGGGCCTGTTTGGCCAAGAGGCAAGTGCAGCCTGGACGTACGTTAATTAACTGTAGGGATTAAGCTCAGTACTTCAAAGAAACAAATCTAGGAGGCATTCTCTGTACTGTCCAGGAGGTCTCAGTGCAACAGAGCTGCTATGGCCCAAGTGGAAACCTTTAAAGCACCTTTACCTTTATTTTTTTGCTTTTCCTGTCTCATTCTCCCAGTTTCCCCATTCTGGCTTTGTGGGGTCACACCTCTGCCCAATGAACTACCTGCATTGCAGCCTTCTTTCAGGGTCTGTTTTCAGGGAACCCAAACTGAGACATAATAGAATCTTAGGTGACATGAAGAAAGATAAACACGTAGAAGGGGCAGAAGAATAGCAGCATTAGTATAGATAAGGTCAGAAAAAGATTTCTATGAAGTATCTCTGAGTGGAAATCTGAACTCAGGAAGGAATAAACCATGTAATGGTTTAGGGGAAGAGAATTTAGGGACAAGAAGCAGTGAGTTTAACTATGGAACATTCTAGAAATGGCAAGGCATTCACTGTAACTGGAGCACAGTGAGCAAATGACTAGAACCTGGAAAGAGTAGGGCGAGGTCATGTAGGATCTTATAGGCCACAAAGTCCAAAGACTTTGGACTTTATTGTGAATAAACTAGAGATCAAGGAAGGTTTTTTTTTTTTTTTACAGGAAGAGTGGACAGTGAGAGAGAGAGACAGAGAGAAAGGTCTTCCTTTACCGTTGGTTCACCCCCCAAGTGGCCGCTACAGCCAGCGTGTTGCGGCCGGTGCGCTGCACTGATCCGAAGCCAGGAGCCAGGTGCTTCCTCTTGGTCTCCCATGCGGGTGCAGGGCCCAAGCACTTGGGCCATCCTCCACTGCCTTCCCGGGCCACAGCAGAGAGCTGGACTGGAAGAGGAGCAACCAGGACAGAATCCGGCACCCCAACCGGGACTAGAACCCAGGGTGCCGGCGCTGCAGGTGGAGGATCAGCCTAGTGAGCCGCGGTGCCGGCCTTTTGTTTTGTTTTAAGAGAGAGAAAGAGAGAGAGCACACTCCCATGCACTGGTTCACTTTCAAATGCCTGCAATGGCTGTGGTTGAAGAGGGGAGATGGGAACCCAATCTATGCCTTCCATGTGGATGGCAGGGAGCCAGTTATTTGAGCCCTCACTACTGCTTCCCAGGGTCTACGTTGGCAAAAAACTGGAATTAGGAGCTAGAGCCATGAATTGAACTCAGGCACTCTGATGTGGAAGGCATGTGTCTTAACTGGCATTTTAACTCCTATGCAAATACCCAACCCCAATGAGGTTTTTGAACAGAGGAAGAAAATGATCTGACTTATGTGTTCAAAAGAGCAACTCTGGCTGTTATGGTGAAATGAGACTACTGGAGTTGACAGTGAAGTAGGGACAACATTAAGAAGCTAGTGAAAAATTAGAAGTGCTAGTAAAAAATTACGGTGGACAGAACATTGGAGGTAGAGGTAATTCCTGAGACTAAAAGAATGGACTGGTAGGGGGAGTGTAGTAGGACTCTAAGCAGCATTAGATGCCTGCTTCAAGTTTGTGGCTATGAGTTTAAATTGAGACCAGTAAATCTGAGGCTACCCCAGCTCCCTGTATGCAGGTGCCCAGAAAGTGGAGAGGTAGATTTAAGCAACATTGGAGCATGAAGGTGGGTAAGAGTTGAGATGGATGAAGTGGTGGGAAAGGGAGTGGGTATTATCATGGGATCCAAGCCAGGTAAGAAGAGAAGCAAGGCTGCAGAGGGTATTAAGGGAAGTGACAAGCTGATAGGACCAGTGCATGAGGATTCCCAAGATCCAAGAATTGTTGGAATTGAGGGAGGAGAGACAGTGATGTGGAAAGGTAGGAGGTGGTCGTTGGAAGAGTGGAATATTTTTAGTTGAGATGTGTCAGGGATGCGGTCCTTGATAATGACGAGGTCTAATGTGTAACCACTGGAGGGAAAGGCTGAGGCGGGGCAAGGACCTAACAATTGTTGGAAGAGAGATGGCCAAATACCTGAGAAGCTGGAGTTGGAAGGATCAATGATGTTGGGCATGGGAATAATTAAGAATTGTGATAGCTGTGGTGTTGGAGGGGAAGATGAATGAGCTGCTTAAATCTTCAAGAAGTGAACAGCATGGCTGACTGGGAGATGTGTAAGTGATAGCAACAAGGGCTTTGTGTGTTTTGCCTATGTTGTGCACTCTTGGTATGTATCCATTGTTTATGTTCAATCTCTTCTCACCCTACTCTCAACGAAGTGTGCTGTGAGCTCCTGGAAGGCAGGTACTGTGTTGTTGTTGTTTTTATGGCTAAGCTTGTGCTCAGTCCAGAAGTGCTGGTTCTCTGATTGGCAGAGAGAGCAGGACCTTCTTTCTTTCCTGAGTACTTTCTGAAAATTTCTAAAATGCCAAATTGTAAGCATTTTCCTCAAAAGTTTAAAAATAGAACTGCCAGGGATGTGCGCTGTGGCACAGGAAGTTAAGTCGCCAACTGGGATGTCTGCACTCCATATTGGAATGTCTGCTTCCCGTCTGGGCTACTCTGTTTCTCATTCAGCTTTCTGCTCATGTGATCCTGGGAGACCTGAACCGAGTTCCAGCTTCCTGACTTTGGCCTGGTTTAGGCCCAGCTGCTAAGGGCATTTGGGAGTAAGCCAGTGAATGGAAGATCTCTCTCATTCTCTGTTGCTCTGCCTTTCAAATACATAAAAATGAATAAATAAGCTTTAAAAATAGAACTATCATATGATCCAGTAACCCCATACTGGGTGTATATCCAAAGGAAATGAACTCTGTTGAAGAGAGATATAAGCTCCCATGTTTATCACAGCACTATTTACAACAGCCAAGGTATATAATGAATCTAAATATCCATCGATAGGTGAATGGACAAAGAAAATATGATATTTATACACAATGAATACTATTCAGCCTCCAAAAAGATGGAAATCCTGTCGTTTGCAACAACATGGATGAAATTGGAGGATGTTAAGTGAAATGTCAGGCACAGAAAGCCTTATGATTTCACTCATGTAGGATCTAAACAACGGATCCCATTGAAATAGGGAATACAATGATAACTACCAGAGGCTGGGGAATTGGGAACAGGGGCTGATGGAGGAGGTGTTCGTCTAAGGATCCATAATCATAGTCAGATAGGAGGAACAAATTTCAACATATCAGTTGTACAGCAAGGTGATTCAGTTAGTGACAACGTACTGTATTCTTTAAAAATGTAAAGAGTGGATGGTAAGCACTCTCAGCACAAAATGGATAGCAATGTGAGACAACCCATTCGTTAATTAGCATGTATATACTTCAAGATAATGCTGTAAACAATAAAAACGTACAATGGTGTCAGTTTAAAAGTAAATTCATCAATTTTAAAAATGCCAGACATCTGTCTAGATGTACTCCAGCCCTTGTAGCAGTCACCACTGTAGCAACCACAGCTCTAATGATGGTGCAACACCAGCTCACTATTTATTTATTTATTTTCAG
Organism: Oryctolagus cuniculus; assembly: GCF_964237555.1. NCBI lineage: Eukaryota > Metazoa > Chordata > Mammalia > Lagomorpha > Leporidae > Oryctolagus > Oryctolagus cuniculus. The sequence continues at coordinate 24,936,200 of NC_091453.1, forward strand.
TGCTCTGTCAGTTCAAGTCTCCAAGTTGAGGAGACAGTTTCTTCCAATGAACTACATAGTTGGGGACAGCATTTGACCTAGTGGTTAGGACTGCTGTGTCCCACATTGAGGTACCTGGGTTCGAGTCCTGGCTCTCACTCCCAACTCTAGGTTTCTGATAATGCCGAGCCTGGGTGGGGGGCAGCGGTGTGGCCCCAGTGATTGAGTTCCTGATACCCATGTGGGAGACCTGAATTAAGTATTGGTAAGTACTGGACTCCTTCCTTTGGTCCTGACCATGGGGCCACTGTGGGCATTTGAGGAGTAAACCAGACCATAGGAGCTCTGTTAGTGGGCCTCTCTGTCTATTAACTTTTTTTTTAGTTTTAAAAAATACATAGTTATGGGCCAACGCCAGGAGCCAGGAGCTTCTTCTGGATCTCCCACGCGGGTGCAGGGGCCCAAGGAGTTGGGCCATCTTCCACTGCCTTCCCAGGCCATAGCAGAGAGCTGGATTGGAAGTGGAGCAGTGGGGACTTGAACTGGTGCCCATATGGGATGCAGGCACTGCAGGCGGCCACTTTACCAGCTACGCCACAGAATCAGCCCCCAGCAGTGACTTCTTTAAGGAGATGCCACTCTGAATCCAAAACAGCAGAGCAACTGTCAGGATCCTATTAAGAAGCAGAGGACTGCTCTGCAGCTCTTCAATGTTGCAAGTTAGTATCAAGGGGGCCGGCGCTGTGGTATAGTGGGCTAAGCCTCTGCCTGCAGCGCTGGTATTCCATATGAGCTCTAGTTCTAGTCCCGGCTGCTCCACTTCGATCCAACTCTCTGCTATGGCCTAGAAAAGCAGTGGAAGATGGCCCAAGTGATTGCACCCCTGCACCCATGTGGGAGACCTGGAAGAAGCTCCTGGCTCCTGGCTTTGGATCAGCCCAGTTCTGGCCATTGCAGCCATCTGGAGAGTGAACCAGCTGAAGGAAGACCTCTCTCTCTCTCTCTCCCTCTCTGTAACTCTACCTGTCAAATAAATAAATAAAATGTTTTAAAAAGTGACTATTAAGGTAGAGGTGCTGCTGGGTGTGGTAAGATTTTAATGGCCTGATGGTTCTCAACAGCGGCAGCTTCACTTGGAAACGCGTTACAAATGCCCACTCTTCGGCCTTGCTCCAAACCTGGGAAATCAAAAGCACGGCGTGTGTTTCACAAGCCATGATTCTGATGCCTGCTCAAGTTTGAGAGCCACTCTTCTTCCAACCTGGGAGCCTTCTCACGTGACTGAGCTCAGTGGAGGTTGATGTTTCCATTTTATGCATCTGATGGCTCCCCGTGACTGGAACTTGGGGTGTTCTCAGTGTCAGAGGTACCTGGCTATGATTACTATAGCAAGCAAAGTGACAGCAATGACATCTCCGTCCTCTTGACACTACTCTGGTAGGTAGTGGGCCTGATATGTTTCCATATTTTCTCCCCTGCCAGCAGCCTATAGTCTCTTCAGTGGGGTGCTACACCATATTCACTCTCAAAGAAGATCTAAGATAATACACTCTGATGTGTCTATACAGTAAACCATTTGCTTTGACAAGAAAGGCGTGTCTGTTGGTTTGGCTTTCAACCCTAAAAGTCATTGACTAATACTTCCCAAGTATTGCCTGGGTTTTCTTCTGTAACTTCCCCTTCCTTAAACAATGTCATTAATTTAAACAGATACTTATGTAACATCCAAGTAGGAGTGCCCATCATATGCAAAGCCACATACAAATGATTTGGAATTACTTCCCTCACTGCCTCCTTCATTAGTCCAGAAAATAAGAGTTCAATTGAATTATACAGGACTCTTACATTGGCTGTTGATTATTTTTAAACTTGTTCTATTATTTAAAAGTAATAGAGATTGCACAGTTTTATATGATGTGATTTTTATTCAGATTTGAAAGTCATCCACATCAAATTAAAATTCCTTTGGGCCCTTTAAAATGCCTTGAATTAAAGTTTATGATTTAATAACTAAAGGGTACAGAGGGAATGTGAACTGACTTTTTGAATCTTCAGTGATATGGAAATTTCCAGAAGATTCACAGCTTCTCCAATTTAATGTTTCTTCTGTGTAGCAGACAGGATGGTGATGGGGGAGGATTCAGGACTGAGAGCCAAGATAACTGGGTTTCAGTCTAGATTTTGCTGGAAGTGAGTTAGTGCAAATGAGAGAATTAGAATTTGTTGTCACTGTCCTTGAATAACTTTCAAAACTAGAGGGAAAACATAGGAGAAAACAAGAAAAAGTAAATAAATGCGTAAAATGCTAGTGGTAGTATCAAACAAGTCACAATGAAATCAAACTGCTGTACTAACACAAACGATGGCTAGTTCAAGGGCAAAGAGCTCCACTTTCCCTTTCTTCCTCTTTGCTTCTTTTCTCTTGCATCCCTCCTCTCTCTCTCTTTTTTTTTTTTTTTTGACAGGCAGAGTGGACAGTGAGAGAGAGAGACAGAGAGAAAGGTCTTCCTTTGCCGTTGGTTCACCCTCCAATGGCCGCCACGGCCGGCGCGCTGCGGCCGGCGCACCGCGCTGATCTGATGGCAGGAGCCAGGTGCTTCTCCTGGTCTCCCATGGGGTGCAGGGCCCAAGCACTTGGGCCATCCTCCACTGCACTCCCTGGCCACAGCAGAGAGCTGGCCTGGAAGAGGGGCAACAGGGACAGAATCCGGCGCCCCGACCGGGACTAGCACCTGGTGTGCCAGCGCCGCTAGGCGGAGGATTAGCCTAGTGAGCCGCGGCGCCGGCTATCCCTCCTCTCTTTATCCCTTTTTTCCTCTGTCTCTTTTCTTTGTCTCTCTCCTCTCTACTATCCTTTCAACAGCCACCTATATAACTGAGCAAGAGTTTATTAAACTTCTTTGGGTCCCAGAGGTGTGCGAAGTGCCGTTTGTCTTTAAACCAGAGGTAGAAGGACCTCTGGGCCAGGGCTTTGGGCTGCAGGCTAAAGACTTGCTACTGCAGGTATGGTCCATGGGCCAGCAGCAGCAGCACCTGGGAGCTTGTTGGAGGCATGCATTGTTGAGTGCCACCCCTGATATAAGGACTCCGAGTTTGCATTTTAACAGGATTCCTGAGTGATTCCTGCACACATTAGTTTTAGAAGTACCACTTTAGAGGCCCTCTCCTCTGGCCATACCACTCTCCGTTAAGGAAGATCAGGAACGATCAAGGGAATGTGTGCCCACTTAGAACTTGCTCGTCTTCTGTTATACTCTCTGTACTCCTGGACTTTGAAATTCCCTTCCCTGAAGTCCTGAGCCTACTTCCAGGGCTCATACTGGATGACTATACAGCTAACGCCTGGTCCGCTAGGCCTAAAGGGGTGCTAGCATGGCTGCTGGGGGGCAGAAGCTGAGAGATCTCTGAAAGAAGTTTGGTGAAGTGCTGAAATATCCACATACATGGGCCCCAAGGCTTCCTCAAGTGCAGGATGGACCTGCGGGTGGGAAAAGACCCATGCTGGCTGAGGGCCAGTTCCTCTTTGCCTCTAGGTTCCAGCGTGGAGCCCCCAGTGAGCCCCTTCACTCTAAATTCACACCTGGCTTTCCGAGTTGTTATGACAGTTTGTTTGTCAAGATAGGAGGAAAGAACCTTTTTTATTTAAACATTTGTTAGCTTGATATATAACTTTTAAACATTCAGACATATGGTATGTGGGCCTCTGTTTGTACTCTTGGCTCAGTCCTGCAGATGTTAGGGGTGAGTCTGTTCATGACGGGACACACAGACATCTGAGGTTTTCCAGCACAGCATGCTCCCCTTTATCCTGTGGAGGCCGAAAGTTAGAGCGCTGGTCTGTCTAGCTCTCTCCCTAAAGCTGCGTTCCTTTGTGTGCCTGGACGCTCTTCCTCAACCTCTGACCTTCTAGCTAGGGGATTTCCGTATAGCAGCTATTTGGCCATTGTTTAATCAAGCCTTCCTTTGACTTCTCTTTAATTTTCCATATTTCCCTTTTCAATGCCCAAGCTAGAAGTACAAGGGTACTAGAAAAAGTTAATGGAAAATGGAATTAAAAGATAAGTTTATTTTACTGCAAGAAAGATTTGAAATTCATGCATGTAAGGTGTCTTCAAAGAGTTCATGAACATGTGTATTAAAAAGCTATGTGTGGATATCAAATTTTTGCACCAAAAACAAATATATCTTTTACAATTAAAAAAAAAAACTTATTTGAGAGGGATAGAAAGCGAGAGAGATTGCTCCCATGCGCTGGTCCACTTCCCCAAATGCCTGCCGTGGGCTGGGAGCTGAGAGCTGGGAACTCAGTCTAGGTCTTCCATGTGGGTGGTAGGAACCTAATTACTTGAGCCATTGCCACTGCTTCCCAGTGTCCACATTAGCAAAAAACTGGAGCCAGTACAGAACCCAGGCATCTTAACTGGTATCTTAACTGCTAGGCCAAATGCCCTCTCCTAAAATTATCTTTCCATTCGGTTTTTCCATGAACTTTTCAAAGTCACCTCGTAAAAGTAGCATTGTATCCTAACTGCCTGCCTCGTGCATTACAGAGAGGCCATGGCCTCTGAATTAACACTCAAATTCTGGATTCCTTCCTTGAAATCCTGATCCGCTAAATCCCAGGCCTAGGGATCTGCATTTTTAGCAAATGCTCTGGTGATTCTGATGCTGGGGTTTGGCAGGAAACACTTGGAAAAATCTTGGTATGGGAAGGTAGGTGGCTTCCTGGTTCCTGTGTGGCCCAGATCCATTTATAGCTCAGAGCAGGACTGCTAATTAGCTGTATAGACACTGGTGACTCACAAGAGGCTTGGAGCTCATGAAATCTCCTGTATTCAATTTAATATTTATTAGGCATCAGCTCTTCGTGGAAGTATGTGTTAGGCACTGGGAACCCATCAAAGCAAAAGACATGAGGCGACAGTCACAAGGAGCTTAGAATCCCTATTTACACTAAGTCAGGACTGTCATTAATATAACCTAGACATATGCATTTTGTTTAGTGGGTAGAGTCCTGTGTTGGAAAGAAAAACAGGCACCGTATAGAATACGGGTGAATGATGCAAGATTTTACTAGTTAAAGACAAAGTATCGAATGCGACTGTCATTACAAAATAAAATATTCAAATAAAATAAAAAATACTCCACCAATCCCAACTGTGATGACAATAAATCTGTCTTCATCAAAATCCATCCATTTAAAGCCCAGATCAGAAACAATAAGCCACTAAAAATGGAACTTGTGAGTTCGTGTGAAAGAATTTTTGAAAGGTTCTCAAGGAGCTGTTACAAAGATTGAGCCTATGTAGCCACAAATATGTGATAATAGGAAAATACCTATTTATGTTGTATTATGTGAATAAAGGAGGAGAACTTCTTTTGTTTCTTTTTAGTCTAGAATTACACAATCTGACTATCTTGCTGTTGCCCAAATTCAAACTAATCGCTTGGTCTTAGTGTTTTTTGATACAGCTGGGGTGTGGAATTAGAGATGTGAGCAGTATTCTTTCTGCTCAATTCCATACATAGCTCCTAGGCCTTGCATGCTGGCTGACATCCCTGGGCACAGCGTGTAAACCACCTGGATCCTTGTCAAGGTTTCTCTCACCCGGCATGCTCAGGAAGTTATGAGAGCCTCCAAGAAGGAGTTGGTTACTTAAATGCCTTTTGCTCGTAGGCTTTATTGATAACACTTTGAAAACATATTTGGGGCATGGATGGAATTCCTGTTTTCTTTTAACACCTCCACTACACACAGCCGTCTGCTGACTTCTATCGCCAAAGAAGCAAAGCTGTGTTTGGTATTTATTATCAATCGAGCTAATGATTGAAAGCCCCTGGCAGGAGCAGTTTGGAAGGAGGGGTTTCACCCTTACTCACTAGAAGGGGGGGAGAAATTTCTCCTTTAAAGAAATGCGTCTGTGCTGTGCAAAATCCCAACCTTTCCTTCTCCCCTTGCTCCCCTCCCTGGCTCCTGACTGCATACCCACTGTCTTTCTCATCTCTATTCAACACTCAGAAGTGGCCCAAGTAGCCTTAAGTAAACATTCTGGCTCCCAGAGAGATTTCAGAAATGGGCACCATCATGTCCTGAGGACTGTGAAATGAAATCTCACTCGACCTCACCCAGAAGGTCTCTCTCGAGCTCTGTGTGAGGCACAAGACTCGTGGCACCAATCAGTTTCCACGCAATTTCAAGTGTGGGGCTCTTTCTAACAGTCTCATACTGCTAGTCCTCTGATCTTTCCTTGCCAGGAAATCAGGGTTGTGCCAGAGTTCTCTAGCCTGCTCCATGCCCATGCCTGGGCCACCTGCCTTGGCATGAGAACTCCCTATGTAACCAGTGAGTAACTCAGGGATACAGTGGGGCTGGTCTTCATACCAGACCACAAGCAGCCTTTTCCAGTCCATGCCTGTAGACAAGGCAACCAAGAAAGTGGTTTAGCAAGTATGGAAAAGGTGAAAAAAAGGCAACAGGGTGAGCCAGCTGTTCCATCTCTCCTCTTCTTCCTGCCCCTGATGACTTGCATTTTTGCGCAGACAGCTGCCATTCTGGTCTACCAGCCTCTTGCCAGAATAGAAATGCCTGACTTCGGGCAAGGGCACCTCCTCTGCATGGCAGAGTTGCTGAGGGGAAGTGAAAGTGACGTTGGGACTGAATGTCACGTTTCCAAGAAGCGACTCAACCATGTCGCATGTGGGTGGGGGAAAGGTGGGAGCCTGGGGTGGGCAATTGCCCTGTTCAAAGTCAACACAAACCCAATTTTGCCTCCTGAAACTTTTCATTCTTTGTTTGTCTAGCCTGATGCTAGAGCCTTTCTATGTGCAATGCAAACAACCACATTGTGTTTCAAATTCTGTCCCCATCACCTTGTCTTTGCTGAAAGCAATGTTTTCTTGGGGTTTGGGGGGTGTCCAGCTCGTCCAGGTGGAATGTCTTTAAGTAATCCCGAGTAAAGAAGTGTATTTTCAAATGACATAGGGGTAGACAGAGGCTGGAATCTTGTAAGGATATTTGAGTTAATTTTTTCAGAAATACTTAGAGATTAGAATACTATTTGCCATGTCTTTTTTTTTAAAGATTTATCATTTATTTGGAAGTCAGAATTACAGAGAAGGAGAGGCAGAGGCAGAGAGAAAGAGAGAAAGAAAGAGAGAGACAGAGATGTTCCATCTGCTTGTTCACTCCCCCAAATGGCTGCATAGGCCAGAGCTGTGCCAAGCTGAAGCCAGGATTCAGGGGGTTCATCGGGTACTCCCACATCGGTGCAGGGGCCCAAGGACTTGGGCCATCTTCCACTGCTTTCCCAGGCCATAGCAGAGAGCTGGGTTGGAAGAGGAGCAGCTGGGACTCGAACCAGTGGCACCAATATGGGATGCTGGTGCCACAGGTGGAGGTTTAGCCTACTATGCCACAGCGCCAGCCCCGGGCTTATTTTCTCTTAAACTTTACTTTTGAAGCTGCTTCTGGAAAGTGATTCTCATCTTCAGCTGCTTTCCCAAGAGCATTAGCCAGAAGCTGGATCAGAAGTGGAGCAGCCAGAACTTGAGCCAGTACCCACTTGGGATGCTGGCACTGCAGGTGGCAGCTTAGCCCGCTATGTCACAATGCTGGGCCCCCTATTTGCCATGTTTTATGTTTAATTTTCCTTGGGCATTTGTTTTGTTCCATCATTCTCTTATAGACTTTCTCAGCTTGTTTGTTTGTTAACAAATGGTTCTGGGGACATTTCTGGTTCTAGGACTCTGAGTGTTAAAAGAATATAATTCCCAACTGTCTTAAGGAAAGCTTAAAGAAAATGCAAAGCGCTAGCTTGTCTAACTGAGAAGCTCAGTGCAAAGGCTGGCTGTAGGTGAGCCTTGCGCCTGGGCTCCAGTGCTGTCACCAAGATCTGTTTTCTCCATCTGGAAGCTCATCCTCATGCTCCTCTATGTTGGCTTATTCTCAGACTTCACAAAGTGATGGGGACTAGCAGTGGCTTCTCATTTTCTCAGCTCTAGACCTTGTTAGTCCCATCAGAGGGAAGCTGCCAGAAAGTGACTCCCCCCCCCTCTTTTTATATCTGACACTCCAGTGTGGGAGCTAGAGCCCCACCTGGACCGTTTGGACTGAAGCTTGAGGGAGGCTCCAAACACACACCCGTGTTGTTGCTGAAAAAGGGCAAAATGGGTACCGCGAGACAAACAATGTTTAAGAGAGACAATGTAAGAGAGATAACCAACAACATCCTCCGTACGGGGCCGGTGCTGTGGCTTAGTGGGTAAAGCCGCCGCCTGCAGTGCCAGCATCCCATATAGATGCCGGTTCAAGTCCTGGCTGCTCCACTTCTGATCCAGCTCTCTGCTATGGCCTGGGAAAGCAATGGAAGATGGCCCAAGGCCTTTGGCCCCTGTACCCGCGTGGGAGACCAGGAAGAAGCTCCTGGCTCCTGGCTTCAGATCATTGCAGCTCTAACTGTTGTGGCCAATTGGGGAGTGAACCATCAGATGGAAGACCTCTCTCTCTCTTTCTCTCTCCCTCTGCCTCTCCTTCTCTCTCTGTGTAACTCTGACTTTCAAATAAATAAATAAATAAATAAATAAATCTTTTAAAAAAATCCTCCGTAGGTACTCAATCCCCTCAGAGAGACTCATACATGCATCAAGAGAACTAACAGTCGACACTGAAAGCTACGGCTTCAAATATAAGAGGCATAAATCAGGAGCTTCCTTGGACTAGAACACTAAGAAGAGTTTTGAAGTCATTGATAACATTTAGGAAAGTGATTGAGGGGAAATCCACTCTGGGTGTCTGGGAGACGCAAAAAGACGCAAAAATTCAGGGGATACAATGTTCAAGTGATTGGGCCACAGAGCCTCCAAGACTATATAAAAGCAATAATAGTAGCAATAGAGTGCAATAACGTGTATTGAGTATGATTTCAGTTGCTTCCCAGGTACTTTACTTACATTAACTCATTTAATCTTCACAACCTATAAAGTCAAACAAGTATTCTCATCGTTATCTCCATTTTACAGATCAGGAAACCAAGGCTGAGAGAGGTCAAGCAGATTTCTTAATACCCAAGTGACAGTGCCTCCAGGATCTGAAATGAATGCAGAAATGGCAAAAGCTTGGTAGCTGTAGGGAGTGGAAAATGGCAGGTGGAGTGGCTAAACCATTGTGCAGAGCTGACAGCCTCAAGGACCTAGTAGAAAGGCAGGCAATAAGGTAGGGAAACTTCACTCTTTCATAACACGGGAAAAACAGATAATTATGTCCCACACAGCACAATAAAGTAGCAAATTGCAGCAAAATAGGTGAAGTGTGGAGGGTGTAGCATGCGGATTCACGATCAGAGGGCCAGGCTAACCACTCGCCTGCAGTATGACTATGGATAAGTCATTTCCCATCACGGTGCCTCAGTTTCCTCTGCTGTGCATAAGGATAACTGCTGGGTTGCCTCCTTTTTGTATTATTATGGAGATTAGACAAGATAATAAGAGATGAAACACTTTTATGGAGAACTCCGGATCGTAATTACACTTTCTATAGGCACTTAAAAGCTTATTTGCAATAATTTATGACATTATCATTAAGATACTTTTATTAAAGAAAAGCCTGTTTTCTAAAGAGTATTATAGAGTATCTTCTAGAAATAATTCACATTTGAAAAATTACATATTCATTGTAACTAACTGAAAAAAACAAAGATGAATATAAAGAAGACAACAATAAAATCCCACAAAAAATCTACTCAACATTTTGGTTAATTTTTTTGTTCCTATCCATGCTTTTTTTTTAAAACTAATATTATTCCCATCTAATATTTTATCTTGCACACATATACTGTCTTTATTCCTTTTCAATCCAGTTTTCCTCACTTAATGTATTATGAATATATTTTCTTGTCATTAATCTTTTTATAAGAATGATTTACAAATTTTCTGGCTACAACTCATAGAAAAGAAGATATTTATATTGCTACCTACTAAACAAACACACATTTACCTAATACATACCCTTACAATATATAATGTACTTTGATATTTCTATTCTATATTATAATGAAATAGTATACATTAGCATACACTGTTTCTTGGCCCACTAGTTCCTTACATGAGCTACATAAAGATTGGAATTTATAGTTTGAAAAATATTCATCTGCAGTGTCAGTCTGTTGTAGGGATTTACCAAAATTATTTAGCAAATCTCCGATTGTGGGACTTTCCTATTATTTCTAATATTTTTCACTTATTCCTTTGTTCATTGAACTGTTAAACAAATACATATTGTGTTCTTTCTACATGCTAGGCAGTGGGAACACAGAGGGGAGCCAGACAGAACCACTCCCTACTTGCCTTCTATGGTGTGCAAGAAGACAGAAAACACAGGCAGCTAGGGTCAGGCCATCCCAGAATGTGATAGGAACTGGAGAGGTGAACCCACTTATTGATGGTTGGGAAAGGCCTCTCCGAGGGATGATATTGAAACTGCTAACTTCAGGAACAAGAAGATATTGTTGATCTCCTTGAGAAAATCAGGGAGAGGGAAATTTAAGCTGAGAGAAGAGCTAGCAGAAGGTCCTAAGGTGCTGAAGAGCTTGGCACATCAGAGGAGCTGAAAGATGGCCAGGGTGCCATCCTCCAGGGAGCAAAGTGGGCACAGCATTGTCCTAAGAGATATGGATGGGGAAGTTGGCCGGTCTTTCAGGATCTTCTACGACGAACATGCTCCACGCTTGCTTTTAGCCACAGTTACATCACGAGGAAGCTCAAGGAGCATGTTGCCCAGTAGCAGCTGTGAGTGGGGAATGCTGAGGACAGGGGGACGGAGAAGATGGCATGTTTTTTTGAAGGAGGGCCTCTGTGTTCCGAGTACCCAAGCTTTGCAGGGGGAGTGTGGCTCTGGCACTGTCCCTTGTCCTGCTCTAAGTACGTCCTTCAAGGGGAGTTCAAGCTTCTCAGAACACAGTTGCTAATTCCCTGCCTTGTCCTCGGTGTCTAGGGCAAAGCTTGATGCCTAGCAGGTGTCCAATAAATGTCCGTGAAGCAAATGGATGAATGCATTTACATCCCTCAGGCCTCAAGGCCAAGGACCAAGGTAATGCCTGGCAAACCATTACTGCAGATTCACTTTTTCTCAAGTGTGACTCCTCCTCCTCCTCATTCTCATGCTAGTAGAGGAGAAAGGGCTTTCAAATGGTGAAGAAGGGTTTCAGCTCCTCTTGGTAAAGTCACAAATAATCTCCCAGAAGCCATTATGTATTTTTTTATTTTTATTTTTATTTTTATTTTTATTTATTTATTTATTTATTTTTTTAAGGAAATGACATGAAGACTCACCAGCTGCTTTCGGCAATGAAAAGAGAACACATTGTGATTGCCAGGTACTGATGCTGAAGACGCCTAGAAATCCTATTTGTCCACATCAGGGACCCTGTTGTGTCTTGAAATGGACTGACAGGGAGGGGGGTGGTGGTATTGGAAGCTAGATGGTTGGTTTCTTTGAAATTGCTCATCGCCTTAAGGAACGGAGAGTGGGGAACCCCATCGGAATGGCTAGGCCCAGGAAGAGCTTCCAAAGTAAGTCTTCATCTGCCAGGGCCCCCCTGCGGCTTGGGCACTGGCTCCATGTACAGTTGTCACCCTGTTCTGCTTGCTCGTTGTCGTAAACGCAGGCCCTGGGTGAACACTGTTGGGGCAGGGCAGAGACATTTCCCTCTGGTGGTTAAGGAGTGCCTCTCTGGATGGTTTTCTAGTTTCTAAGTAAATGGCCTAGATCTGGTGCCTTGGAATATGGAAAACATTCCAGAACTCAGTGTAGAGCAGAGTATGAGGGAGAAGAAGAGCTCTTGGCAAGATCAACTCAATACTTCACGATGCAAATTGAACCCACAAGTTGGTCACTCAGCAAGAAAATTGCTTTGGGGGCCAGTGCAGTGGAATAGAAGGTTAAGTCGCCATCTGTGATGTTAGCATCCCACATTGGCACTGCTTCAAGTCTTGGCTGCTCCACTTCCAATCCAGCTTCCTGCTAATGTGCCTGGGAAAGCAGCAGAGGATGGCCCAAGTGCTTGGGTCCCTGCACCGTTGCGAGAGACCTGGCAGAAGCTCCAGGCTCCTGCTTTGCATAGATCCCACTTTGTAGATGCTGCTGGACAGTTCTCCAAGAAGGCTGCACCAGTTCACATTCCTTTGAGTGGCACACAAAAGCTCTGGGCTCTCCTTCCCTATCCCCCTACCTTGGGTAACTGTCAGCCACCAGCACTGTCAAAATCTAAGTGTGCTTTCATAGCATGTCGCTGGAAAACGCTCTTCTCTCAGGCTGACTTTCCTGTTTCCTCCGAAGTAGTATAGTTTCTGTAGCCACAGCAGTGCGCACTGTGCAGCATCTGCTCAAGTATGAAATTAATCTTTACATAATGCCGACTGGAATTGCGGGAGTTGCAACTACAAGAAATTCTTATGCTCATTGAGATTTCCTCCTTAAGACTAGTCTTAAGATGTCCCTTATTCCCTGGTTATTAAAATATGCAGAAGGGGGCTGGCACTGTGGTATAGTGGCCTAAGCCTCTGACTGTGGCATCAGGATCCCATATGGGCGCCACTTCAAGTCCCAGCTGCTCCAATCTAGCTCTCTGCCATGGCCTGGGAAAGCAGAAGAAGATGGTCCAAGTCCTTAGGCCCCTGCACCTGCGTGGGAGACCCATAAGAAGCTTCTGGCTTTGGATCAGCTCAGCTCCGGTTGTTGTAGCCATCTGGGGAGTGAACTAGCAGATGGAAGACCTTTCTGTCTGTCTCTCCTCCTCTCTGTAAGTCTGCTTCTCAAATAATAAATAAAATATTTTTTAAAAAGTATTCAGAAGGATTGAGATAGAGCTAAACTCAGTTTCTGAAAAGGAACTAAAAGGGTATTAAAGAGAGAGTTGTGAGAATCAGCAGGAATTGTAGTTAAGGGTTGCACTGTCTGGGTTCAAACTGTAGTTTCAAACTTACTGTGTGACACTGGGAAAATTATTTGACCTCTCTGTTTCAGTTGCCTCAGCTGCCAAGCAGAGATCATAGTAACATCTGCCTCATAGAGGTAGATTTGTGAAGGCTAAAGGAGTTCATACATACATAGCTCTTAGAAGAGCACCTGGCATATGCTGTTATACAAGTGTTAGTTGTATTAGTGCCTATCTTAAGTCTTTTAACATTTTTTCTTATTTTTATTTATTTTAAAAGCAGAGAGAGAGAGAGAGAGAGAGAGAGAAACTCTTTCAACCACTGGTTTATTCCCAAATGCCTATAACAACAGAGGATGGGCCAGGCTGAAGCCAGGAGCCTGGAATTCGATCTTGTTCTCCCACATGGGTGGCAAGAATCCATGCACTTGCACCATCGTTTGCTGCCTCCTAGGGTACGCACCAGCAGGAAGCGGGAATTGGAAATGGAGAGAGGACTCCAGCTCATGTTCTCCTATTTGGGATGTGAGCATCATAAGTGGCATCTTAACCACCGCACCAAACACCTGCCCTCATCTTAAGTCTTGACCCCCAGTGCCCGAGATGCAGACATGCGAACAATTGAAAGAGTGATTTCTGGAGAGGGGAGTGTGGGAAGCAGGACGAGGTGAGGGAAGGAGATAAGGAAGGGTGTGGCCCATTGAAGTCCACCTATAACCTGACCCGTGATGGCTCTTGCAGCATGAATGGCACCCACATTTGTCCTGCCTTGGAGCAAGGAAGTTGGTTTTGTATGCCCCTTCAGTAAGTGGGACACTCTTGGACTAGGGATTGCACTCCTGTTAGCTGAGAACAATCCTCCAGAGAAGACAGCTGTGAGCTCTTAGCAACCAACAGCTCACAGCAGCTGGCCTCTTGGTGCACCTGCTGAAAACAGGATCTGGGCAGGGCACCAATGCCCTCTATTTTTCCTAGCCAGGCTCTTATTTGTAGTCAAATCAGAAGAGTTGCAAGACCAATGCTAAAGAAATTCTTTTAGAAGTCAAGCAGGTAGATTCCTGGACATTCTTTGTAAGGAACAAGAATGTCCTTGTTCGTCCATGAGCTCTAAAAGTGTGGTCCTGCAGATAAGCAATAGGCTTGTGAATGTACACACGCCCATACTCACAACTTCCTTGATACAAGATTAAAGCATTAGGGATCCCTTTGTAGTCATGTTCCTTCTACTCAGTTGGCTACTTCTTAGCCCTGTGTCTTGGAATACTTACCTTTCTAGACCGCCACTTTTAATCCAAGTTCTTCTCTGCCTCTGGCCATCTCTATTCCTGGGGCAAAAAGGAAATGTGCAGATGGCATAGTCTATTTGAGGCTTGCCTGGATCCTTGCTCTATTTGCTTGGGAGTGAAATGTTGCCACACCAAGAGATCATGACATAATCAGCATTTAGATAATCTGCCTCTCTCGTTGGGAGATGGAAGAAAGTGAGCTCTGCCCGATGCATGTTTGGTTTCTAGGAGGTGGTTCTGCTTGTCTTGACTCTCCCAGTAACCAGATCTCCACTTGCACAGGACAAGGTAACACTGATGAGTCACTGTGTAGACAAACAGAAAATCACTTATTTCCCTGTTTCTGCAACTAAGGAATTCTGTCGGAGCTTGTGAGCACTCCAGTGCCCGTGTCGCTGAAGCGTTCAAGTACAATTTCACACTAACGTAAGCATTTCCTAGTTTTCAGTTCAGCAAAGTGGGGAGGGTGTAGGGTTACCCGAACCTGCCTGGAGGATAAAACATGAGAAAGGAAACGAGAAAGCACAGTAGCACTAAGCTGAAATCCCAGCGTGCACCATCTGCGAGCAGTGCTTTGGTAGAGAGTAAGCAGTTGACTTATTCATTCATCTGCTGGTGTTTAGCAGATATCACCTATGTGCCAGGCTCTGTGCTCCATGCTGGACCTAGCAGAGAAATCAGTCAGAAAAAAACCAGCTGTAATGGTGATACATGTTACGAAAGAACACATCCAGCAGGGACTGGGGCTCTAACACATTGCCCACTACCACTAGGAACAGAGTTGAGAAGTTTTTCTAGTATAGGGACTAACATGTCCCTTTGTTTTTTTAAAAAACAGATTTATTTATTTATTTATTTATTTATTCATTTTAAAGTCAGAGTTACAGAGAGAGAGAAGGACAGACAGACAGACAGACAGACACACACACAGATATCTTACATTTACTGGTTCACTCCCCCAAATATTTACAATGGCCAGGGCTGGACAAGGCCAAAGCCAGGAGCCTGGAATTCCAACTTGATCTCCCACGTGGGTGGCAGGGGCCCAAGCACTTGGGCCATCTTCTGTTGCCTCCCTGGGCACATTAGCAGGGATCTGATCAAAAGTGGAGGATCCAGGAGTCCAGCAGTGTTGCAGGTGGGGACTTAACCCACTGTACTACCGCACCAGCCCCAGAAATGCTTCTAACACACATGAAACCTTGTGGTCCCAAGAGAAAGCCAAAGCCAAAAAGTTTGAACAATTAGAGATTGTGTCCCAGTGGTTTGGAAGCAATGAATGACTGCCAGTTCATTCACACATTCATTTGACAAACATCTGGATGCATCTAGGAATCCTAACTAGACTTGCTTTTGATCATTCTAATAGGGAGTTTTGTATTCTGTATCAGGACCATTCCACTCTGCTGCCCTCCCTGGGCTGCTCTGCTCAGATGTACCTGCAGGCTACTAGCTGGGTAGTTGTGAAGCTAAGAGGAAAGACTGATGGAAGAATGAAATGATTCCATCATGAGAGACAGCTGATTGTGATTCTTTGTTTTTAAAAGATTTTACTTGTTTATTTGAGAGCTAGAGTTATAGACGGAGGGAAGGAGAAACAGAAAGGTCTTCTATCTGCTGGTTCACTCCCCCAAATGGTCACAACGGCTGGAGCTGAGCTGATCTGAAGCCAGGAGCTTCTTCCAGGTCTCCCATGTAGGCGCAGGAGCCCAAGGACTTGAACCATCTTCTACTGCTTTCCCAGGCCATAGCAGAGAGCTGGATTGGAAGTGGAGCAGCCGGGACTTGAACCGGTGCCCGTATGGGATGCCAGCACTGCAGGCAGAGGCTTAGCCCCCTATGCCACAGTGCCAGGCCCCGATTGTGATTCTTAAACCTTTCCCTCCAAGGCAGTTTTAAAACAAGCGGTGAATTTTCCTGTGCAAGGCAAGAGGTTTTGTTTACGTCTTCACCCTTAAAGAACAACAGAAGAATTGGCCAATATTCATGTGATTGCTGATCACTACGTGACTCAGTGGTCAAAACAAAACCATGGGACCTGACTCCTGAGGCCTGTACTTCGCTGCCAGCCATAACTTCCTGATTTATTTTTTTAAAGCTTTATTTGTTTATTTGAAAGGCAGAGTTACAGAGAGGCAGAGGCAGAGGCAGAGAGAGAGAGAGAGAGAGAGAGAGAGAGAGGTCTTCCATCCACTGGTTCACTCCCCAGATGGCCACAATGGCTGCAGCTGGGCCGATCCAAAGCCAGGAGCCAGGAGCTTCTTCCGGGTCTCCCACATGGGTGCAGGGGCCCAAGGACTTGGGCCATCTTCTACTGCTTTCTCAGGCCATAGCAGAGAGCTGGATTGGAAAAGGAGCTGCCGGGACTCGAACCAGTGCCCATATGGGATGCCAGCACTGCAGGCGGTGGCTTATCCCACTACACCACAGCCTCATTCCCTTTCTCATTTATTTTTATGGCTGGTGAACTTGGCTCTTTAGAATAACCTTGCATGAAGCAAGTGTAGTTAGCAGCCCAGCATTGGAGCTACATGGAGGCAGCATGGGCCAGATATGCTATTGTTACTGCTGCTGTGCACGCGGTAGCAGCAGCAGTAATGGGAATAGTTGGAATAAGAGCAGTAATCATTTATTGTGTGTGTCAAGCGCTGGGCTTAGAATTTGTCCACATTATTTCACTTAATCTCAAGTGTCCCAGGATGTATGTCCCAGCATTATTCTCCAATAGAGGTCAGCTAACTTGCCCAGGGTCACAGTGGCTTAAGGAGCTGAACCAGAACTGGAATCAAGGACTCTCTGACTGCAAAATCTATTCTCTTAATTATTTCGCTTGATCACCTCCCTCAAGAAAGTAAGCCTTGGCATAAAAGAAAAGCAAGACTGCCAGTTAAAGCTCTATACCTATGCTGAGGTTATTTAAATACTTTGTCCTTTAGTTTTCTTATTTGCAAAATGAAAGTTGCTCAGAAGGGCTGTGATTATGAAGTGAAGTAATTACTTCACACATAGGCACTCAATAAATCATAGTTCCCTTTCTCTCTGTGAATGCCTCTTGGATTCCTTTGCAAGATGCAATCTGAGGAATCATTAGTACAACTCAAGCTTTGCAGACATCAGAAACTAAGACTACGGAGTTCTTCCAGCTCAGGAAGGAGGCTAGTGAAATATCTCAGCCCTCAGGCACATGCCGTATTCCTGAGTAAGCCACGATGGAGAAATGGCAGAGAGCTACTTAAACATGGCAACTCATATAAAAATACAAGCCAGTATGTTGCCATATAACGATTGAGTCCTTAGCCACAGGACACTCTAGTTACTCTGAGATAACAAAGGTGGAGGGCAGTGAAAATTTTCACTTTTGGTAAAGAGCTCCTGGCAATGTGAGACTCCATCCTTGATTGACTGTGGAAGCCTCCAGAAAGTGAACCCAGTGATTCCTCATCTCCGGTGTTAGAACTGGGCAGTGAGTTGCACAGCCAATCCCACCTCTAGTCAACTTCCATGGCACTGTCTCACTGGCCTTCCCGCAAGCTTTTCAAACTATGGTAGAGTCATACTTCCCACAGACCCACTTAGGACTTCCTGTGATGGGGGACACCGGAGGACTACTTAGTCAAGGGGTTAAGCCATGGCTATCTGACTCAAGACAGGTGAAACTCCCATCAGCCTTTCCCATTCCATTAAGTCATCTCTAGGAACCAAGTTTTGACTGTGCTGAGTTTCTTTATTACACGTTTAAATTCTTTTGATTGTCTTTAATTTCCTTCCTTATACTTTATTTGAATATGATTTGCTGTATTTTTCTGTATTGCTTGGAAGAACTAATGAAATGAGACTTTCAGCTTTATTTCTGATGTATGAATTTGAGGATGTAAATTTCACTGTTAACTTGGCTTTAGCTGCTTCTCACAAACTTTACTGTGCTATGGAGTTGTGCATCACTTAGCAACAGGGATATGTTTTGGAAAGTGTCTAATTAGGTGATTCTGTCATTTTGCAAACTTCCTAGGGTGCACTTACACAAACCTAGTAGTGAATATCAGTCACTGGGCATGGTATCTTAATGCAGTGAAGATACATGGTAAGGGGCCTGTACTGTGGTGCAATGGGTTAAGCCACCGCCTGCAGAACCAGCATCCCATATGGGTACCAGTTCGTGTCCTGGCTGCTCCACCTCCCATCCAGCTCCCTGTTATTGCTCCTGGGAAGGCAGCGGAGGATGGCCCAAGTGCTTGGGACCCTGTGCCATGTGAGACACCTGGAGAAAACTCCTGGTCCTGGCTTCAGCCTGGTCCAGCCCTGGCCGTTGCGGTCATTTGGGACAGTGAACCAACAGATGGAAGGACCTCTCTCTCTCTCTCTCTCTGTCTCTCCCCCTCTCTGTAACTCTGCCTTTCAAATAAATAAATCTTAAAAAAGATACATGGTACACATGAGATATATGAAATTTATTAAAAACTTTTTGATAAATATGAATACACTCTAACTTATGGTAAATATATAAACAGTAACACGGCTGCGGATTATCATGATCAGTATTACGTACTATGCATAATTGCATGTCTATACTTTTCTGTGCATTGTGGTGCACTAGCTTTGTTTACACCAGCATCACAGAAGCATGTAAGTAATGTATTGCAGTATGATGTAGGACTACTATGAATGCTTTCTATTCCATTCTAATCCCGTGGAACCACTGTTTTATATATATATATATATATATATATATATATGGCCTGCCATTGCATTGACTAAGACAATGCTATGCAGCACAGGATTGTATTTTCTTTTCTTTTCTTTCTTTTTTTTTTTTTTTTTTGACAGGCAGAGTGGACAGTGAGAGAGAGAGACAGAGAGAAAGGTCTTCCTTTGCCGTTGGTTCACCCTCCAATGGCTGCCGCGGCCGGCGTGCTGCGGCCGGCGCACCGCGCTGATCCAAAGGCAGGAGCCAGGTGCTTCTCCTGGTCTCCCATGGGGTGCAGGGTCCAAGTACTTGGGCCATCCTCCACTGCCTTCCTGGGCCACGGCAGAGAGCTGGCCTGGAAGAGGGGCAACCGGGACAGAATCTGGCGCCCCGACCGGGACTAGAACCCGGTGTGCTGGCGCCGCAAGGCAGAGGATTAGCCTAGTGAGCCGCGGCGCCGGCCAGGATTGTATTTTCATTACTACTCAGTACAAAATATTTTCTAATTTTTAGACCTAGGTGTCATTTAGAAGTGTAATATATTTAAATTCCAAATATTTGATGATTTTCTAGTTATATCTATTTTTTCAAAGATTTATTTATTTATTTGAAAGGTAGTTACAGAAAGACAGAGAGAGAGAGAGAGAGAGAGAGAGAGAGAAGGGGATCTTCCATTCGCTGGTTCACTCCCCAGATGGCCACAACAGCTGGAGCTGTGCTGATCTGAAGCCAGGATCCAGGAGCTTCTTCCAGGTCTCCCACGCAGGTGCAGCGGCCCAAGCACTTGGGCCATCTTCTACTGCTTTCCCAGGCCATAGCTGAGCTGGAGTGGAAGTGGAGCAGCTGGGACCCGAACCAGCGCCCATATGGGGAGCAGGCTTTACTTGCTACGCCTCAGTGCCGGCCCCAGTTGTATCTGTTTTTAAACTGATTAGTGTAGCTGAGATCAAGGGACACAATCAAAGTGATTTCAGTAGCTCAATATTTGTTCAGATGTGCTTTGGCAAATGTTTCATACATAACGCACACACACACATACTCATATATACTATATTAGAAAGCTTTTCACTACTAAAATGAAATACCCATGGCAGGCAACTTAACAAAGAAGAGAGGTTCATTTTGGCTCATAATTCTAGAGGTTCAAAGTCTAGGGGCTCATCTGGTGGTGGCCTTCTTGTTGGCAGAGTCCTGGGGTGGTGTAGATATTGTGCAGCCAGAGCCAGGGAGCACTTGCATTGGTTCTCTGTCTGTGTGACCTCTTCTAAAGCCAACAGGAATTCATCATGAGGACTCCACCCCAACAACTTAATCCAGTCTGATCACTCCCCAAAGGCCTCATCGCTAGACACATGATTAGATTAAGGGCCACTTTGGGAAGCAGACTCTTGAGTGAATTCAGGTGCTACATCATATTTATATCAGAGCACCCACACACAGATATGTCAAGTTTTGGCCTTTGTGTCGCTCAGCTTTTCCATATCATTCCTGATCTTTTGCTTGTTTTCCCCCCTATAATGGTTGTGGAGGGAAATAACTAACCAGATCTCAGAATGAAGCACAGATCCCTATGTTTCCCATTCGTTTGAATTTTTTATTTTTACATAAATTTCCTGCTTGCCAGAAAGATCTGAATTTGGCAAAGGGTGGTCCAAAGGCTTGCTGGTGATTTTGGATTTTCAAGAGTGACGGAATTGCATTAAAATTCTCCACTGACTGCGAATGTGTCTGTTTCCTCTTTATTTCAGTCAAAGTTTGCTGCACATTTCGAGGCTATGTTATTACAAACAGGTAGGATGGTTTTATCCTTCTTGGTCCACCGTGTCCCCTTTTTAATATCTAATTCCTTCTTTATCTCTTATAATGCTTCTTGCTTTAAAGTCTCCTTTATTTACTACTATTATATCTGCATCAGCTTTTTTCTAGGTAATGTTTGCATAGCACAACTTTTTCCATCCCTTTACGTTCAATCCTGTTGTATCTTTATGCCAAAAGGAAGGGTGTTGTGCTAGATGCCTCAGAGTGTACAGCTCATTTCAATGCCTTTCCCTCCTCTCCGAAAGCTTGTCCTGTCCAGTTCTGACCTTCTGTGTAACTCTGGACCCCCCCCCCCCCCCCAGTTTTGCCTCTCCACAGTGTGTGTCCTCCAAAAACTCCATGTGGCTTCCTGGTGTCTTAGTTGCCACTTCATACTTACCTTATTACGCTCTTGGCTCCAAACCTTTTACAAATCAGCAGATTTCTCTTGGGAAAGATGGGATGTGGAATGCCAAATTCTCCTCATTGTATTTTCCTCCTCTCTGGGATCCTTGCATTCAAGTCCCTGCTGCTGTGGAAGCTCTTTGAGGTCTTCAATAATTTTTAAAAAATGTCCCCATTCTTGTACTTGTTCTCCATGGAGGGGCTAAGTGTCCAGAAATGGATACCTAGGTAAGCATTTTGGATGATCACTTTATCTGGATAAGCCTTACTTTCCTCAATAGTGAAGTCGGGGCATGCGAGACATACTTCATGGGGTTGTTTTGAGGCTTAAATAATATGTTAAAGGCTCATTGTAAGCACAAAGGATATTTGAACACAAGCTGCTGTTAAGTCTTTACATGATTGAAGTTTGTGAAGAAAAACTGGTGGAGGCACACGACGGGCAATGGTTCATGTCGCCAGGTCAATGGAAGTTGCTTCTGCTGGGAACTTTGGTCATCATTACTATTGCATTTATCACTCTTTAGTGAAACAACCGACCTCCTCATAGTGGTGGGAAGTCCCAGAAAATGGTTCAAATGCTTCACCTAAGGGCTCACTCTTGAAAACTCAAGGCTATTAGCCTTGATCTAAAAGCAGTCCATGGAATGGAGAATACCAATATTTGTGCTTCGTTCTGAGATCTGGGCCAGTGTGATCATTTCTGCCCTGCTCGTTACGATCTTAAGGTTTATCCCTGACGTCTCTCCTGAGCAAGTCTTGCACAGCGCAGGTGATGTGAGAGTTGCACAACTTGTTGGTCTTTTCTGAGTAAATATTTGCCTCAGCTTCAATCCTTTTTCTTGCTGTCCTGACTGTTCTAAATTTATCCACCAGCTGTAGAACTCTCTGGCGCTTTCTTCTCACGTAAGGTCAACACCATCCTTGCAACACAAAGATGTGCTTGTCCATTGCTAGAGACCACTTTGCTTTCTTCTTGCCGAGTAGTGGATCACCTTTTTATATCCACGATCATGTCTACTATTCTAGAAATTTCAAATTCCTGACATATTTTTGTCTATCAGAAACCCACTGTGACTTGAATCTGCCATTAAGTTCTGAACAATGCAAACATTCATTAATCAGGGCGCCTTTTTTTTAAAAAAAAATATTTTATTTATTTGAAAGACAGGGTTACAGAGAGAGGTAGAGCCAGAAAGACAGAGAGGTTTTCCATCCACTGGTTCACTCCCCAAATGTCTGCAATGGCCAGAGCTGAGCTGGTCTGAAGCCAGGAGCCTGGAGCTTCTTCCAGGTCTCAGAGAGCTGGATCAGAAGTGGAGCAGCCAGGACTCGAACCGATGCCCATATGGGATGCCGGCGCTTCAGGCCAGGGTGTTTACCCGCTGCACCACAGCACCAGACCCAGCACCAGCCCAAGATAGCCTTTAAGCCTCTTGTTTATTTATTTGAGAGGCAGAGTTACAGACAGTGAGAGGGAGAGACAGAGAGAAAGGTCTTCCTTCTGTTGGTTCACTCCCCAGATGGCTGCAACAACTGGAGATTGGAGCCAGGAGCTTCTTCTGGGTCTCCCACGTGGGTGTAGGGGCCCAGGGATTTGGGCCATCTTCCATTGCTTTCCCAGGCCATAGCAGAGAGCTGGATTGGAAGAGGAGCAGCCAGGACTAGAACCGGCACCCGTATGGGATGCCAGTGCTGCAGGCGGAGGATTAACCTACTGCGCCATGGCACTGGTCCCTCCAAGATAGCTTTTTGAAATTTGAGCTCCCAGCAGCCTTTTCAACTGGCTAACAAGCTCCTGCCTGCTTGGATGGACACTACAGGGGGCAGTGAGAGGTAAGTTCTAGTGGTTCCCCTTGGGGGTTGTGGGAACAGTCAAAACACTTTTAAATTCAAATGCAAGCTATACATTGGGCCTACTGAATCCCCAGAACGGAAGCCACTTCCTCTCCCTTCCTCTTTCCCAATTCAAACCAAAGCCACAGTACCAAAGAACAGGGAGGGGTTGCATTAAGGATTGAGGTGACTGTGACAGGGCTATCAAGAGAGCATTGTAGCTGTGAGTGGTAACTTGGCCAGCATTTTGACTGTGTCAGGGTTTAACAGATAGTCAAGCATGAAATTACTGGATAATAAAATTCCTATAGGAGACCTGGTTCACCCATGCTATTCATTTACTCTTCATGAAGAAGTACTTGACTCAATGTCTTAAAGAACAATTTCTTAAACAGGAAAAGAGCTGAGGAGACGGGTGTTTGGTAAAAGTTTAGTGTTTGGCAGTTTTGTTTTTGCTGTTGATGATATCATTGAAATGAAGAATTAGATGTTATTATCTGCAGAGCCTTTTGAGATTCCAGATGAGAACTAGCTGCGTCAAGGTCAATTTATACTGAATACTTTCCCATTATGCTCATTAGACACCTCACGGCTGAGTTTGTTTTCCTTTTCCGTATTCTCAAAATTTTAGGAATGCGCAATCATAAGTTTTCAACTCTCTTGGAAAGAAGATTGGCACTATGTATTAATGCTTTAAATATTCCTTTTCTAGACCACATACATTTTTAGATAGCTATTCTGAAGAAATGGATGAACTTACAAAATTGATTCACTATCTACATTAAAATAGTATTTTTAAGTCTACAATATTTTTTGGATGAGTTCAGGAGACTTCTTTTGTTCACCATTAAATTCTTAGGACCTAGCACAATGCCTGGCACAGAGAAGGTGTTTGATCAATGTTTATCAAATGAATGGATTAAAAATTAAATGCTCATGTCAGTGTTGTGCAACAGATTAGGTCATTTAAGTGTTGGCTGCTCCACTTCCCATCCAGCTCCTGGATTGTTGTCCCTGGGAAAACAATGCAGGATGGCCCAAGTGCTTGGGCTCCTGAGCCCATGTGGAGTACCTGGATGGAGTTCCTGACTCCTGGCTGTTATTTGCCCCAGCCCTGGCTGTTGTAGCCATTTGGGGAGTGAACCAACAGGTGGAAGATTTCTCTCTGTCTCTGTCTCTGTCTCTATCTCTTTCTCTCTGTCTCTGTCTCCCTCTCTTTGTAACTGCCTTTGGAGTAAATAAATAAATCTTTAAAAAATTCAAATGCCACCTAGCTGTCTCTGGATAAGTCATGAAACTGTCTTGCCATCAACTTTCTATCCTGTAAAATTGGGCTAATCAAACTTAACCCTTGGAGTATTTGAAAGAAAATGGTAATAGTAAATGCTGTGATTGGCCACTTGGATCCCTTTAAAGGATGAAGCCCTTACTCCTCCAACTGTTGAAGGCTGGCAGCTGACTCTTGCTTTTTGATATGCCTCAGTTGCAGAGAGCTACTTATCCCAGGTCCTGCTCCATTCCCGGCATCACACGCCCAATGACTGGCACACTACAGAAAAGCTCCGCCTCTAGGCTCCAGCTAAGCACAATTCTGAGGAGCTGTTTGAGTTTTAGGCTCTCTATGAGGTCAGTTGAGGCCTTTTACGGAACTGCATTGCAGCCCAACCTCTCCATGTGCCCACTCTGCTTCCTGTTCCTTTTTTCCCTAGACGTTAATACCAAGAGAATCCTCTAATAAATTTCCCGCATATTAATCTTTCTCATAGAGTCAGCTTCCCTGGGAATCTAGAAACAGTAGAAGCTAGTACAAGGAATCTTGAACAAGTTAATGGAAATACATATCATGTGAAAACTATGCATAGATTTCAAATTTTTTTGCACCAAAATAAACTGATCTTTTAATTCTATCTTTCCACAACTTTTTGAAGTTCTCTCATATATGCTAAATGAAATGTTGGGTCTGGCAGCCAGAGAGAGGCAAGAGTTCACAGGAACACATGGCTGTTTCTCCCAATCTAAGAAATGGGCTCTTTTATGAACTCTGGGAGTCCCAGTGGAAGTATTTTCTGTTAAATATTTGCAGATGAAGATCAGGGAAGGAGTTACGTAGGGACCTACAGACTTAGCTCTGTTCCAATGAGTTTAGTGTCAGAGTTAACTATGGAATCAGACAGCCATGAGTTCAGATGCTAACTCTACCATTTAGCAGGCACATGACCTTTGACAAGCCATATCTCCTGGCCTTGATCTCTACCTTGACAAAATACTTACCTTTTAGGGTTGCTATGAGAATTAAAAGAGATAGAAGAGATCCAGCTCATAGCATGGGATTAATAAGTGCTTAATAAAAGGAGTTATTATTATACTGTGGTCAAAGGAGATTGATAACTTGATCTGAGGTAGAAAATGATGTCGAGATGTAGAGAGCTGAGTTATGATCACACAGGTCATCGTGAATATCTCTGCGATAGGTGCAGAGATGCCTGGCCCAGATCACCCTCCAGGGAAAGACTGTATAGTCCAGTTGTCAGCTGTCAGGGTTTCCTTCAACTACTGGGAGTCAGCTTGGCCTGTAAGTACACCCTTGCCTTTGCAATGGCTAATGAAATGGTGGAGAGACAAGGGTCCAACCATTTTAGCCCAACACAGCCACTGCTCCAGAGTCCCCCAGGTGCAGGGTTTAGCTGATTTTCCATGTTCCTTGGCTCAATCCCACTTCTACCTCTTCCCTTGCATTGATGTTGATCCCTCCTAAATAACCTTCACCCCAAACTCCATCGCAGGGTGTTGCTTCAGAGAATCCAGCCTGTGACAAATTCTGAAAGCACAATTAAATGGTAACTGTGCAAATCCCGCCCCCCCCCCAATGCCTCACTTCCTTTGTTCATCCTTTTATCTTTCAATCTTACCCCTTTGTCTATGTTTTATACTCTCCATATTCAGAGCATTGAGTTTTAATGGCCTGTTGTACACAGCTTGTCCACGAGCTGTCAGGTCGAGGCAGAAGCCTATTTAGACAAGTTGTCAGGTTGAACGAGAGAAGAAAAAAAAATCCTAAATCAATGTGTTTTCACATGCAATCACACGTGGGCTAATTTATCTGCAGCCACATTCTACCCTGCCAGTTTGGCATAAGGGTCCTTAGACGAGGGGGCTGCAAGTTGCCTGATTAACAGCGATGTTTATTGGGAGAAGGACAACGCAATTGTTTTATGGTAATTATCACCGTTTGAACCAGCGCACATGCTCGTGGGGAAGATTAAAGAAAAGGCTCTGTATAGATGATGAAGCGGCTTGAAACGCACACAGGCCAAAGAGCTGGAACTATTCAGAATACTAACATTTTCTACCTGGTATAAAGTCTCTGGGAGGCAGCAGATTGGCTAACTTGAAACAGCACTCGCACCTTATCCGTGGGACTGAATGCAAGTATGTTCAGTTTCTAGAGTTGGGAAAACAGCGGGGTAGATTACTAGGATGACTTGTTTAGAGATAACAGCCGAGTCCATCTCAAGGCTAAGAACATGGCTGGCCATTCTGAAGGTGCTGTGTTAGGCCATTAAACACGCTTCCTTACATTCCACATAAACAAAACAAACCCACAAAAATGAAAACAGAACACCAGAAAACACCACCCTAAAAAAAAAACAAAACAACACACACACACACACACATACACTATAAAATTTTTTTTTTTTTTTAGTTTTGCGGCTGTGATAGTTTTAAACTTGAAACATGCCACAGACTACAAAACACTTCCCAGGTGAACTGAAAACTCAATCTGGGGAAAACACAGGCTGTAGTGCATTCTTCTTTGATACTTGATAATTCTCTCTGCATCTTCGTCCATCCGCACTGTCATATCTGAGTTTAGGGCAAGGACAGAGTGAGATAAGTCTGTCACCGCAAGGCAAAACAGACAAGTGGAGAGCTGTAGAAATGGTTTGCAGACTGAAAATGGCTGTTTTAAAGGTTTGTGGTATATGATTAACTTAAAAGAATCTTGCTTAAATGGTTACGAGCAAATTCCTTCGGGTCTGCAGCTGTATGTGTGGCTCGAATTAGAAGCACAGTAATGGGGACTCTGACTTTTGGAGATCTTCCCTCTTCTACTACCGTCTTCTGCTTTTGAGTTAGATTTCCTTTACAGGCGACAATCATTAAATGATACCTCTCCTCGTGGCTGGAGCAGGAGAGGGCAAGGGCACGAACAGGGCCATTTCTGACAATCACTTTGTTAAGAAAGCCCACGCTCAGGAATCATAACACTTCTTTTTCCCCTAAACCAAGACGATAGATAAAAGTCTCGGCTTTCCGCAACTCCCACCCAATTGAAAAATGCTTGCCCCAGAACAGAACATGAAAAAGTGGAGCTGCTGAGAGCACTGGAAACAGATCCCACAGCCAGGCTTCTCCTTCACTGCCACTCCCAGAAGGCCTTAGGCAGACAGGTTTTATCACTGAAAATGAAGACATTTGACTTGCGAATGTAAGGGCTTATTTTCCCCTTCGTAAGGCCATTGAAAATTTTTGCGAAGGGAAGGAATGTCAGTTTTCCATTAAAAGATGATGTTTGAAGTAAACAAGGCATTGTCACTGATTCATAGAGGTGGACTTGGTAGGATGAAACTGGCAATGGCCTATGGAACTGGCTATCTCTTATGGTTTCACAGATAAATTGCTGTTTGTTGTTCTTTTTTAAATCAACAGCTGATTTTTCTTGATTTTCTAGAATTTTCCTAGAAAACACATTTTGGCCCCCATTTGTTTTTGCTCAAAATTCCAAAAGCCTCTCCGGTTTCACCCATTTTGCTGCAAATGGCAGGATTTCATTCTTCTTATGACTGAATAGTATTCCATTGTGTGTATTAAGTGAAATAAACCAGACACAGAAAGTCAAATACCACATGTTCTCCCTAACATGTGAGAGCTAAAAAGTAAAAAAAACACACACACACACACAAATTGGATACAGAATGGTGATTACTAGAGGGGCCGGGAGGCATATGAGGGATAGAGGGAATTTGGATTAAAAAATAATTGAAGCTTTTTTAGTATATTTGTGGCAAATATACTAATGAGATATGGTAATAAAAATAATTTTTAAAATATTTACTCATTTCATTTACTTGAAAGTCAGAGTTACAAGAAGATAGGGAGAGACAGAATGAGAGAGATCTTCCATCTGCTGGTTCACTCCCCAAATAGCCACAATAGCCAAAGCTCAGCCAGGCCATAGCCAGGATCCTAGAATTTCATCCAGGTCTCCTACGTGGGTGTCAGGAGTGCTTGGACCCTCCTCTGCTGCTTTCCCAGGTGCATTAGCAGGGAGCTGGATTGGAAGTAGAGCAACCAGGATTTGAACCTGTGCTTATATGGGATGCCAGTCTCACAGGTGGTGACTTAATCCACTGGACCACAATGCTGGTCCCTAAAATATTTTTTAAAATTACAGAAGGTTATATTTACTCACCAATTTATGTGGTATAGCCAGCAATTGTCAGGAACTGTGCTAGACACAGGTGACGGAAATCAAAAATACAGGCTTTTCTCTCCAATTACACAGTTTAATGGAGGAGTAGACAAAATAATGACTGAACGATGTAGGGCATTAAAAGTAAAGACTGATACAGAGTTCACTTTGTTTCAGACAATAGGTGCTCACATGTATAAAGTCAGTCATTTAATTCTCACGATGAGCCAGCCACATAGGGTAGCAGAGGCACAGAAATGTTCTTGGGTAACGATCATACAGCTAGTAATTGGCAGAGCCAGAATTCAAATGTAGGCCATCGGGTTCCCAGTGCGTGTTCTTCACCTTGACACTACAGATGTAGCAGCCAGCTGCGGTTACGTGAGACTGATGTAGCCTTCGGATGAACAGAGTAGAGGGAAGCTCTCCAGATGAGATGACACAACAGCCTTAAACATACTTCCACTGCCTGGGTTGGAATGAATGCACGTGGAAAGCCAAGCAGGAGGAAGATCAGAGAGCTGAGAGTAGCGCGCATGTGCAAGAGAGAGAGCGCGCGCGAGAGAGTGATTCTGGGATATAGTTCCCTGGAAGAAGGGCCCACTGTACTGTTCAATGCTGGTGGTTAAGGTACTTTTTCCATAGTCTTGGAGCCTTAAGATTCCCTGAGCCAGTAACAGGAAGTTTATGAAACAGGTTTCCAGGGTCAAGTAAGTTGGGGAAATGCAAAGATATAACAAATGCAAACAGGTTTTTTTTTTCTGCTGAATTTTCAAGGGTCTTTAACATGCCCAGTACACTGTGAACCTCCAAGAGAATAGAAATTGACCACAATACATTTCGAACAGAAGGCCATATGAAGATCTCCCAGACCAAGAAAATACCAGCGAACAAAGCCTAGAAAATGCTGTCTTCAGGAGGCTTGGAAGTACTTAAGCTGCTTTTGAACTCGGATACCTGTTCTGCACCCTGGCCAGTTGGTGAGAGAAGCCCTGTTTTTGGCAGCTGGTAGTGGATTGTGGGTTTGTTGTTTGTGCCTTTTTCTCTGTTAGTGCTACTGCTCTACCCAGTTACTTAGGACCTCTCCTTAGCTCCCGTTCCTCTGGTCTCCTGTTTCCCCCTAAAGGCTCTAGACTCCTCCCTTAGTGTACCTGCAAGGACCTGTGAAGTCATCCTGCTACTCCTGCAGGAGTCAACTTTCCTAGACTTGACCTGCAACCATGAGGAAGCTGTTAGCATGCAAGCTGGCTTGGCTTCTCTTGATTTCTCCCAATTGCAACTGCCCTGTCCCTCCCCCTCCCTCCCTACCTCCCTTCCCATTCCCTCCCATCCTACCCATACCCTCTTTCCTTCCTTCCACATTTATTATATGCATTCTATGGGAGCCATGGAATTATAGGCTTCGGCACGGCTATCCATTACTTAAAGCTCATGCCAAAGTCCTGACACAACTGGCCCAACTCAGATCACATGGCTACTCTCTTGCTGGGGAACAGAGGGGATGGAAGTATTTTTTGAATACTAAACCCCTGCATGGGGTGGGGGATCATTCTGACCCCTGGCTCCTCTGCCTTCTCCACCCTCCCCACATTTATAATACCCCAGGGACCAGCCCTCCAGGGTGTACCCCAGCTCTCTGTGACTCGTGGCTGCCCTGGTCCCCGCTCTCACTGTCTGCTGGGGGAAGCATCAGATAAGATTGAGTACTGCTGTAAGCTTCCAGCCTCCCTGAGAGTGCTCTGCAGATCCCAGTCGTGCACCAAACACTCTGGTTTTGTTTGCGAATTTCAGATGTTAATTATAAGGAAGAGAATTAGGCACATAAAACAAATTACACTGGCAGCGTTTGTTTCTCTTGTGCACCACAGGGCCCAGGCTCCCCTAAAGAGATGTGACTATGGATCATCGAGCTTCCCTGTATAGAGCCAATTGCTTCTAATGTGGCAGAAGCTTCCTTGTGTTGCTGGAGGATTAGCAACAGGTGTAGCATTTGACTTTGGCAAGCATCACCCTGCCAGGGACATGTGGTTAGGTCAAAGGTAGGAAGAGGAAGGAGGAGAGAGCGAGCCAGACATCTAAGGGTTTAGAGAGTTCATAATTTCCATTAGCTGCCTCTCCTCTGGCCGCCACAACCACACCAAACTGATGTTTTCTTAAATGATTTTGGCTTTGAAATTATATTTATTTGGGCTACAGAAAGATCTCCCATCCACTGATTTACTCTTCAAATGCCTGCAACACCTGGGGCTGGGCTTGGGGCCAAAGCTGAGTGCTGGAAAATCAAGCTCGATCTCCCACACAGGTGTCAGGGACCTAAATAATCAAGCCATCACCTGCTTTCTCCCAAGGTACGAATTAGTAGGAAGCTGGAATTGGGAGTGGGGCTGAGACTCGAACCCAGACACTCCCAGAAGGGATATAGGCATCCTCAGTGATGTCTGAATCATGGTGCCAGAAGTCGGCCTCCAAACAACTGTTAAATCCAGGAACAAACAGTGTATCTATGTCTTTTCTGTAAATGCAAGTCCGCAGCTGCCAGAGGATGCAGACAACAAATGCTGTCTTTTATCAGTGTGATATTAATGTCCCCAACAAAGAACAAGCATACACTCTACTGTGGGTCGAAAATGGCTTTTGGGCTAATTAGAAAACATTACTTAATGCTTTTCTTAATTAGGATTAATTACAAGACCCTAGTAAAGAAATAAGTCCATATGTAAGATTCTAAGAGCTCGCACTGTGATGTTAAATTTCCCTATGAGAGCTGGTGTCTATTCTATCATCCTCTCTAAACCGAAGGCTTTGCCACTTCAGAAGTACCTCTTGCAACCTATAGAATATGAGTGCCTAAACATTTCTGTGTTATTTGTGAACCTGAATCCTCCAACAGTACTAAGATCAGAGCAGGTGAGCTGCCTCATTGGCACACAGAAAGGAGAAAGGTGATACTGAGTCTATTGGATGTAGAGCAAGGATCTTATTTCTTGGGCTGACCAGCCACTGTATGGTTATGGGATCTGGAGCCTCAGTTCTCTCAGCTGTAAACTGAAGGAACTTTCTAGAGTTCTTTGAGCCCACTATTTTTCTAAGTCTCTCAGTCTGGAGATTCTGTCTCGAGATGGCTGTGAGGCACTAACACTGAAATAAAAAGTAAGCTTTTGAAATAAAGAGTGGACAGAAATGATCTTGCTAGCCTCCTTAAATTTGTTTAAGGATAGTCAACGTATTCATCTACAGAAACTGATGTTTTCAAAGGAGCAACAAGGAACTATTAAGTCAAGTGCACAATTATTTTGAAAACAGCCAGTTACCAACTCATGACCAGATATTAGTTTGGATGACTCAAACTATGTTCTGCAAAACCATATGTTTGTTTGCATGTAGACACAGCCATCACTTGCTGCAAGAGTTTCCCAAAGGAGCGTTCTCTGATTTGTATGTGTGGCTGAGTTAGGAACACTATGGCAGGAGTCGAGGAGGAAGAGGGGGGGGAGTCTATAGTGAAACAAGCTCTGAAAATGCTGAATCAAAGAAAGTTATATAATGTCTCTTTACAATAGGATCTTTAGAGAATTTATTACGCCAAGGGACTTTGTGACTTTTCTGGGACATACAGCACAGAATGTCTGATCTTATTTCACTTTAGACCCTTCTTTTATTGGCATGTCAACAATTTGTGGAAGAGCAGTATCTTGTATAATCAGTTTGAGACATAATATACTGGTAGGGTTTGAATGTTTTTACCCCTTCTAAAATTTGTGTGTTGAAACCTAATTGCTAAGGTGATCACATTAGGAGGTATGGCTTTTGGGGGAGGGCCCCACCCCCTTGAATGGCATTAGTGCCCTTGTTAAAGAGGCCCCAGAGAACCCCCTTTGCCCTTCCATCATGTCAGGACACATAGAAGTTGACATCTATTAGTCTTCACCAGACACTGAATCTGTCATCAACTTGATTTTGGACTTTCCATTCTCCAGAACTGTGAGAAATAAATTTCTGCTGCTTATAAATTACCCTGTCTAGGGTATTTTGTTATAGCAGCTCAAACAGACTTAGACATATGGGGTACAACTAGGATAGTTTATTTCACTACTGCAGCTAGAAGGCCTAGCAAAACAACATTAGGATGGACTTTGATACATTTTCTCAATGATAGAATTCAAAAAGTATATGAAAGAATTTGCCATTAAAAATCAGAATAATTAAGTTAGATTAAGCACAATCAATGATTTATTGTTAGTGGCAGTCACAAGACCCAATGACATTAAATAAATTTTATTTCTTGAAGAGAGGTCAAACCTATTTTGTTCTTAGAACATTTTCACATTGCATGATTTAGAAGGCTATAGATAAGATAGAAGGTCGTGTATAGTGATTTTATTTTTCCACATTAATAGTTACTAAATCAAATTCTACTAATCTAAACAAGGGAGCCTATTTTCTTTGTGCTAAAAAAAAACATTAGCAGGTAAATTTCTTAGTGTCTTGAAGGGAATTGTGGGTGTAAAGTTATTATTATTGATACGAGCTAGGTGTGAGACAGGCAAAGAAAATCTGCTTTATAAATGACCATTAAAAAGACTTCCTCTAGAGAAAAAAGATGAGCCCTGGAATGAACTTAGCAAGAAAATAAATAATGGTGCCAGAATCACAACTTCCAAGAATAAGGATATTTCTTATGTAGGTGGTATATAATTTTTCCCCATAGTCATGAGATATGCATGTCCAGCAACAGAACAGATGCCTTGGAGAGATGTCTTAAGGTGAGTAAAAGATTCCATTCTGAATACAAAGAGTTTTTGTACTGATTTATTAGAAATACCAGACAAAACTCAATTTATTATTTTTGATTTTGGTTAACAATAATGTCTTTGTTCCTCTTTCTTTTTCCTTTTCCCATGTTGCTTAGCACCCATTATCAGTGATGTCAAAAGATGGCAGAAGGGAGAAAAAGAGGATTCAAAAAAAAAAAAAGCACAGAATAATTTCTCAGGGGGAGGACTTCTTGAATGCATTGTAATTTTGCTCTCAAGTAGGAATTGTAAACCTTCACGGAGTGAATCTTTGTCTCTCAGGGAGAGGAGATTTCCCTTCCCGGCTCGCTCAGGGCTCCAGTCTGCCTCACCCACGACCATCCCTCATCATAACTGTGACTGTTATGCTTCTAGTTGAAAAGACACCGGATTTATGCTGTACGGCATGTACAAATGGGACACCGGACTGTAAAGTTTGATTGATCGGACTCACAGGAGGCAGCCTGGATGCCACGTGAGGCGTGAGGCCTACGTGCCTTGGTCTCTGCAGCGGCGGCAGCACTGCTGGGGCTGGGCCGGGCCATTCAGCCGGGGTGACACAGGCCGGGGGCAGCTCACGCTGTTTGGGGCTATGCACCAACCGTGTGTGACAGACACCTTTGCCACCGGCTCCTGCTTCCCAGCAGTAGAATCTTAACGAGAAACGGTGGGAAAACAGCTCTGGAGAGGAGCCTGCAGAGGTGAGGCCTGCCTTGTATTTCATATTATAATGAAAGGATGGTTACACGCCGGCAGGATATTAAAACCATAAATATTAGAAAACATGAGTTCGCAAACACTGATTCCTCAGAGAAATCTTTTCTTACGCCCAGAGTAGGTGAGGGCCCTCTGTCATATAATGCCCTCCATTCCTTTTGTGTGGCGCTCACTGCCATTGTCATGAATTAGTCCGTTGGCTGAGGAATTATTTGTTGCGTCTTGGTCCTCAAATGCTTCATGTTAATTCCCTAAGTGTAAAGCATCCTCTATGTTTCCCCCCCAGCACTCAGGGCAGAATATGATTATCATGCTGCCTTCCCCTCCCTCCTTCTCTTTCCCTTCTCTTCATGAATAATTTAGGCCTAAAGCCAGGGGGCGAGGCAGAACAAGAGGTGGCCATGGCACAAAGGGGAGGGGGTGTGGAGCCTCGGACCAGGATGTCAGAGCCTCGGCAGGGTGAGGAGGGCACCCACGCTTTTGTTCAACCAAAGGGCAGGCTCATGGAATTCGTGGCCCTCATAGCAGGAAACTCTTGGCCTACTCAGCCACACGGGGAGGGAGGAGCTGGCCGTCAAATTATGAGTGCAATTAGAACAAAACATCTGTTAGACTGATCGTTTTAATTGTTTCAGCCAGTTCTTGTGGCACTGTATAGATGAATCAGTATTAATTCAGTTTCACGGCCAATAGTATCTGTGCTAGTTGAATCTTTCACTGGATGTTGGGGAGGTATAAAAACATATGTGCGTTTGTGTGTGTGTGTGTGTGTGTGTATGTGTGTATGTATGAGAAAGTGAGAGAGCTAGAGTGAGAGACAGAGAGGTGAAAGAGAACCACACCCTTTGAAACTACACAAATTTTGCTTAGAACCTCAGCTTCCTCACTCATCAAATGGGGTTGGTAATAAAATTACCAGTGGGATTGTGGTGCTCATCTGAAATAAGCTGTCCATATTCATTCACGAGGGACTCCTGACACAGATGCTCAAAGCCAGGAGTGCCTCAGATTTTTTTGTGGACCCTTTTGTCAGTGTGGTGAAGACAATGGATTCCTTCTCAAAACAGTGTTTTTAAAGTGTTAGCAAGGGTCCAGCACTGTGGCCTAGTGGGTAAAGCCAATGCCTGCAGTGCTGCCAACCTATATGGGTTTGAGTCCTGGCTGCTTCACTTCTGATCCAGCTCCCTGCTAATGCACCTGGGAAAGCACTGGAAGATGGCCCCAGTGCTGGGGCCCCTGCACCCATGTGGGGGACCCAGAAGAAGTTCTTGGGTCCTGGCTTTGGTGGGAGACCCAGAGGAAGCGCCTGACTCCTGGCTTTGGATTGTCTCAGATCCAATCGTTGCGGCCATTTGGGAAATGAACCAGCTGGTGGAAGATCTCTCTCTTTCTGTCTCTTCCTCTCTCTCTCTCTCTCTGTAACTCTGCCTTTCAAAAATAAATAAATAAATCTTTAAAAAAAACTACTGTCAGAATCCACAGGGCTAAAAAAGGAGCCAATTATATTAAAATATGGTTATCAAAATATTAACGACCACATTTATGGTACAGTTGTTCTGATTGTTATACTCAACAAGAACTAGCAACAGACCTAATAGCTGCCATACTTTTGAAGTAGGGGTGAGCACCAATGGTACATCAAGATGTTCTCAAGAGTTGTAACATGTTTCAAATGAACACGTGAAGTTTATTGTGATAGGGACGCAGATACTACTAACAGAAGTATGATCTGATTCTTGAATTCCTAAGCAAAGGAAATGCTACATTTTTGGTCAGAAGTCAATGACAATAAAGATGCCAGCCTTTTTCGATCTAAGTTCACAGATTTCTGCATTGGATCACCAAATCCCTCCGTGGAGCCCAGGTTAAAACCCTTAGTCTAAGATAACTGGGGACAATGTCTACAGTCACCCAGGAACCCCTCCAAATATAAAGCACCCTTATCTCTGACCATCTGTGTCAGGAGTCCATGAGTGAATAGGGATAGTTTATTTCACATGATCATTACAATCCCACCAGGAATTTTATTACCAACCCCGTTTTGGTGTGTCAGAGCACAACGTGGAAGAGCCTGTCTGTGCTTGGACGTGGAGAGACCTTTGAAATGCACTAAACGTGCTCTCTGGGCTGCCCTATGAAAGATAGGTGTGTGCCCAGTGTCCTTGGCACGTCTGTATTTCCATCGCTGACTGCTGGGCAGGCTTGCCCCTGAGCAAACTGTAATGCAACCGCAGCCACTCGGGTTCAAAAATGATCTCCCTTGCCTCTAGCGAGCTATTCGTCCTCTGAACTTTATTTATAAACACCCCCACAGCTAAGGCATCTGTTTCTTCGTGTTAATTTCCCCAGCTCCAGTCTTCCCAGCCTGGAAGGAGAGAGGTGCAACCCGCGGATGGGGGAAGCACAGAGCATGAGAGCTAGACTGGGGGAGAAGGGCTCAGCACAGGACCCGAGGCACAAGCAGATGGAAACGCAGAGGGCAGCGCCATGGACTTTCTGACCTCTCCTGGAGGTTTGGGAGACAGGAAAGCTGTGGAGCCCCGGGCAGGATTGCGCCTCTGCTCAGGGAGGCAGAAAAAAATGGGGTGGAGAAACAAAGACTCCAAGAAGACAGCAAAAGCTGTGTTTCTACATAGCCCAAACCAGAAAGTTGCAAAAGTTGGAACAGAATGTCTTCTCGCTTTTCTAATTGAAAAAGCTAAATACTATGTGTGGCCTTTTCCGTGTGGGAGCTGGCCTCTCATGTCGGCTGGGAAAAAAAATTGCCCAGCAAGGAGGTGGCCCT
Organism: Oryctolagus cuniculus; assembly: GCF_964237555.1. Taxonomy (NCBI): domain Eukaryota; kingdom Metazoa; phylum Chordata; class Mammalia; order Lagomorpha; family Leporidae; genus Oryctolagus; species Oryctolagus cuniculus. The sequence continues at coordinate 24,972,884 of NC_091453.1, forward strand.
TGAACTTTGTGGTCGCTGTTGTTACCCTGCTCGCGTCTTGGCATTGACTGTCTGTATCCACTTGCTGGGCTCTGTTCAAGCTCTCTGACGCCTCTTTTGGGGGCGAAGTGTGGAGGAAACTAGGTCACTTGGAGGCAAAAACAAAGAAAGGAGAGAAGGATAGCTGGAGTTTTGTGCTGGCTTTAGAGGCGGGCTGGAGCTCACCAATGAGCTGCCTGAGCAGGGACTCCCTGAGGTGCTCCTTGATGTATCACATTAACAGTGGAAATTGTCCACTGAGACAGCAGAGGGGAGAGGAGAAAGATGGCGTGCAGACAGCTACCCCATCTGTCTGAGGAAGGGACTTTCCCCCTAAGGCACCAAGAGCTAGTAGTGGTCTGAGGTCCCAGGCTACATGAGGACAGGAGGATGAGAGAATGATTAATTAAAAACCCAGCTTGGGCCGGCGCCGCGGCTCACTAGGCTAATCCTCCGCCTAGCGGCGCCGGCACACCGGGTTCTAGTCCCGGTCGGGGCGCCGGATTCTGTCCCGGTTGCCCCTCTTCCAGGCCAGCCCTCTGCTGTGGCCAGGGAGTGCAGTGGAGGATGGCCCAGGTGCTTGGGCCCTGCACCCCATGGGAGACCAGGAAAAGCACCTGGCTCCTGGCTCCTGCCATCGGATCAGCGCGGTGCGCCGGCCGCAGCGCGCCGGCCGCGGCGGCCATTGGAGGGTGAACCAACGGCAAAGGAAGACCTTTCTCTCTGTCTCTCTCTCTCTCACTGTCCACTCTGCCTGTCAAAAAAAAAAAAAAAAAAAAAAAAAAAAAAAAAAAAAAAACCCAGCTTGGCCCCGAAGAAAATCAACTGAGTAATAATGAAACCATCAGCCTCCTTCACAGAGGGTAAATTACACCCCATGCTTAGAACCAGCTCCGAGAACTCCATCAGGCCAGCTTTCCCCATCAAGTCTCGGAATCACACTTGACTTTGGCTAAAATCTTCTGCCTGATTTTTGCCAGACAGTGCAGGCACATTTCAGGCCGTTGGGAATGGCAGCGTGTTTGTCTGTGGAAGACGTCCCCCCTAGCAGTCAGTTACAGCTCTGTGTGGTTCAAGGACACACTATTTGACAGAAGTGTGGGCTCCCTGTGACAGAAGAATGCAGGGGGAGACTTTGTGTCCCCGACAGAGGGATCTTTTGTCTACTTTGTGTTTCTTTCTTTTTTTAAGATTTATTTATTTATTTATTTGTGTCGCTCCCTGTCTTCGTGGAGGAACGACACAGGACCCTGCGCTGTTCTTTCGTCTGCTCGGCCGTCCCCGGGTTTGCTGCTGGTTCTTCCTGGGTTGGCTACCGACCCTTCCACCTCCGTGGAAGGGCGGTTCCCCCTGCCACATTCCCCACTTCCGTGGGGGAGCGGCACACCGCCAGCCGGCTCTCTCGGGGGCTGCACAGGTGTTCCCCTTAGATGTTCCTGGTGCATGCTGTCTCTCTCCTCCTTTATAGTCCTCTTCCACCAATCCCAACTCTGCTACCCACACGCCGAGTATGCTGCTCTCCTCCAATCAGGAGCAGGTCCCACAGTCTATTGGTTGAACTGGAGGCAGCTGTGTAGAAGCTGTTTCCCTTCTCAGCGCCATATTGTGGGAAAGCAGATGCATAGAATAAGTCTTAATTCCAGTAACTTAGTCTAGTCCGAGTTGCTCCCAGTTGCTCCCCACAATTTGAATGTCAGAGTTAGAGAGAGAAAGAGAGAGAGAGAGGTCTTCTATTCACTGGCTCATTCCCCAAATGGCTGCAACGGCAGGAACTGCACTGATCCAAAGCCAGGAGCCAGGAGCTTCCTCCAGGTCTCCCATGCAGGTGCAGGGGCCCAAGCACTTGGGCCATCTTCTACTGCTTTCCCAGGCCATAGCAGAGAGCTGGATCGGAAGTGGAGCAGCTGGGACTCAAAACGGCGCCCATATGGGATGCCGGTACTGTAGGCGGCAGCTTTACCTGCTACGCCACAGTGCTGGCCCCTACTTTGTGTTTCTTTAAAAAAATGTTGTCCTTTTCTGTTGAGTACATAAAAAACAGAGAAGGTGGGGAAATAGCAGTAAACAGCTTACCTTCTTTATTTCTTCTCTCTTTCAGGTTTCTGTTTCATCTGTAAAATTATATATTGGCTTAGATTCCTTCCATAGTTGTTTTCAAAGGGCAAGGAAGGTGATGGGGGCCAAGCCCTAGGTCTCATGTTGCCCGCTGTTCAATGTCCACACCTTATTTTCAGTTGGTTACTTGCCCGGCCTCCCCCATTGGACTTGATTGTCCTAGCAGGTAGACCCTCTGCGTGATGTCCCCTTGCCATCTTGTATGACGCTTTCATCACACTGTGAGTTCCTTAAGTTGAGCATTCACTGCTATTTTTGCGGTGATGTTTCCTTTAACAAACCATTTTGAATTCCTACTTTGGGTGAGGCTCAATGGCTTAACATGCATTACTTCACTTATTTCTATTCACTTTTATAAAGCTAGAGCTGAGTCAGTGTTGAGAATGCAGAAGGTTGAGTAAGAAGATATTTGGAAAGAAATATGAACATTGGACTTAGAATAAGTTTCGATCCCAGCCTGTCTTTACAGTTGTGTGACCTTGGGATGGGAATTAAACATTTCTAAGCCTCAAAAGGCCTCATTTGTACAATGGATGCAATAAAATCCTCAACAGAGTCTTGGTAGTAATATTAAATGAAATGACACATGTAAAATTCTGGCACATACTTTGTGTTACAAATAAATTAAATGAAGGAAGGAAGGAAGAAAGAAAGAAAGAATGACTAATTGGAGACCAAGAAGGCAATTCATGGGATTTTATGTCTGTTCAAGTGGAAAAGGAAGATGAACCGTGAACTCAACCTTCAGGCTCCAGGACCTTCATCCTCTCTATTTAAACATGGTCTTAGGAAAAGTCCTAACATGAGCCATTGAATTTTAGAGGTGGTTTTAAGTTGACATGCTCACTCTCTGGGAAATAATTGCATTTTAAGACAAATTTTGACCTGTTTGCTTAAAGCTACATTTTGTTTAATTTCAGAAGGTTCACTGTTGCCCCTGTACCACCCATTAAGGACCCCTTGTGTCTGTACAAGTATTGACTGGGGCGGCCTCATGGTAGAGAAGAGACATGACAGGTAGGATGCATTTTAATTTAAAATAAGTCAGGACACGATTTTAGTAATTGAGACATGGAGTACCAATCTCCAGAATTCTAGTGGTGCTAACATGAACAGCAAGGAAAACAGATTCCAGAGATCTTATATGATGAGAATTGAATATTGTCAGCCCTTGCTTGATGTTGCAAGAGAAATAAAGAATGATTCAGTGAGGCTCCAACTTTTGATCCTGAATAATCAAGGTAATGACATTTCCCTTGGGAACTAAAAGGCAGCATGGAGGGGAACTGGCTGTCTGGGGAATAGATGACAAACTTGATTTCAGCCATAGTGAATTTGGGGAGCTTGGGAAACAATAGAGTTTGGGGGGTACTTACTAGGCAGTTGGAGATGGAAAGTCCTGAAGGAAAATTCTTCCTTTCAGTTCAACATCATGATTGTATGATGAGGAGGGAAAACATGGGCCTGGAACTCGGATTGGAGATTTTCACCTTGTATGTAAGGCTGGCAGAGTCAGGAAAGTGGGCAAATTGTCTGAGGCAAAGAATGCAGAGAGCAACAACAGAGGGCCAAGCACTGGATCTTGAAATAAGCCCACATAAAAGAGTTAAAGGGAGTGGAGATGAGAAAGGGGGAGGGAGGGGGAGAGAGAGAGAGAAAGGGAGAGAGAGAGAGGAAGAGAGAGAATACAGTGCCACACAGGGAGACATCTTGGCAGTGAATGGACAGCCCAGCCAAGCAGAGAATGAGGACATAGGCATATCTCAAAAGACTTAGACAGATGGAGACCATGAGGGAGGCACTTCTTTCTACTGATACGAAGACAGCATTTGGGTAAGATACAAGCTGAGCTCCAGCTTGGGAGAAGGAGAGGGGGCAACACAGGGAATTCTGAGTCTGTTTGAATTTCAAACTGGATGACTGAGAAAATCATTGGAGTGTCTGACAGCCTATTAGTGATCAGACTATGTTTTTTGCACCAGACAGATGGGAACCCCAAATAGAATTTAAGTCCAGTTTCTAAGAAATTTTAAAGCCACAAATATTTTAAGAATTTATTTATTTGTTTGAAAGGCAGAGTGACAGAGAGAAGGAGAGGGAGAGGGAGAGGGAGAAGGAAAGGAGAGAGAGAGAGAGAGAGAGAGATTTTCCATCTGTTTGTTTACTCTTCAAATGGCCACAACAGTTGGGGCTGGTCCAAGCTGAAGCAAGGAGCCATGAACTCCATCTGGGTCTCCCACATGGATGGCAGGGATCCAAGTGCCTGTGCCCTCTTGTGCTGCCTCCTCAGGTGCAGTTAGCAGGGAGCTGGATCAGAAGTGGGACAGTCTAGGACACAAACTGGCACTCCGGCATGTATGCAGGTGTTACAAACTGTGGCTTAACCCACCATACCACAACACCAGTACCAAAAAGTCACAATTTTTATATTTGAATTTGTGACTATAAAATTCATACCATCTGCATGATAATAGTTTGAATGCACAAAGGCAGTTATTGTCTTCTCTCTTGCCAGATGTAATGATAAAGCACCTTGAAGTCTTCAAAGCCGTTCCCCTCCACTATCTTATTTGCTTCTTCTCATGAGGCATGTATTATAGATATTGAAGACACTGAGACTTGGAGGGGTAAAGGAATATGCCCAAAGTAACAGTAGGCAACCATAGAAGAACCTCAACCTCGTTCCTATCATCCCCTAAAGAGTTTGTTTAATTTATATCTGTGATGTGATATAACCCAAGTTACAGAAGCTAACTCACCCTTTGGCTTAATGTGTTACCAATTCTGCTTATTTTTTAAAAGAGATATAGATATTTTGAATGGCAGGGTCTCTCTCTCTCTCTCTCTCTCTCTCTGTGTGTGTGTGTGTGTGTGTGTGAGAGAGAGAGAGAGAGAATCTTCCTTCTACTTAGCAAACTATGCTGCAACATCTGCCCTCAATTCTGCTTATTGATTGTAGTGAAATAGGAATGTCATGTTTTTGTGCATACCTGTGTGCCTATACTGGAGGAGAGATAATTCAAAGATAGTTTTGAAATGTGGTCCCTTTAACAGCCCTCAAAATAAAGCATAACATGGTGTCCAGAAGCATTACCTCACTGTATATTGTGGATAAGTTATCTTCCTTCCCTTCAGCTCAGTTCCTTACCTGTAAAATGAAGATGACAGCATCTATTTTGCAGGGAGGTGAAGAAGATTAATAGGGTGATCTGTGTAAAGCATCTGGCTCCCTGATCTTCCAGTTCAAAGTGCACACAACGTGGCCACTGTCACCAACACAAGCAGCACACTAGTACACCAGGCAGAGCAGCCCAAGATGGCTGCTCTGCTTCCAGGTTCCAGATAATTTGAGGAATAATTGAATGGCTCAGGTATGATCAGCTGTCTTCTGGAGTGTGCCTTGTAGCCCCTTCGGCAGCCTTGAATAACAAACTGATCAGGGAAAAATGGGGGAGAAATGGGTATAAAAGCAGAGCTTGGGTAAGTTATCTGGGCATGAGCAAATGGTGAGACTTGTCTTGCAGGAAGGATTATTCTTGAAAAGTCTGCGATTGTCTCTTAAGAGAGTAATCAGTCAGGATGGGAGCTCCAGCCTTTCTAAGTAGTAGCTACAATTCTTCTCATACAGTCCATCTGCAAGGGCAGAGAGCACAGGGAGACTCATGAGGAGTTAATGGAGGAACTTGGATGCTGATATCCAGGCGAAGAAGCAGGTAGCCACCCAGCCCAGAAGAGATAGACAAGATGCCAGAGGGCCCTCCAGAAACTACAGGTGTTCTAAGAAAGAGTTGGAAGGGAGAGGTGTGTGGGAGAAGGGATGTGCAGATGGAAGCATGTCAGAGGTAGGAAGAAGTGCTTGCATTCCCATCAGCTTCAGATAAAATACAACAGCTTTTCCTGTGTGATCCCAGATCTGGATCTAGTAGACAGTCTTTAAAAGACAGGCTTGGAAGATGGTACTTTCCAAAGGTCGTGTGCCAAAATACATCCGTTCCTGAATTTCTGTCCAGATGTCATCCTTATTACGTATGATTCATAACCAACGAATTATGCTCACTTTACATTGGCACTCTGCAGGTAAAGCTGCTTTGGTTCACAGGTAGAATAAAAGTCTGAGCCAGCCCTGCCAATTCTGCTTTACCTAAATGAAACTGTGCCTCAAGAAACAAGTGATTCAGAGGATCATTACCGTGACACGCATATTACAACTCTTTGAGGGAATGAAGTCTCCCAGGAATCAAGATCTACATTGAGGGTGGGAGCCAGGAGAGCCAGCTCTTATGGATGCTAAATGCTTTACAGGGTTTTCATGGGGTGAAGCTGAGCGCATGATAGAGCTCTTCTATCCAAATGTCCTTTAAAGAAAGACCACACTTTTCTGATCAAACATGCTATTGTCTTACAGTTGTACTTCAATTTGTATCTGATGGCACTTTCAGCTTCCTTCATGTCCCCTACTAAAGGGATTTCTGACATCAAGGAGCAAATTGGAAAGGTTTTGTGAGGGCCACAGGTGCCCCTGGAGTCAGAGGGTGAGGTGCTACTGCCAACTGCACTCGCATGACGGCAGGGCCTGCTTAGCACCACTGTGATGTTCTTGGGGCCCTAACAGCTAGAGGTACAGCCCATGGATCTTCTTGTCACCCACCAGCTGTGATTGGAGACGACAATTCATCTGCCTTTGAACCCAATAGCTAGGCAAGAACAACCAACTAAAATTTAATTTAGGAGTGACTGACTCCTCTAGACCAGCCACAGAGCTCCTGAGTGCCCTTGGGGGAACGTAGTGCCTTGCCTCCATGATCTACTCATCCTGCTCTCCTTTCAGCAACCAGCTGCATGAGTGTCTTCTTGTTCCTTCGCAGACTGGAGCGTGCCCTACTCATGCTGAGACCTCCTTTCTCTCCTATTTGGTGGCATCTACACTACACACCAGTGATTCTCAAACCTGAATGTAAATAAAGATGGCAGTCATCCACACTTACTATATGTTGGGCATTGTTTTGGAGAGTTTACACAGATGAATTCATTAATTATCAAAATATCTCCATGAGGTAGAGGTACGATGATTTCTTCACTTTAAAGATTACAAAACTGTGGCTCAGAGTGGTGCAGTCACCTGCCCAAGGTCCTACAGCCAATATGGAGTCAAAATTCAAACTAAAGTCCATGCTCCTCCTATCAACTATACCATACTCTCTAGAGTCTGCTTTTCAGAGGCCTAACTGTGACCTTCAAAATTAGGATCTCTCTGGAGTACAGCCTGGACATTCACGTTTTTCAAAGCTCCACAAAAGACTTTCACGTGAACCTACCTTGTACCAAGCATGGTTCTAGACACTAGGAAATATGCATAGTTTTTTCCATGTGAAGAAGCAGGCAATAAGCAAGTAAACATGTACCATGCCAAGTGGTAATATGTGCTATGAAAAAGAATGCAGGGTAGAAGAATAAATGGTGGGGTTGGGTGGATTAGATGAGCTCACCTAGCCAGGTTGCATAGCTAAAGTAGGGAAGAGGCTCAAGGTGTGTTCTTGGGGTATGCCACAGCTTAGGACAGCGAGAAAGGAGGGAGATTCATGGAGAATATAAAACCAAAGAGTTTCCAAGAAGGTGAGAACTATGCCAAATGGTGCTGAGACACCAAGCCAGATGAAATGGGGTAGAGGGAGTTGATTACAGGGAAGGTGCTGGTGACTTAGAGGAGAATAATTTTGGTGGAGTGGATGAGGATGGAAGCTTGATGGGAAAGGAATCTAGACAGACTAGGAGATGAGAAGGTGGTGACAGCAAACTTAGACTTATTTCACTTGAGTTCCACAACGAAATGTTGCAGGGCAGTGGAATGGCGACTGGAGGCAGTGATAGGATCAAGACAGAGTGTTTCTGGTGGGCCACAGCAGTGCAGGATGTTGCTCTGCAGTTGTGAGAGGCGATGCAACTGCAGGAGGAGAGTCATTGAGGAGCTGAGAATTGGTGGGCCTGCGGGGCACAGGAGGAAGGGCTGGCCCTAGCAAGCACTGTAGGAAGATCTTACGCAAGGGAATGCAGAGTGGAGGGTAGAGATGTGGGAGGTGAGGATAGTTTCCATAGGCTCATGTGGCATTTCATGTCTGATCTCAATTTTCTCAGTAGATGAGAAGAAAGAATGAGCCGAGAGTGAGGAGTGGAATCTTCTACCTTATTCTACTTTGCTTAGTAACCAAGAACTTTAAGTTAAAAGTTATCCTTATTCTCAAGTGTTGAAACTTAACTGAAAAGTGATCGCTGTTAAATATAAGAGTGGGAGTAAGAGAGGGAAGAGATGTGCAATTCGGGACATACTCAAGCTGACTTACCTCAAACGGTAGAGTTAGAAACATACCAGGGGATTCCAATTCAATCCCATCGAGGTTGCATGTACCAATGCCATCTCACTTGTCCCGGTGATCAATTTCTGTTCACAATTGATCATAATGATAGGACTAAGAGCCAAAGGGATCACATAAACAAGACTAGTGTCTGCAAATACTAGCTGATAGAATAAAAAAGGGAGAGAACGATCCAACATGGGAAGCGAGATACATAGCAGACCCATAGAATGGCAGATGTCCTAAACAGCATTCTGGCCTCAGAATCAGCCCTTAAGGCATGCAGATCTGGTTGAAAAGCCCATGAGAGCATTACAGGCATGGAAAGCCAAAACACTCTGGCAAAAAAAAAAAAAAAAAAAAAAAAAAAAAAAAAAAAAAAAAAAAACCCTACATGAAAGATCTCCACGAGTGAGATCCCAGTAAAAAGAACAGGTCATCAAAGAAGGAGGTACCTTTCTCTGAAGGGAGGAGAGAACTTCCATGTTGACTATGACCTTGTCTGCATATGATCAGAGTTGGTGAACTCAAAAGGCTTCCATAGCCTTGGTGACTCATGACAAGACCCTAGGGTGATTACTGATGCCATAAACAAGAGTGTCAATTTGTTAAGTCAACAACAGGAGTCACTGTGCACTTACTCCTCATGTAGGATCTCTGTCCTTAATGTGCTGTACATTGTGATTTAATGCTATAACTAGTACTCAAACAGTATTTTTCACTTTGTGTTTCTATGTGGGTGCAAACTGTTGAAATCTTTACTTAATATATGCTAAACTGATCTTCTGTATATAAAGAGAATTGAAAATGAATCTTGATGTGAATGGAAGGGGGGAGGGAGAGGGAAAGGGGAGGGTTGCAGGTGGGAGGGAAGTTGGGGGGGGAAGCCATTGTAATCCATAAGCTGTACTTTGGAAATTTATATTCATTAAATAAAAGTTAAAAAAAAAACCAGCAATCGTGCTAACATGTGTATAGGACTTCTTATACCAAATTTTTTGGGGGAACCCAGCAATTTCAGGTGTTCATGGTCTTTAGGGATGCTTTCTTCATAATAAAACTTTATGCATTGGTCCCAACAGGCTACAGGCAGTTTTTCAATTGAAAAGTCACCCCTCTCCCCCATGGGAGATATCCAATAGGGTCTAATTAACATTATAACATTAATTTTTAAAATGTATTCTTTTTCTTTCCTCTGGTCTACAGTCATTTTGCCTTTTCAGATATTGAGAGCCTTCATTTCATTCATTTTCATTTCCTTTCAGAAATTAATGTGAGAAGTGACTGCAAGTCCCAATATTTCTTTTTTCCTCCAAATTTTCATTTATTTATTTGAAAGACAGTGTGACACACGCACAGTGAGAGGGAGAGACATGCAGTGAATGATCTGCCACCCACTGGTTCATTTTCCAAATGGCTACAGCAGCTGGGACTGGGCCAGGCCAAACCCAGGAGCCAGGAAATTCATCTGGGTCTCCCACATGAGTGGCAGGGACCCAGATACTTGATCCGTCATCTGCTGCCTCCCACGCACATTAGCAGGAAGCTGAATTGGGAGCGGCAGTGGAACTCAATCCCAGGGACTTCAGTATGGGATGTGGGGCTCCCAAGTGGCAGCTTACCTGCTGCACAATGTCCACCCTGATTCCCAGTGTTTTTATTCCATTCCCTTACACACTTCAAAAGTTCTCCTTCAATTCAGTGGATGTCCTTGCCTTAGCTTTCCTAATGCAGTGGTTGTCAGACTTGTGTGAGCATCAGAGTCCCTTGGAGAACTGGTAAAACTCAGACTACTGGTCCCACTGCCAGAGCATCTGAGCCTGTCCATTTGGGATGGAGTCTGAAAAATTGCATTTGTGTCAAGCTCCCAGGTGCCACTGCTGCTGCTGCTGTGGAGACCACGCTTTGAGAAGCACTGCCCTCGTTGATTGTGTAATTCACTCTTTTCCAGGAGCTTTTGAGGGAGGTCCAGGCTGCTGCCAGCCCTCTCTCCAGATCCGCAGGACCGGTGGGGAGGATGATAAACAGAATGGCTCACTCGCTCGCTCCACCCCTCGCTCCTGCCCAGAGAAGCTCCTGCGCTACCCCTGACAGAGGAGACCCCGAGCTGGGTGGACCTTTGGTCTCCCTCACACAGCATCTCTGCTAATTCTTGTGTCTGCCCTTGTCCGAAAACAGTCATGACTGCAGCATCCCCAGGGTGCTTGCATCTTTCAAGTTCTGATCCCTTGTGCCCCTTCCCACCCTCCTCTCACCCAAATTGCCTTTGCCTGCTCAGATCCCTGATCTCTGGCTTTCCGCCGTCTGCTGCCAGTTGCTCCCAGCGAGCTCCTGGTACAGGATGGATGGGCCATCAAAATAACCCTGGCAGGCAGCTGTGGGCCAGGGCCTCCCCTTTAAGTCTGGTGCGTCTTTGATTTCTAGACAGATTAGCAGCACACAGAAGCGAAGCCCATGTAAAAGGCTGGAGTAAAAGAACCAGCTCTCCACATGACACATGCCTGTAGTGCACCCTGACTGGCAGGTAAGGGGGAAATCTATTTGCAGCGCCCAGCAAGCTAAGAGCTCATTCTGAAGAGCCCGTGTACCTAAAAATACCACAAAGGGTGGGAGGAAGAGATGGAAAACTTTAGCATGGAATATTTTCAAAAATGTAAAAATAGAAAAGGCCTTTGGCAAATGAGTCGCCAGTTGCAGTCCCGCTCATCACCTATGGGGCTTTTAGGATTCCCAGCAGCCAGCCAGCAGCCAGCATGACAGCAACAGTGACATTATTTCCGGGAACAGAGTCCGACCGCCAATAGATGGATGGCAGAGGCAAGTGTGGAAAGACGAAAGTGCCACGCGGTGGGCTGAATTGATTGGGATTGACAATAAACCAGTCTAGGAATTAATGAGATCCAATAGTTGTGGGGTTCGCCTCCGATTTGATGAACCACTTTGTCAGGGTTGCTTAACCTCGGTCTCAAATCAGTGAGATTGTGCAGTCTACAACAAGACTCTGATTCTACTCTCTTCTTGTTAGGATGCTGCCTCCTATCTTTTCCCCTCCCCCATAGCCAATTCGTTTACTCTAAGCTCTGGCGGATAAATGGTTTGGTTTGGCGTCATTCTTATTGCTTTTCTTAGAAAATGCCTGGATTAATGAAATAAACAAATGTCCTCTCCGTGAATGAGTTGCCCCAATCAGGATCTTGTATGTAGATGAAGTCTAGGTCTGGCAAGATCTTGGGGTGACAGATGCTGCGGCCTGTTAGCAGAGTCCAGAAGATTTGCCTTGTATGTGTGGACAGTTCTAGGAGAAAAATACCATCTGAAAGGATACCAGGATTATGCGAGGGAGGAAACTGGATTTCTGCTCTCTGAGGGCTCAACAATTCAACCTACCAGGGCGGGCCCAGTTGGGAGGGGCTTAGAGTAGGGAACATGGTCTTGAAAAGACATTTCCCTGGGGAATCCAGGACAGAACTGTTGACTGCAGGTTCTGGAGGCAATTTGATTTGTTCCCCAGTTCCCTGTAACAGCTGAAGCAAGTATGGGCTGACTGAAGAAATGGGTAATGTACGGCACCGGCATTCACACCAAACTATGGTCATCACCACCAAGGCTGCTATATTTGGCTGGAGATTTTTCAGTAAGGGCTGCAATGAATTGCCATAGGGTGCTCTGGGGACTGGTTGGTTGTCCTATCAACTGTGCTCTGGTCACACATTCCCAACTGTCAAGTTACCAACTGCATGCCAGGGGTCAGGGCCAGCTCTACTCAAAGAGACAGTTGGCAGGGCCCCTAGGTCAACAGTGTCACATAGCTGAGCATGACCTTAAGCTGCCTTCACAGTGCAGCCATGTCCTTCTCAGCCCTTGAGCACTGTTACCAGGCCTGTGTGTTTCTGAAAACCTCTCCTCCCATATAAATTGGGTTAATAAAAGGCTGGCCAGCACCGTGGCTCAATAGGCTAATCCTCTGCCTGTGGCGCCGGCACACCGGGTTCTAGTCCCGGTCAGGGCGCCGGATTCTGTCCCGGTTGCCCCTCTTCCAGGCCAGCTCTCTGCTGTGGCCCGGGAGTGCAGTGGAGGATGGCCCAAGTGCTTGGGCCCTGCACCCCATGGGAGACCAGGATAAGTACCTGGCTCCTGCCTTCGGATCAGCACAGCGCACCGGCCGCAGCGTGCTGGCCCTGGCGGCCATTGGAGGGAGAACCAACGGCAAAAGGAAGACCTTTCTCTCTGTCTCTCTCTCTCACTGTCCACTCTGCCTGTCAAAAAAACAAAACAAAACAAAACAAAACTGAAGGCTACTGGATTTCTATGGTGCTCTCTGAGAATTTCAGAAGGCTCCATATCACAGATATTCCTAAGATGCAAACTGTCACATCTCAGAAAATGTATCAAAAACCACCAAAGGTATACAGAAGCACTTAGGTAATCTGGGCAGTAAATAGCCCTCTGATGAGGTTGACTTGGGAGATTGAGCACTTGGGGACTTTCTAGTGTCCTTTGAGCAGTTTTGTCAATAGGGATTCAGAGATGCGGCATCTCGGGCAGAGGATTTTTTTTAAGGTATAGTTAAGACTAGGAAGCACCCATTTCAGTATATGAGGTTCAGACAATTTAAGTGACTTTCTCAAGGCTCATCACTAGTTTAAGGATTCACAACATCAGAATTAGCAACCCCAATTTAGAATGGAATAAAATATCACAGGCCTTTTCATGATACTATATTACAATTCCTTTTCATGTGTGGGTGTCCATGATTTCAAAAGCAGGATTGGTTAGGAATACTAGGGGAGAGAATATATTGAGTGTGTATGTGTATGTGTGTGTGTGTGTGTTTCTTGAATGGTGCCAGGTGCTTGCTTCCTATACATGAGCATATTTAATTCTTAAACTATTCCTTTTAAAAGGGTATTAAAAGCTGTATTTTCAGCTAAGGATACCATGATTCAAAGAAGTGGCTAGACCAGTACACCAGTTTTAGGCATGTTGACTGCAAAAACCATGCTTAGTCTACGTTACCCCACACCACACTGCCAACCAGATTAGCGCAGAGGGCTCAGTAGATAAGCCAGATCCTGCTCTTGTCAACTGCCAGAGTACAAAGGCACTGAGTTACAGGAAGAGAGATGTCACTGTGGCCTTGATACATAATAGAAGCCTGCACATTCCTTCTTTGATGATCAGTGGAGCCATAGCAAAATTAAAAATAGAAAAGTTACAAGTAAAGAATCACCAATTATAAAACCCCAGACATGAGACTGTGTTTGCTCCTCCCTAAATCCCCAGTGGCTGCTTCTGTCCTTCTTAATTCCCCTCATTCATGAGGACAGCTTTCTCCAGGGAGGAGAAGATTCCTATAATATTTGAGGAATGGCTAAATGAAAATAAAAGCTTATCTTCAGTATCCCCAGTGTGCCAAACAAGGGTCAATAGGTAGAAACTGAAAGAAAGTAGTTCAAGTTAACAAGAAAGAACAATTTTCTAGCAAATGGCTCTGTGACTGAAAGGTGAGTTGCTTAAAAATAAGCTACGTTCTCTTCCTTGAATGTGCTTAACCAGAGGTTTTGTACTTTGGAATTTGGCACTGGATAAATGTTGGATGGGATGATTTCTTAGGGCCTCAAAGGGTCTGAGAGTCCTTAACATAATGGCACCAACAGTGAGATCAATGGCTGACTGGTCTCTGACTTTTCTAACCTGACATTGTGTACCATACCTGCTTAGATTGCCCATCAATAATGATGGAATCTCGAGTGAGCATTAATGCATCTTCAATTGGAAACAGATTTAGTTCTCATCAAAGCCAACTCTGGTCTATGACTCAGTGCAAAAAGAAGGATATATTGGGGATGAAATACAAGCCAAGCAAGTATGTAGGAGCCTATTTGAGGCATGGAAGATTTTTAAAATTAATTAACTGATGAATTATTTATTATTTGAAAGGCAGAAAGAGTAGGAGAGACAGACAGAAGTCTTCTAATCAATGGTGCACTTCTTAAATTCCCACAACAGATGGGGCTAGGCAAAGTCACTCAATCAAGGTTTCCCACGTGACTGGCAGGGACCTAAGTACACCTGCTGCCTCCCAGGGTGCACATTAACAGAGCACTGGAATTGGGAGTGGAGCCAGGACTTGAATCCAAACACTCCGACATGGAATGCAAGCATCTCAAGCAGTTTTTAACTGCTGCCCTAAACACCACCCCAAGCCATGGACAATTTAAAGGCAAGAGTCAATGGAAGTCACAAGTCCTCTGGAGGTAGTGGTTTCTGCTTGTTGAAGGTGGCCCAGTCCAGGTCAGCCATGGACAGAACACAATTATCATGTGGGAGGTCAGGTCAGTGCCTCTTTCAGGTCCCTTCCGAACGCTCCATGACTCATTCTGAGGAGTCATTTAGGAACAGGAGCTTTGCTCTTTGACAGCAGTTTCCCCTTAGCAGCCTCTCCCAAGTAATGCTATATTACAATGCTATATTACAATGAGACATATACCCATCTGTGACCCAGAAATCCGCTTTTGGGCATGTAGCCAATGAAAGTTAAAGTTTTATATCCTCCAAAAGGCATACTTAAGAATGTTCATGAGGGGCCAGTGTTGTGGCACAGTGGGTTAAGCCACATACTGCAATGCCACCATCCCATATGGGCACTGGTTCCAGTCCCAGCGGCTCCACTTCTGATCCAGCTCCCTGCTAATGCACTTGGGTAAGCAGCAGAAGATGGTCCAAGTGCTTGGGCCACTGCACCTATGTGGGAGACCCAGATGAAACTCCTGGCTCCTGGTTTTGGCTTGGCCCAGCCCCAAGCCATTGTGGGCATTTGGGGAGTGAGTCAGCAGATGGAAAATCTCTCTATGTCTCTCCCCTCCACCACTCTCTCTGTAACCCTGCCTTTCAAATAAATAAAATAAATTAAAAGAAAAAAAAGTGTTCATAGACCTTTTATTCATAATAACTAGTTGCGAACTGGAAACAATGTATAGTGTCTATCAACAGAGGAATAGTAAGTAAATTGTTCTATGTTCACACAATGGAATATCATGTAGCAACAAAAGAGCAGGTGTCTAGTCCAGCATTTAAGATATCCATGTCTCAATACCTGGGCTCAAAACCCAGCTCTGGCTCCTGACTCCAGCTTCCTGCCAGTGCAGCCCTGGGATGCAGTAGTGATGGATCAAATAATTGCTTTCTGTGACCCATATGGGAGCTTGGACTCTGTTTCCAGTTACTGACTTTGGTCCCCTCCCAGCCCCAACCCAGCCCTGGTGTTTCGGGCATTTGGGGAATGAGCCAGTGGGTGGGAATGTGTGTGTACTTGCTTTTTCACTCTCTCTCTTTCAAATAAAAAATAATAAAATAGTTATAAAAAAGTAGTGAGTACTGATATATAAAATAACACTAATGTGTCTTATAAATACAATATTGAGTAAAAGAAGTTAGAATCCACAGCAGTAGATACTGTATGATTCCAATCGTATGAAGGCCTAGACTAGGCAAAACAATCCATTGTGAGAGATGTCTTTTTAAAAGATTTATTTATTTATTGGAAAGGCAGAGTGAGAGAGGTAGAGAAAGAGACAGAGAGAGAGAGAGAGATTTTTTTATGTGCTAGCTCACTCCCCAAGTGATCACAACAACCAGGGCTGGGCCAGGCCAAAGTGTGGAGCCAGGAACTCTATCCAGGTCTCCCAACAGGGTGGCAGAAGCCAACCACTTTGCCATCAACCGTTACTCTCCAGGCACATTAGCAGGGAGCTGAATTGAAGTGGAGCGGCTGGGACTAGATTCAGCATTCTGGTATAGGGTGCCGAAGCCGCAAGCGGTGGCTTATCCTGGTGTGCCACAATGCTGGCCCTCCAACAACAGTTATTCTTTTTAGAAAGTAATACTTTTTAGAAAGGAATACTTACTGAAATGGACATGAAGACGATCTTGGAATTGCTGGAATTGTTCTGTGTCTTCATCTGATGCTGAAATTCAAGGAACTGTGTTTTATTTGCATTTTGTATGTAAATTATGTCTCAATTTTTAGAAAACTTTAAAAAATGGAAGAAAGATGGAAATGGTAGTTTCTTTCCTATGAAGACTGTGTTATATTTTTGATTCTGCCAGCATTCCATGTTACAGGAAAATATCCTAACCTGTTTTGATAAACTTGTCTGTGAACAAAAGAAATTACTGTACTGGTATTAGTGTAACCACTAATTATGGAAGATATTCAGTAAAACATACTATTGTAGAGATTCAAAATGCCCTGGATCAAATTTTGGCTCCCAGATCTGTTTTCTACACCGCTAATTAGTTGTGTGTACTTAATGCTTTTATTTTTGGGGGGCCTCAATTTTCTCCTGAATGAAATGGTGAGCCATTCATCCAACAAATATTTATTGAGTGCCTGCTATATGGAAGGCACTAGCTCAGCAAGTCTGTGAAACAGGTAAATCAGTTTCTCACAGAGGTGAGAGGTTTCATTGGGATCGTATGTGTCAAATCACACCACGATGGGGAAAGGCTGCAAGTAGCATGAGAAGTTGTTTTTAGGGCATGGGAATTACCCATTCAGTGTGACAGGATGATTCTTTATCTCAAGAAATTAACGCTTTGGCTCAAATATTATTCTTAGCCTTCTGTGTATATAAACATTTGCATCTAATTGGAAAATTGACTCTGTACTGAGATTTGCAATTGCAAAAGCCCTTTTGGATGTTCATGCGTTGTGAATTGAGAAAGATATAACATATAGCTTAGTGAGTTGGACATAATACGGTTACTCAACATTTGGGAAGCAAATATATTTTTTGCCTGCTTACTTTTCCATGTGCTGTGGAATGAGTAAACAACTCACAAAAGTGAAAAGCACAAATAGTATGAAACTATTTTTAATATGATTTTAAAACATGAAAGAGAATATTATGGTTGTTCCTGGACACATCCAGGCATATCAGTAATTTTTATAAGCTATACATGCCTGCCTAAGCTCTACAAAATTGTAGGCAGGGCCGGCGTTGTGGCATAGCAGGTAAAGCCACCACCTGTGACTCTGCCATCCCATATTGGCTTCTGTTCGTGTCCCTGCTGCTCCATTTCCTATCCAGCTTCCTGCTAATGGCCTGGGAGAAGCAGCAGAAGATGGCCCAAGTACTTGGGTACCTGTCACCCACACGGGAGACTGGAAGAAGCTCCTGGCTCCTTGGCTTTGGCCTAGTCCTGCCCCAGCTGTTGTGACCATCTGGGATGTGAATCAGCAGATGGAAGATCTCTCTGTCTCTTCTCTCTCTGTAGCTCTGACTTTCAAAGTAAATAAATAAATCTTTTTTTAAAAAATTAGGGGCCAGCACTGTGGTGCTCTAGGGTGATCCTCCGCCTGCGGTGCCGGCATCCCGTATGGGCACTGGTTCTAGTCCCGGTTGCTCCTCTTCCAGTCCAGCTCTCTGCTGTGGCCCAGGAAGGCAGTGGAGGATGGCCCAAGTGCTTGGGCCCTGCACCCGCATGGGAGACCAGGAAGAGGCACCTGGCTCCTGGCTTCGAATCGGCGCAGCTCCAGCTGTTGTGGCCATTTGGGGGGTGAACCAAGGGAAGGAAGACCTTTCTCTCTCTCTCTCTCTCTCTCTCTCTCTCACTGTCTGTAACTCTACCTGTCAAATAAATAAATAAAATCTTTAAAAAAATTGTTGGAGAATGTATCTTAGACTGAGTGTCCCCACAGCAGAATTTGAGACCAGGACTTGTAAGATACAGTGTGTATGAGGAGGGGATCCTAGGGAACAGGGAGAGGGAGACAAGAAAAGAGTAAAAGCCAGCCGGCGCCGTGGCTCACTAGGCTAATCCTCCACCTTGAGGCGCCAGCACACCGGGTTCTAGTCCCGGTCGGGGCGCCGGATTCTGTCCTGGTTGCCCCTCTTCCAGGCCAGCTCTCTGCTGTGGCCAGGGAGTGCAGTGGAGGATGGCCCAAGTCCTTGGACCCTGCACATGCATGGGAGACCAGGAGAAGCACCTAGCTCCTGGCTTTGGATCAGCATGGTGCGCCGGCTGCAGCATTCCAGCCGCAGCGGCCATTGGAGGGTGAACCAACGGCAAAGGAAGACCTTTCTCTCTGTCTCTCTCTCTCTCACTGTCCACTCTGCCTGTCAAAAATAAAAAAAAAAATAAAAAGAAAATAGTAAAAGCCAAGAAAGGGTGTGTTGTTGAGGTCACTGCTGTGGGCAAGAGGGTTCAATGCCATTGGAAATTCTGAGAATTGTCTGTCCCTTAAGGGCTTACATACACACCTACACAGTCACCTCTCCACATCCGTGGGTTTTCACATCCACAGATTCCGTCAACCAGGGTAAAAAATATTCCGAAACAAAATTCTAGAAAGTTCAAACAGCAAAACTTGAATTTGCCACTCACTGATCATGGCACTTCATTCATGGGAAGGAAGTGCTGGGTAGGAACACCCTGCTGTAGCCTCCTGCCATTCCATAGTCCTCTCCAACACTCATTGCCCTAGCACTGTTTGTTTGCCTTGTGTCTCTTTGGTGTACCAGTAGTTAGGCCTATTATTATTATTATTCCTTAAACAATATCATGTAACAACTATTTTCACAGCATTTCTGTTGTGTTAGATATCACATGTAACCCTAGAGAGGTTGTGCAGAGCTTCTATGCAAATACTATGCCATTTTGTAGGAGGCGTATGAGCATCTGTGGGTCTTGGTATCACTGGGTTTTCCTGGAACCAGTTCCTGGAGGGTACTGCAGGATGACCGTGCACTGATTCTGTCCTCATTTGGTTGATGTTTCTTCTGGGGAATGTTCAACTTGACATTATTCCTTGATTTGAAATCTTTGCACAGGAGAGGCCTTCCACAAGTTCATGAAAACTATGCATGGCTTTCAAAATTTTTTTCACCAAAATAAACTTATCCTTTAATTCCATTTTCCACACACTTGTTGAAATGCCCTCATTCAGGGAGCTTCACCTGGATTTCTGATGTGTTATTTCTTAAGAAAATGTGAGAAGAAAATATAGTAAAATGGGAATCTTCAACACAGCTGTTGGTAGGTATATGGGTGTTCATTAGATTATTCTTGGTACTTTTCTGTATTCTTGAACTATTTCAAATTTAAAAAAAAAATTAGGTTGCATCAGCATTAATTTGTTTCAGGGGAGCTCTGATTGAATAATTATGCAGAGCAGTTATGTGTCAAATAGTAATATAATTTGCCACTAGTTCTTAAATTAAGTTAATATGCCTAAGTGTAATTTCGATGGAATTTGACTAACAAAATATTGAGTTTTATCCAAAATGTCATGGTTTAATTCTTATTCTAGTTGAGAGATCTCACTTGATGAACTTTTGATTATATTTCCAGTTGTCTTCCTAGAGCATTTCGTAAACAGGGGGTGATTTATCCATTTTCTGCTTGGGAAAACTATAACTCAGAGGAATTTAGTAATTTATTTGCGATCACTCAGCAGTAGAAAGGTAGAAGAATGATGCAGGAGCTTTTCTCTTTTATTTTAATCTGCGATTCCTTCCCTGTTTTACTCAAATCTTCACGAAATGATTTTAAAAATCCAGAGTACAATCTCGAGTAGACATACATGTGATGGCGTCATCGTAAGGCCTGGGGTAGGGATGCATGGGGTTTATATTCTCTACCCAAGGGTTTCCTAATTTGGTGACTATACGAATAAACATTTCAGTCAGATCACCCCACATCTCTTTCTCAAGGGGCAGGGAAGGCCCACAGTGGATTTTGCCTACTGACTCTCAGAGGCAGCCACCGCCACCACCATACAGTTGTTTGCTGAGCGTCCATTGTGTGCAGGGACTATTGTTAGCACTGCTCATTCTCAGACTATCCCAAAGTTACTGAGTTCCTCTTAACCTTTCCTTGATGTGTGTACACTGCATTTTGTCCCCGGAGGTCGACAGCTCCTTGTCCAAGGACAATTTGTTTGCAGCAGGAGGTGCTTTGAGGAGCAAGCAAACTCAAATCTGGCAACCACAGTAACAACTACAAAAACCGGTAGAGCCCAACCTTGAGGAAAGCCTCCTTTGTAAGGTCACTTTTGAGACTTCACGGCTCCACTGAAGTCAAACACTTGAAGTGGTTGAACTTGGAACTTGGACTCAGAACCTTGTTTTCCGGAAGGAGTTTGATCTGCTGTTTAACTGGTCAGCGGGTAAATCCTGCAGAGTCACAGCTGCAGACCCCTGTGCCTTTGACACTGGCGACTGCTGGAAAAATGCCACGTGCACCCCTTGATTTACATGTAAAAAGCCCAGTGCAAAATTACAACTGAAGGGTTTGTTTTTCTTTCTGCCCCCCTCTCTCTGAATGGCATTTTAATTGAGGCATTCTTGCTGCATAAAGGCAAGTGGCTTGGCCTCTTCTATAGACTTTCCAGACCCATCATGGAACCTATGAATGCTTAAACATCCCCTTCCATGCTGCACCCCGAGACCTGAACCCTAATTTCCCAAACTGCTTTTCAGCTATTGGCAACCTAAGCTTTCTATTTGGTCTTTGAGTAGTCAGAGCAGGCAGTATCAGAACTGGGGAGCTCAATTTTTACAGAAAAATCTGGCTCACTGACAGCTGTCAGTTCCTCAAGTGGATCCAGTGGGGACCCAGGAGGAGGAAGCTAGGTACCCTAAATGTCATGTCTGTGTGCCTTGATTATGTAGCATTGTTTTGATGTTTCTCATACTTCTGTGGCCATACCTTCTGCCATCTTGGTCCTCTTCAAACATATTCTCTGTGGCACAGGATGTTGGTGCCACAGCTGCGTCCCCTGGGCTCTGATCTCTGGAGGCAATCTGATGGCTTCACAAAGCAAACACCTGCAAATGTATGCCAGAGGGTATTCTCTGACCACTGAGCCATGTTATTTTGGGGCCTGAAGCGGGTAGAGGTGAGGGGGAAATTGCTCCTAGGTAATTAGAAGAGCCAGAAAATTCATGCCCCCAAAGGTGGCTCTCTACCAGTGAGGGCTGGGAAGTGGCAGGAACATATCCCAGCTTCTTTGCACCTCGGTGAGATAATTCTAGGGCATAGTTTACAGGGCTTCTCAGAGGGATCCCAGCAAAATCGAACCCAGTTGCCCACACATTCACTGATGCGCCTGTAATGGCCTTTCTCCCTTCCCGGCTCCTTTGCTCATTTCTCCACATCCTATCCGTGTTTCCTGAGATAATTTCCCAAATGAAATTCTGGAATACAAATCTTTGTCCTGGATCTATTTTTTTTGGGGGGGGGGACCCAAACTAAGACATGCCTCTGGAATTTCAGGTAATTTTTTTCTGCAGAGTTGTCAATGTGGAGAGCCTAAATCAGCTTTTCAAAGGGTTTAGGATCACAAAGAAGCCAAGAACGGGTACCAAGTTCACCCCAGGTCATCTTGGCTCCTCTGGAGATCCAAACAGATTCAGGCAC
This sequence comes from Oryctolagus cuniculus, assembly GCF_964237555.1. Lineage (NCBI taxonomy): Eukaryota > Metazoa > Chordata > Mammalia > Lagomorpha > Leporidae > Oryctolagus > Oryctolagus cuniculus. The sequence continues at coordinate 24,994,792 of NC_091453.1, forward strand.
TTTCTTTTGTTTCCCCCTGCAAGTCTCCTACTCAAAAGTCTGTTGTAGCTACTTTGCTGTGCCACCCAACACCCCCATTAGTCCCGAAGGACTCCCCCTCTCTGCTGCTGAGGGCTCAACCTTCAGCCCTCTCTAGGAGCTGCCCTCAGCTGAAGGGGACCCTAACATTCAAGGTTCTACACTGTTCCCAGTTATCTGTTTCTGAGGGCTGGTTGATGTGCTTAGACAGAAGTCTGGCTCCCTTGTCTTGACTCAGGACAACTCTGCAAGGCCCTGGTAACTCCAGAGCTCTCTGTGGCTTTGACTGAGACCTTTGTTGAGATCGCCTCCAGGTTCAGCTTCTCACTTTGCCCCATCCTGCTTCCTTGCCTTTCCTCCAACAAGAATCACTGCTAAGAGCACTTCCCAGGGAATGAGACACGTGACAACATCCAGGAACCATCTCTGAACTCTCTCTTTACACACCCTTAGATAATGAATCAATCAAGTGATGAAAGCTTCATTCTTGCTGATTGTGACTTTGTAACATCACTTGACTCTTCATGTGACCTTGACCTTCATGATCTCCATTCCCTATAGATGACTCCAGCCTCTTCATGTTCTGCCATGGGTGTGCTGTGCTCCAGCTAAACTGGACCACTCTGCTATTTCCAAAATGGACTGTACCTTGGCTCTTGTTCCTCCCTGTGCTTACAGTTCTGTCTTTCCACTTCCATTGAACACACACACACACACCAAATTACTCCTTCTTAGAAGTGTTCTCTGAACTCAAAGCCCCTCCCAGGGGCCTCCACAATTGCAGCATGCCTTAGGTTGGCTTTCATCAAAGTAGACCCTCAAGTGAAGGCTTCTGGCAAAGCCCTTTGTTAGGAAGTGTTTCCAGGAATAACAGGAGACAGAAGGGAAGGAAGCAGAGCCAGAACTCATTATTAAGCCAAATGCCCCAAGGACAGACGACTGTGGCTCACTTCCCAGGGCAACTCCAGAGACAATAGAGGCCAGGTGTCAGTGCTGTCCCAAGATGGGGAGGAGGGAGTTGGAATACTTATACTTCATACACCACCCATCAATCATTGGTTAAGGGGAGGGAAAAGGAATTCCCATACATTTCTGGCTTTCTTTGGTGCGGAAACAGGAGGCTCCAGCAGCCCCAGGGCAGCTTTCTACCAAAGAGGCTGGCATGACCTCCGTGGTAGTGAAAGCCCCTTGAGCACAGACTCACAGGGAACTGAGAAAGAGGTCTCACGGGTGTGGGTGGAGACTGGCAAGTCTGACCATACAGGGCTGTAGTGGCCTGGTGACTACCTGGAGCCCCCTGCCCCTTCCACATATATGAGGCAGTTAGCTCCAAGCCAGCGAGGCACACATATTCTCCAAGGTAATCCTACACAGGGACTTGTTCCTCCTCCTGCTTACGTTTTTGCTTTTCTACTTCCATCACACACACGCACACGCACACGCACACGCACACGCATGCGCACAAGCAGGTGCTCAGTGATGCTTGTCAAATGAGTAGATGAGGAGACAAATGGATGGAGGACTGAACAGGTATTTGAATAACATCCACATTCTAATAGCAGTCTTTGAAACAAGGATGTTCTCCAGTGAGAAACACTAACAGACAGGTGTGATTTTCCTACATTGAAAATACTTTGTCAAGGTTGCCGAAATAGCTCAGTTGGGAGAGCGTTAGACTGAAAATACTTTGTCCTTGTGCAAGAAGACCCAGTATGTATTGGGAAAAGAGGAGCCTCTTTTTTTTTTCTCTGGGACCCAGGAAGACAGGTTTCTGCTTCAAGTCAACCACATGCCCCACAGAAGTCTCACTTGCCCAGTTAGGGCAGTCTGGTGCCAGCAGGCTGCAGGAACATTAGACCTTGTGATGAAAAAGCAATGGATGGCTCTGGATGTCTTCAAGTCTGAGGGCATGCAGGAGCCATGCTCTTGTTAACCCTGGAAAGGACTGTTGAAAATCAATCTACCGCCTTCATTGTTGCATTTAACATTAAGGTGAAAAGAGTTAATTTCCTTGCCCAAATCCTCACAGACTGCCTGAAGCTCTCAGAGTGACAAATGACAAAGTCAGGTAATCACCCAGGCCCCGAAGTTCTCGCTCTTTGTCCCCTTTCCCCCATCCTCCATCACTTACCGTGCTATTCACCCAACCGCCTTTCTTGTCCTCTGAATTCCTGCCCTTTCTCAAAACACCTTTTTTCAACTTTACTGAGTATACATATTATTTATATAGAGTAAAACACGTCGATTTTAAGTATCCAGCTAGAAGGGTTTTGTCACATTTCCATACCCACATGTGCTGTGTGTGACCACTAAAATCACGACATAGAACATTTCTATAACTCTTTAATTTCCCTTGTGTCTATTTGCAGCCAATCCCACTCCAACCCTCGGTCCTGTGCACCCATTGATCTGCTTTCTGTCATTACAGGTTAGTTTGAGCTCTACTCAGATGCCATATAAGTAGAATCTACAGTGTAGTCGTCTCTGTTGTCTGGTCTCCTTCATTAAACATCATTATTTTGACATTCATCCGTGGTATTACATGCCTCTGTGGGTTTTCTCCTTTTTACTGATGAGTATTATCTCAATGTAGGAACGTGACAAAAATAGTTCATCCATTCTTCCGTTGATGGACATTAGGGTTCTTGCTTGTCTTTGTTCTTAAGAAGAAAGCTGCTATGGGTGTCCCTCCACAAGTTGTTGTATGGACCTATGTCTCTGTTTCTTTGGGAAAATTACCTAAAAGGGGCATGACTAAGTTATGCAAGGGTGCTTTAAAAGTTTGCGAAATATGGAATTAAAAGATAAGTTCATTTTGGTTCCAAAATATTGGAAACCCATACATATGGGGAGGTCTTCAAAAATTTAATGAAGAATGCATACTGTGGAAAAACTGCATATAGTTCAACATCTCTTTGCACCAAAATCAGCTTATCTTTCAGTTCATTGTTCCACAAAGTTTTTAAGCAATCTTGTATGATGGGTGTGCATCTAGCTTTATAAGAAGCAGCTAAACTAGCTTCTAAAGCGATTGCATCATTTCGTGGTCTCCTCAATAATATAAGCAATCCTTGCCTTGCATCCTTATCAACACTTGATACTGTAAGACTTTTCAATTTTAACCATTCTAGTAGGCATGTAATCATATCTTGTAGTTTTGATTTGCATTCCAAATAATGGCATTGAGAACTTTTTCACCTGCTTGTTGGCTATTTGAATTTTTCTTTGAAGAAACTTCTGTTAAAATACCTTGTCTATTTTTAATTGACATATTTGTGCTATTATTGAGCTGTAAGAGTTATATATTATAGATATAAGTCATTTGTTAAATATATGTGTTGTATGTATTCTCTTCCAGTCTGTAGCTTTCTTTTTCCTAAAAATGTCTTTTAAAGAACGAAAGCATTATGTTCTTTGAAAAGATTTAATTATTTACCTGGAAGTCAGAGTTACACAGAGAGAGGAGAGGCAGAGAGAGAGAGAGAGAAAGAGAGGTCTTCCATCTCCTGGTTCACTCTCTAATTGGCCTCAACGGCCGGAGCTGCACTGATCTGAAGCCAGGAACCAGAAGCTACTTCCGGGTCTCCAAGAGGGTTCAGGGACCCAATAACTTGGACCATTTTCCACTGCTTTTCCAGGCAATAACAGGGAGCTGGATCGGAAGTGTAACAACCGGGACTTGAACCAGCGCCCATATGGGATGCCGGCACTGCAGGCAGCGGCTTTACCTGATATGCCACAGCACTGGCTCCAGCATTATGTTTTAATGCAGACCAATTTATCTATTTTTTTTAATCTTATGGTCCATGTGTTTTTGTCATCTGGTTTTTGTTGTCCATGTTTCCCCCCCCCCCTTATCTCAATGCTGTAAACATTTTCTTAATTTTTCTAGACATTTTATTATTGTGGATTTTTTTATTTGGATCTATGCTCCAATCTTAAAGCCTTTAGCCTCCTAAAACTCAAGGAGTTTTAGTGCTGGTGCCAGCACTGTGGAGCAGAGGGTAAAGCCACCACCTGCAGTCCCAGTATCCCATGTGGGCGCCGGTTCAAGACCCGGCTGTTCCACTTCCGATCCAGCTCTCTGCTATGGCCTGGGAAAGCAGTAGAAGATGGCCCAAGTCCTTGGGCCCCTGCACCCGCGTAGGAATCCTGGAAGAAGCTCCTGGCTCCTGGCTTCAGATCAGCGCAGCTTCGGAAGTTGTAGCCATTTTGGGCATGAACCAACGTTTGGAAGACGTCTCTCTCTCTCTCTCGCTCTCTGCTTCTGACTGTCTGTAACTCTGCCTTTCAAATAAATAAATAAATAAATCTCAAAAAAAGGAGGAATTCCATGCTGATGGCTGAGGCACATTGATTCCGTAGACCTAGGGGCATGGGAGCAAGAATTTGCTAATGACATTTTTTTGAAAAAAAGATTTATTTATTTGTTTGAAAGGCAGAGTTACAGAGAGGCAGAGGCAGAGACAGAGGTTTTCCATCCACTGGTTCACGCCACAAATGGCCACAATGGCCAGAGCTGGGTCCTTCCAAAGCAAGGAGCCAGGAGCCAGGAGCTTCTTCCAGGTCTCCCACGTGGGTGCAGGGGCCCAAGGACTTGGGCCATCCTCCACTGCTTTCCCAGGCCACAGCAGAGAGCTGGATCGGAAGTGGAGCAGCTGGGACTCGAACCGGCATCCACATGGGATACCGTCACTGCAAGCGGCTGGGACACTAACTGGCACCCATATGGGATGCCGGCACCACAGGCAGAGGCTTAGTCCACCATGGTACAGGCCTGGTCCCGCTAATAAGTCTTCTCTCCTTTTAGGTCCTCAGTGCAGCCAGTATTAACTTCTAGTAGTACTAGCGTCATGTCCCTGGAAATAGAGATCTGCATAGTGACATTTGGTGAGTGTTCTCCGAAGCCGTGTAGATCACTGTGTACGTGGGTGCCAGGCGGCTGTCTGGCCTTTTTGAGTCTGTTTTTCATCTGTAAAATGGGAATAATAAACTCTACCTTGCAGCACCATCACCAGGACGAACTGAGAGAATAGATAGAAGATAGCACTTGGCGGGCCCTCCCCCCTAGGAGGCCCTCACTTAGCAGGGGCTTCCATTTTGGCCACCATGGCTGCATCGCCTTAGCATGACTTGAATGTCGTGCCCAGGGCCTGGCCCAAGTTTGTATGAAACTGTTTTGGTGGCATGACTTGCTGGCTCTCTGCAAGCTCACTCGGACCTTTTTAAAAATAGGACCTCTACTATATTTGGTAGGTCACTGCTCTGGTATGAAGGGAGTTTTAGGGCCATGCTGATGAAGCAGCTGGGCACAGCTCAAGTGTGGCTGCCGGGCAGTGATGAGTCAGGCAGCCTCAGGCAAGCCTCCTGCAAGAGTTTTAAACATGAGCCCCTGTGGGAACCTTCTGCTTCTTCTCAGGGGCAGCGACAGAAGGGAATTATGGGAAAGCCCTACTCTTGGCTGTGACAGCTTATGTGGTCATAGCATCTTCTCTCCAGTCCTCCATGAAGTCAGAGACTGAGCCCCTAAGTGAATGTCAATGGGGGAGACAGGATGGAAGTGCTTATTGGGTACATTTTAAGGATTGTAGTTTGACACTTTGGGCTTATTTTTCCTCTCTTTTTAAAAGATTGTGTTTATTTACTTGAGAGGCAATTACAGAGAGGCAGAGGCAGGGAGAGACAGAGAGAGAGAGGTCTTCCATCCCCTGGTTCACTCCCCAGATGGCCGCAATGGCCAGAGCTGCGCCGATCCAAAGCCAGGAAGTAGGAGCTTCTTCCGGATCTCCCACATGGCTGCAGGGGCCCAAGGACTTGGGCCGTCTTCTTCTGCTTTCCCAGGCCACAGCAGAGAGCTGGATCAGAAGTGGAGCAGCTGGGACTAGAACCAGCATCCACATGGGATACCGGCACTGCAAGCGGAGGCTTTACCGGCTACACCACAGTGCCGGCCCCATTGTTATTTTCCTCTTTTTTTTTTTTTTTTTTGACAGGCAGAGTGGACAGTGAGAGAGAGACAGAGAGAAAGGTCTTCCTTTTGCCGTTGGTTCACCCTCCAATGGCCGCTGCGGCCAGAGTGCTGCGGCCAGCGCACTGCGCTGATCCGATGGCAGGAGCCAGGTACTTATCCTGGTCTCCCATGGGGTGCAGGGCCCACGCAATTGGGCCATCCTCCACTGCACTCCCGGGCCACAGCAGAGAGCTGGCCTGGAAGAGGGTCAACCGGGACAGAATCCGGTGCCCCAACCGGGACTAGAACCCGGTGTGCCAGTGCCGCAAGGCGGAGGATTAGCCTAGTGAGCTGCGGCGCCGGCGTTATTTTCCTTTAAACTTTGGTTTTGAAGCTGTTATCCTTTCCTTTCAAACCTGCTTCTGGAAAGTGATCTCTTAATATTAAGAATTCTTATTTGGTGACTGGTCTAGCTGGTCCTGTGTACACAATGACAACACACAAACCCATTACTCAAGCTAAGTTACCCCGTGTGCCTCAGTTTTCTTATCTGTGAAGTGGGAATTGTAATATCTTGTATATTTGTTGTGAGCAATAAATTGGTTACAAAAATAATAAGTTTTGAAGAGTGCAGGTATGGAGTAATAATACTATTATTATTATTATTACTATTATTATTATTACTATTCTATTATTCATTATGTTGTTTTATTCTCATTGAAATTCCCTTCTGCCCTTCTGTGAGTAGATGTGCACATATATTGGGGTAGCTAGGTGAGTGTTTGTGAAGGTCTTGTCTGTCCTTAACATTTTTCCTTTGATCAACTGAGTGCCTATTTTGGAAGTCCTTAAGTAGTAGGTGACTGGCAATTAATACTAGCCAGTATTCCTCTCAACCTTTATTTAATGTACTGAAATTCTCCTTGCTTCAATGACATTTTGGGGCTTCTCCACAACCTCCCTCCCCCCTCCAGCCCCCAATTTCTTCAGAGCATCAGGAAGTTTTGGTTAAAACATTAACCAAAAACACTAATCCCTAGCACCGGGGACTTCACAGAGGTGCAAAGCACCTCTTCAGCATTTTTAGCACTATTTGTCCTTCCATTGGGCTCTCCCCCCCTCCCCATTCCCTAGATCTGGTCATCTAAACCTTGCCCGCCTCCCCTACAGCCTTTAAGATGTTGTGCAAGCCACCATCCAATCAAAGTAGTTGGAGAAGTGGGAAAAAATGAAATGGATATTAGGAGTAACTGGAGGGGGGAGGGTGGTGACTTAACCCCCAAAATGTGGCCAAAAAGCAAGTGTATCAGCTAAAATCTAATGGCAAGGACAGGAGTGTTGGAGGGTGCTGCTACAACTCTCAGTCCACACTGCAATCAGGAAAACATGTTCACTGGAAGGAGGGGAATAAGGGCTAAGGGTTGTGTTCCTAGTCTCAACCAGGATGCTCTTACTGGAGGGTGGTAAAGGCAATGGCTGCCACTTTCCCATGGCTAAGAAGCCATGTATCTCTCACCAAACACAGGGCTGGCTTCATGAGCCTGCAACCAGTGCAAGGCTCTGTGCTCACACGGGCTTCATGCTTATCTGCCTTTACCATTTTGAAATTCTTAGCAATTTTGCCTTTAGATTTCTATTTGGTAAATGGAGTCGAATGGCACAGTGGAACACAATGATGCTGTGGGCTTGAAGTATCCACTGGCTTGTGGTCCTGACTTCTGCTGCCTCTCTGCTTCCCCAGAGTACATTCTTGACCTATTGCTGCCCTGCCCATGTCCTGCTGCCACAGCTGCCTTCTGTCCTCTGAGATCTAGAGGGGCCTGGGTACAGATGCAGGGAAGTTGGGTCTTGGTGTGGGGCACCGCTAGGGCTGCCTCTGCCCTGGACTTTCAGTGACCATGGTGTATTTGGCAGATGTGGCAAGGGTTGGCTATGGGCTGGAGTGATGGGGGCTCACGGGAAGAGGAGATGCTCGATTCAACTCACTTGTGTTGGTTCTGTGTTTGGCTGGAAGGGAAACTTGGAAGCCAGTGGGCTGTGCGCACATGGCACTAAGTACAAGGTGGAACAGCCTGGCCACCTGTGAGGGTATGCATTGTGCCACAGTTGCTTCTGTGCCCATTAAAAATAAATAAAACACCAGAACAGGTAAACAGAAAGACTGCAGAAGAAAGGATGATGCCTTCTATGTAGGATCTTTGATGGTCCTTATCCCTTCTGCTTTTGAATGGCGAGTCCTGCATATTCATTCCTCACCAGAGACCCCCCCCCCCAACACACAAATTATGAAGCCAGTCCTGGTGTCCAAGTCTGAACAGTTTCCTCCTTGTTTTGGATTGCACACCTCGTAGACCATGGCATAGCTTATGTATTGTGTCCTGAGTATGATGGGAAGACACTGGAGGGTTTGGAGTGCAGGGAGGACATGATCAATTGGACACATTAGAAGGATCACTACGACTGAATGGACTGTGGGAATGGTGCCAGGGAGGAATCAGGAAGGCCATTGACCAGGTGTTGTGATCATTTATGGTAGGTGGACTAGTCTGGTGGCAGTGGGAGTGAAGGAATTGGTCAAATTGGTTGCATTTGAGGGTAGGGTCAATCCCGATAGTGACTTACTCATGCTAATAATGCATATCGATAGCTTCTTGGCGCCTTTGTTTGAGAAACAAAGTCTAAAATCATTACCAAGGTCTACAGGGCCCCCAAGACCTAGCCTCTATCTGCCTTTCCTCTTAGCACAGCATTCGCTCTGAGGTTCTATGTTTCACCTCCTCTTTTTATTACTCAGCCATACACACAGTCCCTTCCATCAGCATGTTTTTACCACTGCCCTGATCAACTCTTTGTTCAGATCTTCTCACAATCATCTGTTTTCTACATGACAGCTCTCCGACATCCCTTACAGTTAAATGGTACCTCTCTGATCTTACTATTGTTGCTCTCCTAATGCCACACCCAACCTCTTCTCCTTAGCACTCCTTTACATTATTTTGTGTGGTCATGTGAGTATCTTGTCTCCCCTAATAGGGGAGGAGGTCCTTAAGATATGAACCTCCGGAGCCATTAGCCAAATAAACCTGTTTTCTTTATAAGGTAGCATGCCTCAGACAGTTTGTTATAGTAACCAAAAGCTAACTAATACATAGCTCAATCACTGTTGGTGCATGAGGATACAAATAAGGAAGTCCTTTTTAGAAACACACATGAGTCAGCACCATGTGAGATTCCCAAAATATCATGGGGAAAGGAGAATGCTTTCAAGGGTATGAATTCTAACAATTAGATGAGTGCAGGTTAGTGCCCTAATATTGAGTCGAAGGTGGGGCTGTCAACTTATTTATAATCACAAGCTAACAAAGGCTTGTGCTATACATTATAACTTGTGCTTTATTCATATCTCTACTTATGTGGGTATGTAAGAAGAAAATAATTCATTTGTTATTCTTCTCTCTGATCAGGTACAAGTTCTCAGATAGGTCTTACTCCTGGATAGAATCTCAGGCAAGTCCCATAGGTTTTCAATCCCCTCCAGTCTCAAGTGCAACCTAATTTTGCTAAATATGTCCATCTAACCTGAAAACTTCGATCTTTTAGTCAGTTTCAAGTGCCTTCCCCACTCCATCTCCTACCCCACCCTGCATCTGACTAGGATGTGACACAAGAAGCACTATTAATATCTGCTCTTCTCTCTTTTCCTTCTTTAGTTGCCTTCCTCAGTCTCTAGCTACCATTTTCAGACTTCTATGGTTGGCACACAAGAAGAAAGAGAGGGCAGGGCAAAGAACCCATCACTAGATTGGTGTAGTTGTTATTGGCCAAGGAATTTGCCAGATGTGGAATATGTTCAAAGTTGGCTCTTGTTCTGCTTCCTCCAACAGTCCTTAGGCTCTTCGCATTGCTGGGAATCTCTCACTAGTGAACAGCATCTAGCTCGCTTCTCCTCCATCCCCTGATGGGGCCAACTGCCTCATAAGTAGTCCATAGGGACAGGGCCCTCTTGGGACCACACAGCCCAGATCACTCCGAGGTCCATATCTGGCTCAGGGGAAATGTGCTGGTGGTTCCTTGGGAAGTCACCTCTCTTGATGCTGCTTCCAGGGCAGCTGGTCAGCCAGAGGCTACACCTTCAGACTTCCCCAGGGAGGAGTCCAATGGCTGGTTTTCATCCCTCAAGCTCTAAGGAACATGTGTTAGTCTGCTTTTCATTATTTTAGCTAAAATACCCGAGAGGAGCTTCTTTGGGACAAAAAAGTTTATTTCAGCTGCTTACAATTTGGCGATTCACAGTCCAAAATCAACTGGCTTCCTGAATCTGGCATGTGGTAGAGGCTGCCAGTCACTGAGCGGATGTGGAGGAATGATCGCATGGCAAACCAGGAAACACACAGGGACACAGGGAACATACTGGCCTGATACAACTAACTCGTTCATGAGAACGACCCCCAGTGACCTAAAGAGGCAGAACCCCAGTGACCTAAAGACTTCCCACCAGGCCCACCTCTCAGATGCCATGATAAGATCACGTCTCCACTCTTAATGCATCAACCATTAACATAAGACTTAGAGGTTTAAACAGCTTCATGAGTTTGGGGAGACAGGTCCTGCTCAGTTCATAACAGAGCCTAAGCCAGGCTCTTCACTGGTTCTCTCAAGGACCTTATCACCTGATTTAAGTGAAGAGGAAGTACTTTATTCTGCTAAGACATAGTGACGGGGGCCACCAACACTCTTCTCTCTCCCTCTCTATCTTCAACTTTGAACAAATTACTTGGTTTCTCTTATTTAAGCCTGGAGTTGGGTAATAGGTAATTTTTAGTCCAGGAAGGGTTCACTTTGTTTTTGTGGATTTTGCCTATTTTTTTTTCGCTTTATAAAATTTTTAAAAACTGAAGTATAACATTCATACAGCAAAGTGAACAAATCACAATGTGCAGTTGATGAATTTTTGCAAACTGAGTATACCTATGTAGCCACACTTAGATCAAATAAACAGAAGATTCCCAACACCCTAGAACCTTCCCCATATTGTTGTCTGTCACTTCCTCTCCCTCAAGTAGAATCACTATCTTGATTTCTAAGACTTCAGATTTATTTTGCCAATCAGAAAAATTGTGAGAGCAAAAGTGGACATGTGGTACCTATCCCCCAGATTTTCACTATTATTTCTCATCCTGTAAATATATGTTATAGCACCATGTTTAGATGTGGTGACCATTCTTACACCCTGTTAAATTGGGGCTGACTTCTCATTACTTTGACCAATAGAATATTGGAGGAATTGGGCTTTGCCAGTTGTATTCCAAAAGGCAAGTAATTGATGCACTGCAAGGAAAATACTCTAAGGTACTCAAGGACAGAGGAGGCTAAGGAAGCCTTTCTCAAAGCTGGATGGAAGCTAATGGTAGACTCATTTCCACTCATCCTTTGGAGAAGAGCTATTTCTCTCCTACGAACTAAGAGTGTATGTTTGCTTATAGGGCTTTACATGATGCAGTACCATGTCTAGAATGGACTGCCAATTTTTCTCTTGGAATTGGGTCGTATAATTTATTCTCAAAATAATGTAAGAATTGCAGATTAATTATAGTTGAAATAGGCAAAATAGATACCAGGTATCAGCAGTTACCAGGATCTATCCTTCTGTACTGTCAGGTGAGAAGTACACATATTATATAAACCCTTATTCACTTATAACGGCATTCTGATCATGACTGGACTGCTTGCAGCTTTTATTCTAACACAGAACTTATCATTTATCAATATTTACATGCCTGCAGAATGTGACTATCACAGAATCTGGCTAGGAGGGGAGAAATTCACATCCAAAGTTCATTTGGCATTTTATCATTGGTTACACTTTCCTGAAGGCAAATAAATACTTTGTCTGTAGTGCATCAATGATTTCAAATATTGTGATTGCTCAGAGCACTGGTTGTGTCATGTATATTTGTATTCCATGATATGTTTCACCTATTTCCCCCTAATCAGAAGTAATTTCTTCTGAACTTCCTCTGGAAGACACGTTGGAAATGTGAAGAACATGGAAGAAAGGAAAGGGAGATGAGTAAAATGCGTTCTAATTATCTATTGCTACATAATAAACCACTATGAAAGTTACTGGGTTAAAACCATAACAATCTATTATATTTCAGGATTCTTTGGTTTGGCTGCACTTAGATGGGGTGTTCTTCCACTCCACCTGCTGTTGGTTGGAGTCACTCATGTGGCTCTGTTTGACAAATGGTAGAACTAAAGCTGTCAGTTTGGATGCTTTCATTGTTTTCCACATGGCCTCTTCATGTTTTTAATGGATTTCTTATGAAATGGTGGTCTCAGGGTTCCAAAAAGCTAAAGGTAGAAGGTATCTGGCTTTTTTTGAAAAATGTATTTATTTGTTTTGTTTGAAAGGCAGAGTTACAGAGAGGCAGAGGCAGAGAGAGAGAGAGAGAGAGAGAGAGGTCTTCCATCCACTGGTTCACTCCCCAGATGGCCGCAATGGCTGGAGCTGCGCCAATCTAAAGCCAGAAGCTGGGAGCTTCCTCTGGGTCTCCCACGCAGGTGCAGGGGCCCAAGGACTTGGGCCATCTTCTACTGCTTTCCCAGGCCATAGCAGAGAGCTGGATTGGAAGAGGAGCATCCAGGACTCGAACTGGCTCCCATATGGGATGCTGGCACTGCAAGCAGTGGCTTTACCTGCTACACCACAGCGCTGGCCCCAGGTATCAGGCTTTAAGAGTAGTCTAGATCCAGTGCTGTGGAATTAAACTATGTCAGTTTCACAACATGCTTTTGGTCAAAGCATTCCACAATGCTGGCATAGATAAATGGTAGGGGAAATAGATTCTGATTTTAAGTGAAAGCAACAGAATGTACATGTAGGATGCAAGGAATTGTTAACGGCCATCTTTAGTGAAAATGCATCAGTGATAATTAAAAAAATATATAAAGTAATAATGAAGAAAAATTAAAAAGAAACAATACATAAATTGAAAAACATACATGAATATAACAGGAATATTCTCCAAATATTTCATGTTTATATTCCCAACACTTAGCACAATGTCCGACATGAAGAAGGTTCTTGGTTAATATTTGTTAAATGAATATGATGAAGTTTCTGTGGCAGAGATTGGTTCACTATGAGCTAAACTAATTGTTCATCTTTCTGGGCACATAAGCACCACACTGTGGTCAGGAATAGCCTATGAATCCCAGCTGATGGGAATTCAGTGAGAACACCATTTACATTCCTGACCCTTAAGACTGTCACGTGTTATCCTCCATGTTCTTCTCCCCTTCTGGATTGCTGGAATGAAGACAATCTCCAGGGTGACCTTGAAACCCGTTATGAACAGAACTGAGCAATAGGATGGAAGGAGTCCAGAATCATCACTTTGAAGAATTTCCACTTTGAAGAGACCCAACTAATCAGGAGTACTCATACTGTATGATTATGTTAGTAATAAATAACTATTTGCATAAAGCAAGTGAAATTTGGGGGTATTTTTATTATAGCAGAAAGTGTTATCTGAACTAATACATCACTACCTCTCACCCCTTCTACAGTATGAAGGACTATGGACCTGATGTTAAGATCTAGTTGATAAAGTGAAAGGTAACAGACTTCTAAATTGCTCCCAGTGATTTCCATTTCTTGGGATTTGCAAATTTGCATAATCCCCTTCCCTGAACTGTGAACTGGACCTAATCATTTGATTCTAGCCAATAGAATATGGCAAAGGTGTTGGGTAGTCACCTCCACAAATATGCCACAGAAGAGTCTGAATTTTGTTTTGCTAGAGACTCTGTCTCTTGGTGGTTTTCACACAGCAAGCTGTCATGTTGGAGAGGCCCATGTAGCAAGGAATCAAGGATTGTCTCTAACTGACAGTCAATGAGAAACTGGGGCCCTCAGTTCAAGAGCCTTCAAGGTACTGGAGCCTGCCAACAACTCAATAAATGAGTTTGCAAATGGATTTTCCTCCAGTTGAACCATCACGTAAGACTACAACCTTGGCCAATACCTTGATTGCAGGTTATGAGAGACCCTACCACAGAGTACCCAGCTGAGCTGTGCCCAGATTCCTGACTAGGAAACTGTGATATAGTAAATGTGTTGTTTTAAGCTTCTAAAATGTGGGGCAATTTGTAATGTAGAAATAAACAACCAATAGACTCACAAACTTGGCTTTTAATCTGGAGTTTACATGAAATCTGTTGACACCGGTTACCTTCTAATTTCAAGTAGATTATTTTAGAGATAAATACATGTTGAACTGTTTCTGGCACTTACTTGCATTTTTAAGCCATGAACTTCTGGAAAAGTTGATGTGGCACACCCCTCTGGTTGCCTAATCCATTATTTACTGTGACGAAATCACAACATCATTGTTTGAAATCTATTTAGATTGATGTTGGAAATTATTGCAGGAAAAAAGTCTGCAAGAAGAGAAACAAGGAGAGGCCAAGAGAATTGAAAAAAGAGTGCTTTGTTCCAGATGACCTAGACTGGAGAAACGTGGAAATCTCTATTCTGAAGAATAGAAATATTAAGACAGTCAAAGATCAACAGGAAAGCTCTAGGAAAGTTATCAGTGTCTTCATCATGATTAGTAGTCTAGATTCAAGAGATGAATTAAGGTTTGTGAAAAGAGATGAAGTAGCCTATAGGTGAGGGGGAAGAGAAGTAAACACATTTGGAAACTTTGGCAGCAATGGATTCACAGCACTTTAAGCCATCTATTGACTGAAACTGGAGAGAGGATGAATCCTCTGGATAGAGCTTCTCCAGTTAGGTCTCTATTGACCTAACTAACAAAAAAAAAAAAAAAGAGGGAGAAGAACCAAATCAATAAAATCAGAGATGAGAAAGGAGATCTAACAATACATATCCCAGAAATAACAATAATCATCAGGAATTACTACAAACAGCTATTTGCCAACAGATTGGAAAATATCCCAAGTGGGTGACAGGGACCCATGTACTTCAACCATCATCTGGGGCCTCACAGGATACACATTAATAAGAAGTCATGGGGGGTGGTGCTGAGGCATAGCAGGTTAAAGCCCTGGCCTGAAGCAGCAGCATCCCATATGGGTGCCGGTTCAAGACCCAGCTGCTCCTCTTCTGATCCAGCTCTCTGCTATGGCCTGGGATAGCAGTGGAAGATGGCCCAGGTCCTTGGGCCCCTGCACCCATGTAGGAGACCCGGAAGAAGCTCCTGGCTCCTGGCTTTGGATCGGCGCAGCTCCGGCCATTGTGGCCATCTGGGGAGTGAACCAGTGGATGGAAGACCTCTCTCTCTCTACCTCCCTCTGTAACTCTGTCTTTCAAGTAAATAAAATAAATCTTTAAAAAAAATAAGAAGTTGGACTGGAAGTGGAGGCAGGACTCAATCCCAGGCACTCAGATATGGGATACAGGCATCTCAAGTGGTGGCTGAACACACTACATCACAATGCCCACCCCAGCTGTGCTTTTCATATAACTGATAGCATTCTTGTTTGGCCAAGCAAAAGGGAACTTTCTCTGTTCTGGCAGATGAATCTCCTCCTAAGAAAAGATCAACTGGAACCAGCCTCCTTCTCAGTGACTCTGCATTTCCCAGATGCTGAGTCACTTGGAAAAGACTGAGGGTGCTGAAAATATCCGGTGTACCAGGCTTTGAAATATCAAAGTACCTTGTTAATTTGACACTCATCTAAGGGCAGCTCTTGACATGAGCTGTCCTTCTAAAGGGACTTTGTTGAAGTGTCTGTTGGGCCTATCATATTTCAATATCATCATGCACTTAAAAATAAAAAACAAATTCATGATCATATTATTTTGTTCTTCCTCTCAATTTTGTTTTAGTTCTCCAAATATCTCATATCTACCTGATACTTCGACACATAAATATCTTAATGTCTCTACTTGGTTGGTCAACAGGTATTGGACTGTTAATTTGTCTTGAGGATTCATTTTTCCTTTGCTTCTCTCTTCATTCACTATATTTTCCATGACTTATTTTATCCCATAGTTTCTTTATTATCTATATTCAAATATATCTTAAATGTATCTCTGTGTCTCTCCATTTTAGTCACCTCTAGACCCCTCAAACTCACCATGCCCTAAAGCAAAATTCATCATTTCCCAATTCAGGCTCCTCTTCCTGACTTGTCCGTTTTGGTTAATGACACTGTCATTGACCAGGAGTCAATGACATTGACCAAGAGTCTGCCTTTGCCTTTGCCGTTTCTGTTCCCGCACGTTGTCAGTTTTCTTTTTAACCATTTCTTGGATATGTCACCTCCTTTATTCTCTCTTCTTTGTTCCAACTCTTGTAATCTCTGAGCTATATTATTTCAGTGCATCCATGGACTTTCCCAGGCCACACGCCTTAAGGTGAGGATAAACATGAGTGAGAGAATATCCTTCATAAAGAAGCCTTGTACTATCCTAACCATCTACCAAAATTTCACATCTCCTCAAATGGATTCCATATTGTTTTGGCTTTCTCCAGGGGGTGTTTTCACGTATGACTGGGCCATTTCTTTTTATTTTCTTTCTTTCTTTCTTTTTTTTTTTTTTGACAGGCAGAGTGGACAGTGAGAGAGAGAGAGAGAGACAGAGAGAAAGGTCTTCCTTTTCCGTTGGTTCACCCTCCAATGGCCGCTGTGGCCGGCACACGGCGCTGATCCGAAGCCAGGAGCCCGGTGCTTCCTCCTGGTCTCCCATGCGGGTGCAGGGCCCAAGCACTTGGGCCATCCTCCACTGCCCTCCCGGCCACAGCAGAGAGCTGGACTGGAAGAGGAGCAACCGGGACAGAATCCGGCGCCCTGACCAGGACTAGAACCCGGTGTGCCGGCGCTGTAGGTGGAGGATTAGCCAAGTGCGCCATGGCGCGGGCCTGGGCCATTTCTTAGCTGCTATGCAAGAGTCGTATAATATTATTGACTACTAAACAACAGTCACCATTTTTCTGTTCTTCTACTTCAACTTGCTCTAGCACTATGTATTGTCATTATCTCAAAAACACTGTTGCTGGTGTATCCTGATGCCCAAGACCATAGCCCATTGAGATGCAGCTATTTCTACTAATGTCAGAACAAAAAACATTGAACCCTATCCTTGTGGTTATTATATACACAAGTGCTGCTGAAAACTAAGTTCTTGATGCTCCATGAATATTTCAGTGAAATGGGTCTTTTTAAAAAGATTTCATTTGCTCTCTTTTTAAAAAAGATTTATTTTATTTATTTGAAAGACAGAGTAACAGAGAGGTAGAGACAGATAGAGAGGTCTTCCATGCACTGGTTCACTCCCCAGATGGCCACAATGGCCAGAGCTGCACCAATCCTAAGCCAGGAGCCAGGTGCTTCCTCCTGGTCTCCCATGCGGGTGCAGGGGCCAGGCATTTGGACCATCTTCCACTACTATCCCAGGCCATAGCAGAGAGCTGGATCAGAAGAGGAGCAGCCGGGACTAGAACCAGTGCCCTTATGGGGTGCCGGCACTGCAGGCCAGGGCTTTACCCCGCTGCACCACAGCACCGGCCCCTTATTTGTTCTTTATTGTGACCCTCTTATCTTAGGATCATGATATTTGAGACAGAAGGTAATTTGAATGATAGACTGATATTTCCTTAGAAATATTACTCTCCCACTATAACGTTGTCCCATATCTATTGCATGAACTTGGCACACACACATATATTCCTTTTTCCCCTAGAGAAGTTATTTCTGAGAATATACTTTGAGACCTCAGAAATATCCTAATATCCTAACTGTCTCCTAATCTAGCAGTTCCAATCCCTTCCACAGTCCTCTAAGAAAGTAGGTCTGAACCATGGGAAAAACACAGTGTATGCTCAACCTGGACCTTTCCGCAGTGCTAATGGGACCATTGTTGTAGAGGTCTAAACAACTCATGTTTAAAGTTCCCTGATTAAGCTATAGCCCAGAGAAAATCTTGGGCTTACAATGCCCAAAAAACAATCTAAAGTCTTCAACAAAGCATCTAAGATTCTTCAGAGTCCAATCACAGTCTTCATCACCAGTGTTGTTTCTGGAACCAGAAGTTCCTTAAAAGTTCCCACCGTGTGTTTGTCCGTGAACCTGCTGTAGTATCAAACAGAGATGAAGAATGCGGGTTATAGGTTCAGACTGGTCAATATTCAAGTCCTGACTCTGCCTTCACTAGTTCTGTGGTTTTAAGAAAGTTACTTAAGTGGGGCCGGCATTGTGGCGTGGCGGGTAAAAGCTGCTGCCTGCGATGCCGGCATCCCATATGGGCACTGGTTTGAGATCCAGCTGTTCCACTTCTGATCCAGCTCTCTGCTATGGCCTGCGAAAGCAGTGGAAGATGGCCCAAGTCCTTGGGCTCCTGCACCAGCATGGGAGACCCGGAAGAAGCTCCTGGCTTTGGATTGGTGCAGCTTTGGCCATTGCAGCTATCTGGGGAGTGAACCAGCGGATGGAAGATTCTCTCTCTCTCTCTCTGCATTTCTCTCTCTCTCTCTCTCTGTCTCTCCCTCGCTGTGTAACTCTGACTTTCAAGTAAAATAAATAAATCTTTAAAAAAAGAAAGTTACTTAAGCTCACTAAGCCTTAGTTAACACATCTATAAAGTGGGGATGATAATGGTACCAATGATGTGGGGTTGTGGTCAGGCATAAACACAACAGAAATAAATGCATATGAAGGCTGTTCCTGATATGTACAAAAAACTCACAAACATGCCATAAATTTTAAGTTAATGTGACTACCTGGAATTCTACATGAATTTTATCTTCTTTAATTGCTGAGCAATTACTCATTCTTCAAGATCAAATTGAGCAGCCTTATTAATAATAATTAAAATGTGGAAACACCCAAATATCCATCAATGAGTGAATAAGCAAACTGTGGCATATCCATGCAATGAAATATTACCCCATAAAAAGGAATGAAGTACTGATTCATGCTACAACATGGATGAAACTTGAAAACCTTAAGCTAAGTGAAAGGATCCAGACACAAAGGCTACATGTTCATGACTCAGTTCATATGAAATATCTAAGATATGTCCATAGAGATAGAAAGTATATTGGTGGGAAGGTCTTATTAGTTATTCAATCTCCACCTTGGTTATTGTTCTATTTTGGTTTTCTGTCTTCATGACTCAATTTTGGTAGATTGTTGTCTATCTAGAAATCTATCCATTTCTTCTAGATTTTCCAATTGGTTGGCATATAGCTGCCTATGATGACAGCATCCCATATGGGCACTAGTTTGAATCCCAGCTGCTCCACCTCCAATCCAGCTCCTTGCAAATGGCCTGGGAAAAAAAGCAGAAGATGGCCCATGTGCCTGGCCTCTGCAGCCATGTGGGCAAACCAGAAGATGCTCCTGTTCCTGACTTCAGCCTGACCCAGCCCTGATCATTTAGGTATTTTGGAGAGCGAGCCAGTGGATAGAAGGACTCTTTCTCTCTAACTCAGCTTTTAAAATATATAAGGTAAACATCTTTTAAAAAAGAAAATATACATGGTATTGTCGCTCCCCCTCTTCGTGGAGGAACGACACAGGACCCTGCGCTGTTCTTTCGTCTGCTCGGCCCTCCCCGGGTTTGCTGCTGGTTCTTCCCGGCTTGGCTACTATCCCTTCCACCTCCGTGGAAGGGCAGTTCCCCCTGGCCACATTCCCCACTTCCGCAGGGGAGCGGCACACCGCCGGCCGGCTCTTCTCGGGGGCTGCACAGGTGTTCCTTCAGCTAGATGTTCCCCATAGATGTTCCTGGTGCATGCCGTCTCTCTCCTCCTTTATAGTCCTCCTCTGCCAATCCCAACTCGGCTGCCCACACGCCGAGTACGCTGCTCTCCTCCAATCAGGAGCAAGTCCTACAGTTTATTAGTTGAACTGGAGGCAGCTGTGCGGAAGCTGTTTACTTCTCTCCCAGCGCCATATTGTGGGAGAGCAGATGCATAGAATAAGTCTTAATTCCAGTAACTCAGTCCAGTCCGGATTGCTCCCCACAGGTATGATTTACTTTTTAAAAAATTTGTTGAGACTTGATTTATGGCTCAGCATATAATATATCCTAGAGAAAGTTCTATGCATTGATGAAAAGAATGTGTATTCTGCAGCTGTGGAATGAAATGCTCTGTAGATATCAGAACATTGGGTCCATTTGGTCCATAATGTAGATTAACCCTGTTATTTCTTTGTTGATTTTTTTCTAGTTGCTCTGTCCATTAATGAAAATAGGCATATTGAAGTCCGCCATTTTTACTCTATTTGTGCTGTACTCCTTATGCAAAAGTAAAAAATCAACATAAAATGGATCAATGATCTAAATATATGACATGATATCATCAAATTTCTAGAAAACATTGAAGAAACTCTGCAAGATATTGGTATAGAAAAAGACTTCTTGGAAAAGACCCCAAAAGCACAGGCAATCAAAGCAAAAATAGACAAATGGGATTACATCAAGCTAAGAAGCTTCTCCCTGCAAATGAAACACTCAGCAAAGTAAAGAGGCAACTGACAGAATGGGAGAAAATATTTGCAAACTATGCAGTTGATAAAGGATTAATATCCAGGATCTATAAAAAGCTCAAGAAACTCCAGAACAACAAAACAAACAGTTGAGTTAAGAAATGGACAAAGGACATGAATAGGCATTTTTCAAAGGATGAAATACAAATGCTAACAGACACATGAAAAAGTGTTCAATGTAACTAGACATCAGGAAAATGGAAATAAAAACTACAGTGAGGTTTCACCTCACACCAATTAGAATGGCAATCATCCAAAAATCAAAGAATAATAAATATTGGTGAGGATATGAGGGAAAAGTTACCCTAATACCTTATGGGTAGGAATGTAAACTAGTACAAACTTTATGGAAGACAGTATGGAGATTCCTCAGAAATCTGAAAATAGATCTACCATATGACCCAGCCTTTTTACTCCTGGGAATTTTACCCAAACAAAATAAAGTCAGCATGTGAAAGAATTATTTGTACCCCTATGTTTGTTGCAGCTCAATTTACAATTGCTAAGATGTGGAATCAACCCAAATGTCTATCAACTGATGACTGGATAAAGAAAATGGGATATATATACTTATGGAATACTACTCATCCATAAAAAAGAATTAAGTCATGTCTTTTGCAACAAAATGGATGCAACTGTAAACCATTATGCTTAGTGAAATAAGTCAGTCTCCCAAAGGCAAATATCATATGGTTTCTCTGATATGTGATAGTTAATATAGAATATAAAAATATATATAGGAGTGAAATAGACATCTTGTGATTTGATTGTTATTTTTAGCCCTTGTTTATACTCCTATGGAACTGTGGCCTGTCTACTTTTTTAGTTGTTGAACATGGTTAGTGGTGCATTACGCTTGTGATTATAAAGCATACTGAAATTATGTTTTAGTAAAACTTTAAAAAATAGAAAAGGAGGAGGGAGGTTGAGGGAAGGAGAGAGTGAGGGAGGTAAGTATGGTTATCTTCTTAGAATTGTACCTATGATATACATGAAGTCTGTTCTCTTTATATTAATAAAAATTTAAAAAGTAGATTAGTGGTTACCAGATCTACAGGGAGAGAGGAATGGGGTGTGACTGCTAATAAGTATGAAGCTTCTTTATGGGGTGATATAAATGTTCAGGAATTAAATAGAAGTGATGAATATACTAAAAACCACTGAACTGAATATTTTTAAAGGGTGAATTAGGTGGGCCTTTGGTGTAGTAGCTAATTTACAACTTTGGAGACCCTCATCCCATATCACAGTGCCTTGGTTTAAGTCCTTTCTCTGCTTCCAATTCCTGCTTCATGCTAATGTATACTTTGGGAGGCAACAGGTAATGGCTTAAGTACTTGGGTCCCTGCCACTCAGATGTGATACCTTAATTGAATTCTAGGTTCCTGGCTTCAGCCTGATTCAGCCCTAGATGTTGAAATTTGGGAAGCGAAGCAGCAAATGAAATTCTCTCTCTCTCTCTCTCTCTCTCTCTCTCTTTCTCTCTCTCTCTCTCTCTCTCTCTGTGTGTGTGTGTTCCTGCCTTTCACATAAATAAAAACATAAGAAAATGTTTTAAAAAGAATTAATTTTATGAAATGAGAATTTTATCCCATTTTTGGAAACAAAACAAATACACTCAATTGAAGTACTGTTTCCTTTGCCTTCCCCAAAAAGTCACTGCCTATTCTGTATCCTTCAGGAACTTAGTCCTTACCCTGTCTCATAGCCTTCATTCAGTAATGAATTGACTTCCATGGCTGCTGACTTCATTAATCTTTAAGCTCCCTAAGAGCAGAAGTGCTGCATATGTGGAAATTTTTGTCTGCTCAACATATTGTTTCCTTTGGGATTTGTCCCTTCCCTATTTTCTAGGTTGCTAATGATAACATCTCAATGCTTCTTCCACAGGATGGCTATAACACTGCAACTAGTCTACTGGAGTTCTCTATCCCACTGGCCATAGTAATTGGTTTGGGGATGAACATGTGACCCAAACCAGGCCAATCAGGGTCTCTGGCTCTTTTTTTATAATTGTGAACTGTAAGAATCATGGGAACCAATCATTAAAGTGTCTCCATTTGTCTCTTCATTGATAAAAATGAAGCCGGTGTGGAGAAAGACTGGGCTGAGCTAAGCGGTTATGACTGGTATTGTCCTTGTAAACTTTTTGATCACCAGAGACAATCAATTCCTATTTTTACTTGAAATTATTTGAGTTGGATTCAGTTGGTTTAAACTTAAGGAGTCCTGAACTAATAAAAGCAGGCCTTGTGTCTTAGTGTTTAATATGGATACCACATTGCCCGTAAGGAGTAGGCTCTCAATGTTTTTGAATGGGCATGGGATGCTCTTCTCAAGCCCCTTGTGCCTCTTATTTTAAAAAGGATGGGACATTGTTTTGTGGCCTTGATTATTTCTATTATTTATATCTTTCAGTTTGTTTTGTCTGTACATTCCTTGACAGGGGAAAAGCAGAGGAAGAGAATATAACATATCTCAAAATCTTAGCACTGTTTAGACACTTTTATTGTGAGAATCCAGAGTGGCATGCTCCCCTTTGCTCTCCTCATTGCAAATGCTGCCTTTTTTCTCTCTTTCCTCATATTTTCTCTCTTCATTCCAACGTATCAATGGTTGAGGAGAAAGGAATTTGGCCTCTCTTGAAGGAGGTGAGCAAGGGAAAATTTCTCAATTCTCATGAGTTCTTAAAGTTTGCTCACACTCTCTTCTCTTTCCACTGGCACATCTTGCAGCACATGGAGGAAAATTCTATCATGTCATTCTGCTGTCACCTACTTGGGGAAGCTCATGGATGCCCTTCCAAAAGTGAGCCAAAAAGTCCCCATGATGCCACTCACTAAATAAAATTTTCTAGGACTGATAGATCACCTACTGTCCGTCCATAAAGTCTGCTCTCTAATACTTTCTCTTTCTCATGTGTCACAAATTTTTAAAAAATTAATTGTTAAGTATTTTCAATTTCCTCTTCTATTGCCTCCTAGGTAGAAGGCTCTATTACTTAACTGACTCCTGGGGCCTCTGTCAACTATTTAAGGTAAGAAAGGAGATTTGACAGCACTATTGTGAGCACAGATGAGTTAGGGAGAGAATGAGAGTTGCACAAATCAGCATTAGGACAAGGGATACAATGAGAGTAGAGGGTGAAAGAGAGATTTTGAAAGAGTATTCTGTGAATTAGATTTTATTTGGTCTTTCTGAATGTTTCCTGATATAATTCCTCCACTACCATCATTTCAAAAGTTCATCAGTGCTGTTAAAGTTTATTGGAAATTAGATTTTTGTTTCTTTTGAATGTATTGAAATGCTGAGACAGAAACTGACCTCAAGGCAACCCAATTTTATTTAGGTTACACTTAGAATATTGAAGTTACCAAGGCCTACAAGGTAAATGACCAGTTTCTCTCCAGGAGAGGGACAAACTGTCATTGAGACAAATACAATTTCTCATTCAACAATTTCAGAAATCACCTGTATCTTCTAATTTAAGGGTTCAGAAAAAGTAATTCAGTATTAGAGTCAGGCTACCTATGTTCAGATCCCCACTGTTCCACTTAGAAGCTGTAAAAAGCTAAGTGGAGTATTTAAACTCTCTGTGCCTCTATTTCTTCATCTGTAAAATGGAAAAATAATAGTTTATCCCACAAAAGATTGTTGTGGGAATTAAATGAGTTAAAACATATGAAGAGCTTAGTGTGGGGAGCAATTCGGACTAGACTAAGTTACTGGAATTAAGACTTATTCTATGCATCTGCTCTCCCACAATATGGCGCTGGGAGAGAAGAAAACAGCTTTTACACAGCTGCCTCCAGTTCAACCAATAAACTGTAGGACTTGCTCCTGATTGGAGAGCAGTGTACTCGGCATGTGGGCAGCCGAGCACGGATTGGCGGAGGAGGACTATAAAGGAGGAGAGAGACGGCATGCACCAGGAACATCTAAGAGGAACATCTAAGGGGAACATCTGAGGGAACACCTGTGCAGCCCCCGAGAGAGCCGGCCGGCGGTGTGCCGCTCCCCTGCGGAAGTGGGGAATGTGGCCAGGGGGAACTGCCCTTCCACGGAGGTGGAAGGGACAGTAGCCAACCCGGGAAGAACCAGCAGCAAACCCGGGGAGGGCTGAGCAGACGAAAGAACAGCGCAGGGTCCTGTGTTGTTCCTCCACGAAGAGGGGGAGCGACACTTAGAAAATTTGTTGGCTTAAAATTCAGTACTTTGGGGGCCGCCCACTTTTGGGGCCAGCATTGGGGCACAGTGGCTAAGGCTGCTGCCTATGACACAGGCATCCCATATGGACACAAGTTTGAGTCCTGGTTGCTCCACTTCTAATCCAGCTCCTTACTAATGTGCCTGGGAAAGCAGCAGAGGATGGCTCAAGTGCTTGGGTCCCTGCACCCATGTGGGAGATCCAGAAGAAACTCCTGGTTCCTGGCTTTGGTCTGACCCATCCCTGACCATTGTGGCCATTTTGGGAGTAAACCAATAGATGGAAGATCTCATTCTGTGTGTGTGTCTGTCTGTCTGTCTGTGTCCCTTCCCCTCCCTCCCTCTCCCCCAACTCTGTAACTGCCTTTCAAATAAATTTTAAAAATTAGCACTTTTAGCTGTATTCCAAAATAGATATTTCCGTTCAGAGCACACAAAAGGCATTCAAACACACATGCACACACACACACACACACGGAGCGGGGGGACAGAGAGAGAGAGATGCATTAGTAATTACCCACAAGACAGATTTCCAACACTACTTTTTCATTCATTTAACAGATATTTGTAGCACATCTACCATAATCCCAGCTAAAATGGCAAGACTCTAAGTACATGCATACCAAGTATTGCACCTGCTGAAGTCAGCACCATCTCAGAGCTTAGAAAACGCTTCACGATGTTAACAGAAACACAAAGAAAGATCTGGGGAGAGGATGAAGTGAGATGATTTGCCGAGAGCCACATGTTTCACTAGCACAATTTTGAATACAGCAGGTCAAACTGCTAGTCCTTTATTCTCTCTGCTTTTCTATCGGTGGAAATGATCACAGCAGCTTCATAAAAGGATTGTGAGGATTTGCGTGTTAACTATGAACTCTTGCTGGCTCAAGGATCAGCCTCTATATTCCCTAAAACAACCTTGATTTTAAGGCAGAAGGATAATGACAGAGAGCACGTTTTCTGTGTGCCTTGCATAGGTGTTACAGTCAAGTCCTGTTTTCTATTAGCACTCATTCCAGAGTGCCCTTGGAACTCCCCTACTTGTTCTACAGTTGAGGTGATCTCTGCCAGGGGGTGGGAAGCTACAATGAAAACTCAAGGGTGAGGAGAGAAAAACAGGAATGAGAGTTCTGCAAACTATTGATGTGTTGAAGGCCAGTCACTTTAATAATGTATATGTGGAAGAAACCCAATTGGATAGTCCTCTGGCACATGAATCCTTTGTTTATCTGCATCCTGTCTCTTGGTGTGGTTGTGAAAATGTATGTGCAGGCATATTGTACTCAAAATTCTTGCTTTTGCACAGTGAGGTCTAAGACAACTCCCATCCCTGATTCATTCGGAATCAGGCTCAACCCTGTGATAGTGTAGTTGGAAAGCGAAAAATAAGAACTGTCTTTATATAATCTTGACCATGGCATCCTCCTGAAAAGATTGAATCGAAGAGAGCACAACCAATACTGCTTTTGCAATTTCACACCTGTAATGGGTATATTGTATGGGAAAGGGTGGCAGGGCAGTGTTTGTTATTGAGTGATATCAACGGTGAAACAAACCCATGGTCTCTCCTTACTTTCAATCAGTCCCTCAGCTGTTGCCACTTGTCTTCCTAAAATGAGAATCTCATGTGTGTCATTGCCCTGCACACAAACCTTCAATGGCTCCCTTTTGCTTTGGGAGTTAGAATTTCTTCTTATGGCTTTGCAATGCCTGGCCTTCCAGCATCATCTACTGTACCCCTCACACACTCCATGATGCAGCAAACCTGTATGATTTAGGAATTAAATGAGGCAATCCCCATGGTGGCTCAGATCATAGGTTTTGGACTAAATTCTCTTGATTTGAATCTAGGATCTCACTAGTTGTTGTGTAGCCACATGGAAGTTACTTACCTTTCTGTGTTTCAGTTTTTCCATCTAAAAAACAAGGGAAATGATAATATCCTAAGATGAGGAGTAATCAATGACACCCCTTTTCAGCATGAAGCAGCCAGGGCTATCATAGACCAGTTCCCCTAACAGAAGTTAGGGACCATTCTTCTGGAGGGGGGAATGTGAGAAATCAGATGGGTTAATAGGCAGTCAGGGTTGTTCCAGTGGAAATTTGAAGTGGCAAGATAACCCAAACAGGTTATCTTTAGCAAGGTCAAAAAGTGCCTGCTTTCCCACTCCTTGAAACCTTGCAGTTTTACCATAAGAATGGCAAGGGAGTGGGGATTCCGTCCTCTTGAGCTCACAGTTTACTGTAAACCAGTTATCTATCTCACCCTTCTGATGACACTTTGTTTTACCAGGAGCAAGCCAGATAGGATAAAAGATTGCAAATCAGCTCTTTTGATGGGTTTTGTCCTCACCTTATAACTGAATGTCAAGATTTTTTCTTCCCAAAGTTGTGCTTAAAAACCCCAGTACCACCAGCCTCTTTGGGTTTTTTTCTCCCTTGGAGTCCCCCTCCATGCCGCTCTTTCTGGAGATCTTTGATTCTAATAAATCTTGCTTTTAAATCTCAAAAAAAAGATGGAGGAGTAAATTAATTATTATAAGTGAAGTGTTTAGAGCCATGCTTAAAATAGCAAGCATCATACAGATTAGATAGCACTGATTTTATTAGCAATTACTAGAATATGTTGTTCTGTGACTCCTCTGTGTTCTTGCACATGTAGTTCCCATAGCCTATAGTTTGCTGTCTCTCATCTAAACCTATTGGCGAACTCACTTTCAACATCTCTTTCAAGTGTCAGCTTCTCTGCCTCTCTTTTTGCACATACCATTGTGTCACACTTATTACAGCAGATTGTCACAGCTTTATCAAAACATGTCATTCTTTCTCTATACGATTGTGACTTCCTTGAGAAAAACAGTGATCTTAATTTCTGTATCTCTAGGTTCCAGAAATTTTGGTATGAAACAGGCCTCAAAAATTGATCTACACAAAATTTTTTTAGCATTTACAAACATGTTTTATATGTTATGTATATATGTACATACATGTTATATGTTATAAACAAGTGTTTATAGCCGTATTATTCATAATCACCCCAAAATGGGAACAACTCAAAGATCTATCAGCAGATGAGTGGATAAATGTGAAATGTTCATGCAATAGAATATTACTCACCTGTTAATAGTAATAAAGTCCTGATGCGTGCTCGAACATGACTGATCTATGAAGACACTATGCTTGCTGAAAGAGGTCAGTCACAAAAGACCATGTATTATGATTCCACTCACATAACATATGAGATATCCAGTATAGGCAAATCTGGAGAGACAGAAAGTGGCGTGGTGGTTGTGTGGCATTGGGGAAAGGATAGAGGGATGGAGCAGATACAGATAAAGAATATGGAGATTCTTTTTGAGGTGATGAAAATATTCTAAAATTGACTGTGGTGATTGTGCAATTCTGAATCCATAAGAAACCATCGAATTGTACATTTTAAATGGGTGAATTGTCTGGAATATCTTAATAAATCTGTTACAAAAAATGAAAAGTGTATTGATTGAGTAAATGAGTGAATGAATGAGGTTGTTTTCTGTCCTTGTTTCGTGGAAGCACATTCAAGCATTCAAGACCCAAATTTCAAGCTGTCACCTCCCTGAGTAGGGGCCAGGGCTAAAATCCCCGATTCCTGGGGCTGGTTCCTTTTCTCAAGGACCTGCTTCTCTATTTGCTCCCCTTGGATCCTTGCTCCCTCCAGTCTTTCCTCTGCTCTCCTCCCTAGAGTTTCTGTTCCTCCTTCATGTGCTAGCAGCCCCTCAAGACAGTAGACATGAGGTTGTAGAGGAGATGAGGACTTTGTTGGGAAAGCCGAATAAGGGAATACTAAAGGACACAGGGAACAACCTCTCATGGGATGACTTTGTTTTACAGATTAAAAGATGGACACTCAGAAAGGTTGAGGGAGTTGATTAATGTTATGCATTAACATGGCACCAGAACTGAAATTGGGATCCAGATCTTGCATCTGCCTGTTCACTGTAATTCCTTCCACAATACCTGTCTTCTTCAACTCCCACGGTTCTAGCTCCAGGGTGGAATGGTCCACATGCCAAAACAGGTGGAACTAATGAGGATCCAAAAACCACATACTGAATGGCTCACTATTTATCAGGTACTTTCTGTTCATTTTCTTTTCTTTCTTTCTTTCTTTCTTTCTTTCTTTCTTTTCTTTTCTTTTCTTTTCTTTTCTTTTTTTGACAGGCAGAGTGGGCAGTGAGAGATAGAGACAGAGAGAAAGGTCTTCCTTTTGCCGTTGGTTTACCCTCCAATGGCTGCCGCGCCCGGCACGCTGCGGCTGGCGCACCGCGCTGATCCGAAGGCAGGAGCCAGGTGCTTCTCTTGGTCTCCCATGGGGTGCAGGGCCCACGCACTTTGGCCATCCTCCACTGCCCTCCCTGGCCACAGCAGAGAGCTGGCCTGGAAGAGGGGCAACCGGGACAGAATCCGGCGCCCCTACCGGGACTAGAACCCGGTGTGCCAGCGCCAAAGGCAGAGGATTAGCTTATTGAGCCGTGGCGCCGGCCTGTTCATTTTCAATATGGATAACAGCTCATCACATTGAATTCCTAAAGGTTTTTTAAAATTTCTTTTTATTTCTCCTGCACTTCGGTTTTATTAGTAGAAAACACATGATACAGTAGAGAGAACACAAGATTGGGAGCCTGGATATTTAGAACCCAGTTTCTACTCTGTCATTAACTGTGTGATTTCTGCAAGACATTCAACTACTCTAGGTCTCACCGTCCTCACTGTGAAATTCAGGGTTGGATTACATGACTTTTTTGCTTCCTTCCACTTCTGTCTATGGTTCCATAATTTGATAACAATAGTTGGAAATAAAGAGACTATCATCTTAGACTTAGAGCTCTTTTCAATGTAGAGATTTTCTTCCCGAGATACTTGTGGTAATTGATTCTGACCAGTCTGAACAGTTCTTCAGCAGCCTACGAACACAGGAATAATTGAAGAAGCATTTTTGTTCAATCTGAATATCATTATGCTATTTTGGGACACAGCCATTATAATAATAAGGGAATTAGAATCAAGACATGTTGAGATGAAGACCAGAGATATGTATGTCAGGAACTTTCATTTCCCATTTTAATTCCCACAGCAACCTTATAAGGAAAGGAGTACTGACCCTCTGCCTACAAGTGAAAAGTGAGGATCACAAGATAAACTAACTTGTCCAGAGTCACAGAAAATTATAGGGGCCACAGGGATGTGGCCCCAGATCTGCCAGACTCCCTTGACTTAACATTTTTGTGTCCTATTGGCTTCTCAGAAGAGCAACTTTCTAAGTATTGAGTCAGGGAGGGAAAAGACTTGCATTTGGAGAATGGATCCCTACCACTCTAATTGCTTCTAATGCTTCAGTCCTGGTAAAATCCTTAATCAGTTGGGTGTGTTCCTTGGGCCCAGCTAATTTCTAATTTGAGATAACCTCTCTGTGGCATTGATTGACCTCATTTGTTTGGCAGGGTTTCTGATTTAAATATGAGCCAGAAGCAACCTACTGGAGCCCATCATAAATTAACATCTGTAATCCTGTAGGCTACTTGAGGCTCTTGGGCTGGCTGCGATTGTAGACCTAACATGAGAACTGCTTATTGGAGACAGGTAATCTGAATAAGAAGAGAGCATGGGGAATTTTCTAAAAACTGGAAATTTCTTTCTGAATGGGCCAAAAAATCACAGCACACATTTGAGTAGTTGTTGTCATCTTGTAGCTTAACCTAGGACACACAGAGGGGCTTCTGATGACTTGTGAGGCTCTTGAAAGAATATGCATATTTTCCTTGTGCACGTGAGTTTGGTTCTGAGGGAGAGGATCTATCTACAGTTTCCCACAGATTCTTAAAGGATTCTCCCAACCAAGAAAGGCTAAAACTTCCTGGCTAGCATCACGAAGCCTCCCATGTCCTTTGTCATTTAGGGCCATTTGTCTTGCAAAGTACATGGCTTCTTTCTTCTCTGGGAAGGGAACCCAAGCCTGTAGCAGGCCTGTCTGGTGGAGAAGGAAGTTGGAATTCAGACAGATGTGCACCAATCCCCAGTGCACTACTTCCTTGTATGTCTGTGGGCAAGTTGCTGGAATGAAGTACCTTGGGCAGCAGACACACCTCGGCCTAGTCATCCTGGCTATGAAAACATTAAAAAACCGTGTGCTTTGATTGTGCACTGCTGCTTTGTCTTCCTCTTGGCCTTCCTTGGCTCCTCTGCAGACCTTTTGCTAATCCAGTAATGAAAGGGATTTTGTGATTCACATCTGATTCTCAGTGTGGTCCAAGAACTGCTGGTGGCCTAGATAAGTGAATGCCTTCATAAGGCTTAAGCTAATATATAACTCTTTTCTCATATGTACTTTCTATAACACACTGCTGGCACTTGGCCTATGTCCCCTTGGCACTCTCTATCCTGTCCACCCTATAGCATCCCACTGGACTGGCCGGGGGCTCTCTATCACAAGGCTTTTTCTCAGGCCCTGCTCATGGCAGGAAGATTGGATGTGCATGGGGGTTAACACCGGGGAAATTTCCTCAGCCAATATCGGATAAAAGTTCATTATAAGTATGCTAGTGTCCTGCTTCTCAGGTGAGACTAACATCCAAACTGTCTCCTAGAGGTCTCTAACAGGATTGACCCCTGCTTTCCCACTGTGGTAGTGAATAAGCCCTGTATTGGCTCCCCTTCCCTGTCTTACCCCCTACCACTTCCCAGCAAGTGCACCCATGCTTTCTGGGATCACCTTCCAAATAAACTCTCTGCACCCCAGTCCTTGTCTTATGCTCAGCTTCAGGGGAAACTCAGCCTGTGACACATTTAAAAATAAATATTTACACATATGTTAATATATACACAATATTTTATAAGTGTTGAGAGAAGAAAATTTTCATATACGACCTCCTCCCCAACATCAATAAAAAGGCAAATTGAGAAATGTGAGATTTAATATTCCACAGTGGGCTGTCAGCAATTTCAAAGCCCAAAGATGTCTGATAAAACATGTAATTTATTCAACCTCATTTCCTATGATCCGCCAATATTTGCTTAACTGTATTAATACTGTGGGACTCATCTGCTTTAGTTGGAAACCCTCTCCTTAAATTCTTTTTTAAATTAACAAAAACTTCTAACAAAACCCTCTGTCTCTGAAATGCGTATCGTATTATTCTACGCTCTGGAAGAAACATGTGAAACAGGCCTGCATTCCTCACAGTATAAGAGAGAATTTCTTTACTACTTTTCTCACCATTGTGCCTAGCCCTTGTAAACTTCCCCCAGCCTTTCCTTCACATCTTTCTATTTGCCTGGAGAGATGTACAAGTTGACATTTTTTATCCATGTCTTAAAAGCTGTATTACCCATGGTTGCACAATTTGGCCATGGTGACCGAAACCAGCTCATTCCTCCTGGGAAATTCATCTCTAGATTTTCATGGTTGATGGGGCTGCTATGACTACATTAGAATCAGCACCATGCTTGCGCTTTTCTGAAGGAGCCATGGATTTTAATCCAGAGCCACAAGAAGGGGTGTTGTGCACTGGATGAGCTTTGGGATGCTATTCCTCATTCTTTGTACTCTGAAGATATCCATGAAACGTTAATACAGGGGCCCTGCATTGCCTCAACCCAACCCAACCCAAAGTCTGATTTATAACACTGGCAATGGCAACAATTCCTACAACTGTTCTTTGCAGTATGAAGGTAGTTCAGAAAGTTCACAGAAAATGGGATTAAAAGATTAGTTTATTTTGATGCAAAAAAAAAAAAAATGAAAGCCATGACTATAAGGAAGTCTTCAAAAAGTTAGTGGAAAATGCATATTATCGAAAAATCATGCCTGGATTTCAAAATTATTTACATCAAAATGAGTATTGTTTAATTTCATTTTCCATGACCTTTTTGAAGTGATTTCTGATGTGCTTATGTGTTTAGTGGAGGGTGTGTGGGGAGACAATTCTGGCAGAAAAAAAGTCACAACCAATTTTTATTCCTGTTTTTCCCTGTCACACCCATCATGGCCCATCTCACACAGCCATTGTCACAGTGTTGCACAACAATTCACCCTTCTCCAAAAACTTGGTGGCTTAGCACAATCCCTTTTTCTTGCTTAAGTGTATGTAGGTTGGCTAAAGGTTAGCTGACCCAGGCAGAGTTCAGCTGAGTTTGGTTCCAGGTTGTGGGCTGGAATCGAGTCTGTTCTCATTTCTCTTTCTGCTTGGACCTGTGAAAATAGACATGGTATAATGTTTTCATGGCAATGAAAAGCACAAGAAGGCAAAGGCATTCAAGCTTCTGCTTGTGGCACATCTGTTGATCTCATTGACCTATGCCAAGCATATTGTTAAACTGAAGGTCCAAGGGCAGGGAAGTACTCTGCCTCCAGTGACGCCATGGCAACATTGGATGTGTAGGTGTATAATAACAGAGTTAGGAAAAATTGGGGCCAACAATTCGGTCAACCGATGTCCTCATCTGGATACCTTAGCACTTCAGGACTTCTAAAGGTGCTACCACAGTGCCTTAGTAATTTATGTTCATATCTTTGAATCAGCCTCGACATTGAAAGGCTATGGATCGGATTTGTAAATCTTTGATCTCCAGGACCTAGCAAAGTCCTTAGCACATAAGACCAAAGCAGTCGAACACGAACATGTTCATGCTCAGTAAATGAGGTCTTCAGAAGAGAAGAGAATTGAACTGAAATAATCTGAGGAGAGCCTTACAAAATGTGTCTTTTATCTACCCATTAGACATTTTCTCCTATGCATAAAGCGCCTACAAGTTTCATTTGAATCTTCTTACATTCACAGTGAGATGCAATTTTAAATCATCTATCAACTAATCTTTCTTTTAAACATGATATATTTGAATGGCAACATAAAAGAGTAATTGTTAATGTTGACTTTCCCAGTCTAATCTCATTGTTCAATTTGGCCTCCAATTCTCTTTTTATTCCCTTTTGGTAAGAACTATCATTCTTCACTCCTTAGTAGTCAAAATTCTATAGTTTATCCTTTTTCAAACAATTCTTTTAGTGTGTCAAATATATTTCTAAACTATATTCCATTATATTGATCTCAGAATGCTTTGGTATCCAATGCATTAATTCATCCACATTAATTCATCTATTCTCATGTGTATTGACTTACATAATCCATATGCCCTTAAAACTATAATGACTTCATTGAATGAGAACTGACTATGTGCTAGGCAGGGACCTCTATCATATGCATTATCTCATTGCATGATGGAAAGGCTGAGAATGGAGTATGCCAGGTGCCTACCCCAGCCAGGGAGAGGTGGTTGCAGACCCTTGGATGTCTGATTTCAAGCCCACACACCTGATCACTAGACTATATTGGCTCTAGTGCTTTCATCTCACATATTGGCAAGAACAAGAGACAGAAGACCTCAGCTCAAGTTGTTTTTCCTTTCTGATTTCCTTTGTGACCATGGGAAAAGCATTTGACCTATGTGAGCCTCACTTTATTTTTTATAAGTGGGAACTCACAATTACCTTCGTTACCATGCAAGAGAGTTAGTTGTATGTGGAAACCCTTCAGAAACATTGCATCCTGTTCAAATTCTAGGGCATCTTGATTGTGTTTTCTTCCAGTGTTCCCTGAACTCTTGTACTGAGCCATTTCCTCAGAAGTGATTTGACTTCTGTGTTTCCACTCCACAATTGCTGACAAGGCACACTTGCTCTTCCGTCCTGAGAAATTTCATTTCCCTTGAGCCTTCCTATTTGTTTGTTGAACAAACCACACATCACTAGCAATGTCATACTCCCAGACCTTCTCGATATTTCTTGATTAGCCCTGCCCCCATCCTTATGAATTCACTGTTTTCTCAGGCCCCTCTCAGAAGAGCTGCAGACTGTGTCTGATTGTGTCTATGCTTGCAAAGGCCAAATGGGAATTTGAGAGCTTTGGGATTTTTTTTCCTCAAAGCTGGCATTTTGTCTAACTGTCCCCAAATATTTGATTGTTTTCAAATGATACTAATAGTCTCATTTTAAAAAATGACCAAAGAATTCAGTTTTTGTATGGGGCCTTCAACCCTCTCCCCATATCTCACTTGCTAGAGGTAAAACGGTGAGACCAAACAATCACAGACCTTGCCCCCTTTTTTTACAATCTGTGTGTGTGTGTGTGTTCGTGATTGAGTTAATGATGAATAGTTTGACTGACCTTGTCTTTGCCTAATTTAAAAAAATCACAAACACAGACCGTTATATGTAAATGAAGCATTTGTACTTGCTGCTCATTGCTTGAGCTTAGGTTTCCTAGTGATTTGAAGATAATTTGCAAAGAACTGGGCAAACGAAGCCATTGTTTGACCTGTGGTTGTGTTGGCATAATGCCCCCTCTCATACTCTTACTGCCAGTTGCAGTTTAGTTTCAGCAAAACAATATTATTCCTTATTTTAAATCAATTTTGTTAATTAGAATTGTACTGGTGTTATAGTTCTATTTACATTTATTTGTAAATGTTTAAGGACTTTAAGGATGCACATGAGCTGAGCTACAATATAAAGAGTCTGTGGCCTTCTGTTTGCATGCAATAAAGAAGCACTTTAATTAAATATTTTTATAATTTTATTCAAGGATATTCTTCTTCAATTAACATTTGCATGTTATTTATGGAAAACATGGAAGCTTTAGATTTTTCTCTAAATCATCACCAAGAGAAGATAACAGTGAAGGTATTACCCATCCACTCCACCCCCATGTCATTTTGGTGAGTTTGGGGAAATGGCTTGAATGAAAACTTGACCCGTCTTTGAAATTTCTGACCGCATTGCCAAAGTCGTTTTTGAAAATGTGTTTGTTAACACATAACGGAATCACATCCTATACTCATTTACACTCCTTGAATTTCACTATATGTATTAGGCAACCTTACTTGGAAAAGTAAAAGTGGTAGACATGCACACACACAAACACACACACACAGGTAGGGACAGAAAGAGAAATTGCCTTTTGAATAACTGTGAATGATGTGTAGACACTTTCTGGGTATTACTTCAAATTCCTTTTGGCCCCATGTCTTGATTCAATCCCTGGTGCAACACCCAGTTCTTTGCTGGCTTTGTGTAGCTCTCAGCAGGTGCAATGAGACAATGCCTGGCCTCCTCAGCTCATGAAATATACCTGGTGCAGGCCTTCTGTGATGCTGCCGTGTGGGACACTTGTGGGGGCCCAGTCCATGCTCACACATGCACTGTGGAAAATATGGTGGAACCTTTGGAATACCTTTGGCCAGAGGGCAGGGGGCCCAAGAGATAGATGCTCATTCTCTATCCCATGGGCAGGGAGTTCTGAGTTGTGTATGCCATAAGGCTCAAAAGTCCAGCAGACTAGAGCACTTGACACCTGTTACGGTTGCCAACTTTATAGTAGATCCTTGTTAAGGCTCGCCCACCTTCTCTCTCTCATTCCCTGTTTCCTTCATTTCTGCTCCCAATAAACTACCTGTACACAAGCCTTTGTCCCAGGCTGTTCTCCTTCTGGGTGTAGGAAGGAAAGATCTAGGCTAATGCGGTTAATAAAACCAAAACACCTGGGGCCAGCACTGTGGCACAGCCAGTTAAGTTGTGGCCTATGATGCAGGTATCTCAGAGTGCCTGTTTGAGTCCTGGCTGCTCCACTTCTTATACAGCTCCCTGCTAATGAACCAGGGGAAGCAGAAGAAGATAGCCCAAATACTCAGGCCCCTGCCACCCATGAGGGAGACCAGGATGGGGTTCCAGCTCCTGGCTTCAGGCTGGACCTGTCCTGGCCTTTGTGATCATTTGAGGAGTAAACCAGGGAAAGAAGATCTCTCTCTCTCTCTCTCTCTCTCTCTCTCTTTCTCCCTCTCTGTGTGTGACTTTGTCTTTCAAGTAAATTAAATCAATCTTAAAAGAAAACAAAGCAACCACTTAATCTGGTGCTCAAATAAAGAAAAGATTCTTTAAACACTATTTGATAATCTTTTATTTTTATTATTACATCTGTATCTTTTACCACATAGAATGATATGGGACATATGTAGTTACTTATTACTATAAATAATAAATAAATACACATACATATTGATATACAATATGTAAGCATACCTACACATATGATACAGAGTTGCGAGCCCCAAAACATATGTGTGGTATTTTGAGTGATTGATTCACTAAGAAAGTTCTCATGGACAATTGATTGGTTTACATACTGTATGTGGGATGTGGCTCAATTCCATCTGCATCTACATCAATGCTAGTGGGAATGTAAAATGGTTGAACCTCTTTGGAAAGTAGTTTGACAATT
This sequence comes from Oryctolagus cuniculus, assembly GCF_964237555.1. Classification (NCBI taxonomy): domain Eukaryota; kingdom Metazoa; phylum Chordata; class Mammalia; order Lagomorpha; family Leporidae; genus Oryctolagus; species Oryctolagus cuniculus. The sequence goes on from NC_091453.1 coordinate 25,031,803, forward strand.
TCTCATGAAATTAAACATAAACTCACCATAAGACCCAGCAATCTCGCCCCTAGGTATTTAGCTAAGAGAAATGGAAGCTTGTCTACACCAACAATTATACACAAGCATTCTAAGAGCTTTATTTACAACAACAAAAACTTGAAACAACTTAAATGTTCATCAACGGAAGAGTGATTTAAGAATTCTGCTCTGTCCATACATTGGACTGCCGAACTATGTAAAGGAAACCAACATCACGGATGAATCTCAAAACTGTTATGTTGAGCAAAAGAAACCATACACGAGTACATGAGTACATGCTGAACGATTCCATTCATATGAACCTCTGACAAAGGCAAAGCTAACTCCTAGTCGTCGACAGTGACTCAGCGCTTGCTAAGGGCTAGAGAGCACATTAGCTGTGAAAGAACAGAAGGAAAATTTGGGGAATGATGAAAATGTGCTATATCTTGATGATGGCGTTGTTTGCACAGGTGTATACATTTGCTAAAACTCACGTACCTTTACAATGCTGTTTTATATCTCACAAGTCAATTTTAAAATGGAAAACAGTTTCCAGGTTAAAAAGGAAACATGATTTGAAATAGTTGCGATGAAGATCTACGGTTCTGCAGATATGCTACACTTGTTCCCACGGTTCCCACGCCACTGACATCTCCTGCTTTCCCTTGTCACAGATGCAAGCCTAATGTTTCCCTGTCTTTTCACAAACAACAAAGCTAATGGCTAAGGTAAGTCTAGAACCCCTGGCACTTTTTCCCCATGATTTCTCATTTTTGTCTTTGTAAATCATTTTCCTGCTTTGTGAACTAATAGCAGCATAGGCCTTTGGGAACTAAAGCTCAAATGTCTCCCATTTCACTTCAGCTTAGGAATTCACAGGATATGTGTGTGGATGTGCATTTGAAACCTGCATTTTTCATTAGATTCATCCTAATAGACTTCCTAAAATTCCCTTTCTATACCAACCATATTGTGTAGGAGTCTCTGGACCCAGGGTAAGTGGCTCCAGGGTTCCTTGCTGCTAGGTTTGTATGTGAGTCCAGTCATAATGGAACCATACTGATGTGCACGTCCCTTGATAGGGGAAAGTAAACTGCTTGTGCGTCGCATGCCATATTTTCTTTTGCTTGCTGTCTTCTCCAGCAGGGAGGATTGCTGACAGCTGAGCAGGCTACCTCATTAGAATTCACTGGGTGAGCGGAGCCTGCATTTAACTGTTGAGGGAATTCTTGCACCAGAGGGTTGGAACGATGTACATTCTCTCAGAAAGCTGCTTGCTTCCTGCTTTGCTGTTGTAAGGAGGGGATGGCTGATACCCACTCTACAATGGCCCATACCAGGACATCAGGAAACACCAAACCACTCCCCGACCAGGAAACAGCAAAACTCCTGTCCAAGATCTGCCTATTTCAGGATATCACACACCTTCCAAAATGGTGATTGTACTTTATTCCTCTCAGAATCCAAAGTCTGTGCCAAGCTGGCATTCCTTTTCTCCTAAAAGCTCTGCTAGGGTTTGTATAGGGTTTGTCACCCAAGGGTTCATTACTGGAAGCTTAGGTCCCAATGTGAAACTATTAGGCAGTGGTGGGAACTTTAAGAGCTAAAGCCCAATGGGAGGTAGTTAAATCATGAGGGGCCTTGACCTCAAAAGGGACTACTGCTGGTCTTGCAGTTTGGGTTAGCTTCCTAGAGAGTGGGTTCTTTTAAAAAAGCAAGAGCAGCCCCTCTCTGCTCTCTGACTTCCTGTCTCCTGATGTGACCTCTCTCTTTCACAGGTGCTCCTCCCATGATGCCATGTTCTGATACAGCCAGCGGAGCCGTCACCAGAGGATGAACTCACGGGGCCTTCAATCTTGGCCTTCTAGTTTCCGACATGGTAAGCTAAATAAACTTCTTGTTCTTATAAAGTCTCTAGCTTTGGGCATTTTGCTATATGTGAATTCAACTGATGATATCAGAAATGGATTAACACAAGCTCCTAACACGCAGGAATTTGACCCTTTACTAAAAGGGTTGGAGGAAGGACGAATGTTCCTTTAGTTCCCCCTGAACCTTTGGCATTCTGCCTGTGATCACACCGTAGACAACGCCTTTCCACTGTTGATTTATCTGACATGTTCCAAAGCAATATTGGGGCCTTTGCCCTAGCCTCAATCCTGACTACAGGAGGTCTTCAAGATCATCAAGTCACACCTCTTTGTTCTATGGAGACAGAAGCCAAGAGGTGATATGACCCACTGCCCGCTCTCCAGCTCTCCAGTCGCACAACAGAGGACTCCCTGAGATTGTGATCTAAGATCCTAAAGACCATATTCCTCACAGGGGAGCTTGATCTTTCCCTCAGGTCGCACCACAAGAGATTCCAGCTTCCAGGCGCTAAAGCAATGGCGCCCCTTTGTTTTTAGCTAGGTTTGAGTCAAATCAATTTATGAATAATGGCATGGCAAACTGCATGTGGGGACAGATGCAGAATGATTTATCAACCCCGAGGGAGATGGAGCTCATGTCTTAGAATCTCAGAGGCGCTTTGCCCCGTGCTGGCAGCTGTTAGGAACAGGTTCTATGTTTCATGAGATGACAAGAGGTATCAAATGGTGATTTTCTTCAGAAGAGGCCGAATAGCCTGTTGCAATCCAAGTTAAGTAAAGAGTAAGGAAAGGTTGCTGTAGAGGCTAGTAACATGAAGAGTGCAGACGTTTCCTCTGTCTAGAAAGGCTTTTGTCTCCTTTAAGTTTCTCTTTCATTTTTCCCTTTTATTTTCAAACTAAAGGGGAAACATGTGTTGGTTGTAAAAAAAAAAATTCAGACAATAAAGAAATGTATTTTCTACCAGGTATGCATTTCTGTGTAACAAACTATCCCAAAACTTAACAGCACAAAAAATTGGCACATACTTTTTAAATTTTATTTGACAGGTAGAGTTACAGACAGTGAGAGGGAGAGAGAGAGAGAGACAGGTCTTCCTTCCATTGGTTCAGCACCCCCCCTCAATGGCCACTACGGCCGGTGCGCTGCGCCGATCTGAAGCCAGGAGCCAGGTGTTTCCTCCTGGTCTCCCATGGGGTGCAGGGCCCAAGCACTTGGGCCATCCTCCACTGCCTTCCCGGGCCACAGCAGAGAGCTGGACTGGAAGAGGAGTAACCGCGACTGAATCTGGCACCCATATGGGATGCCGATACTGCAAGCAGAGGATTAACCTAGTGTGCCACGGTGCCGGCCCCACATATTTTGTTTTGAAGCTGAAATTTAAGTAGGGCTGTGCAGGGACAACCTGATTCTCCCCCTTGAGATGTCTGAGACATCGGCTGAGAATGGTGCAAAGGCCTGAGGCTGGCCAGGCACTTCTCTCTCTTTCCTCGTGTGCTCGCCAGGCCTCTCCATGTACTTACTTCTTATCCTTTCTAGTGTGCTAGCCTCTGGGTAGTGAGACTCTACATGGTGAGGGGCTTCCACACAGTATCCTGGGCAGAATCTGAACGTCTTCTCGTGGCTTTAGCTTTGGAAGTTCCAGAACATCATGTCCACTGTATGCTATCGGCCAAGAAAGTCACTAAGGTGAGCCCAGATCCAACAAGAGACACACTGGACTCCATCTCTTGATAGGAGAAGTAGCAAAGAATTTTTTACCATCTTCAGTCAAGCACAAGGTCACACTCACAGAAGCTTAATCATATGCCCTCGATGTGACTTCTGTCAGCACATGAGTGTGTATATTCTAATAAATGGAGATACCACTATATTCCTTGCAGGAACCAATGCATTTGGATCTGGGTTCGACTTTGTCTTGTATTGTGTTGTGTTAAGGGGTGGAGGGGTATGTGCTGTAAACTCTGCAATTCTGTTGCAAGCTTTGGATTCCTCAACCACAAAGTTCTGCTTCAACAGTGTAGTTCTCTTTGGGAGTTTTATCTATGTGTGAGCACTAAAAAAATGCATGATGAGTGTTCTCAGTGCTCTTTGGGGTGTTCCAAATAACTCGGAGAGCTGTAACCACATACCTTGTCTCCTTTTATCTTCCCAGATACCCCATGAGGTCAGTACAGTAGAATTGCGTGGCACCCACGTAAGCAAATTCAACCGATAATACTTTTATCTGCACTTATTAGATGAGTTCAAAGAGGTTGGGTAACCCACCGAGGGCACACAGCCAGAAACTAAAAAGCCCAGCTTCCAATCCCAGTCAGTTTGGTATCCAAACTCATGCCCTGAACCCCTTCCATTCATTCGGATTTTATAGAAGACAAAACTAAAGGTTAAAAAGTCATCTGGCATGTTTCACTCCCCAGAGTGGTTGCAATAGGCACAGAAACATGACCAGCCAATTCCCATATTCTGGAGTGTTAACCTCTCATAAAGTGTATTTTGTGTTGCCTGTAGCAACAAAGTTTATTGCTGCTTCCATTTGCAGAGACTACTTCTACAAGCTTAACTTCTCGAGAAATCTAAGAGCAGTGGGAACAATATTGAGTGGAGAGGGTTGGAAACAACCCAGTCCATTTTCCAGCAAACTAAAAGATAAACAAAGAACAACTGGAATTGACATTTGAAATATGATTTCAAGACGTCATGACTGGGTGGATTTTTGTATTATTTCTCACTTCCCTGCCATTAGAGCTACGAAGAAGCCACGGGTGCATCCAAGGGTTGACTCTAGAATAGGTCTTCTTTACCTTTTGTCATCTGCTTCTGCATTTGGTTTTGACCTGATTCAACAGCTGTGCCACCAGTCCCATCCAGACCGAAGCTGGGCTGGTCACGGCCCTACTGACAAGTCGAGCCATTGCGATCAGGCAGCTTTCTGGTCCTTTGCTAGCAACTGTGCAATGTTCAGAGCAGAGACCTTCTGCTTTGTTCTGCATGGACTTCTCCAACTGTGTTTTTATTGCCCTGGCTCTCTCTGTCCCCATGCACTTTTGCTTAAATCCACACAGGACTGGAGTGTAGCTCTCAGTGCAACCACAATCTACAAAGGTAATGAACACAGCTGGAGTCTTCTGCGAAATGCTTTCTAACAAAATGTCTGCTGCCTCTGGATGTCTATAAATGGCCTTGACCCATGAACGTCTGTCATTGCGAAGATGGAATGAGTTTTGGTAGATACCTTGGGCTTGAAGAGAGAGAAAAGAAAACCTTCAAACCAGAATGATGCCGTGGAATCTTTTGCTCCATTATTCATTATTCCTTTTACTTATAGCGTGTTCTTTTGTGACTGCATCATTCAATAAACATTTGCTGAGGGCTTCTCCTACGCCAGGGACTGACTGGACATGTGCAAGCATGTACAAGATCAAATAGAAAATGGTCCCTGGATCTACTCCCTGAGAGCTTTCAGCGCAGTGCCAAAGCTTCTATACTCCTGCTGTTAGGTATTTCTTTCTTTCTTTTTCTCCCCTAGCCTCTTTCCACTGCCCATTTTTGTGAAGTTGTTTCACTTGGGTTTTACTTTCAAATTAATAAATTCACTCTTAATGTCAACTATTGTTCTTACAAGTTGTTATTATTATTGTTATTTTAAGTTTGTTATTATTTCAACTAAGGTTGGTTTTATTCATATTATCCTTTAAATTCACTATGATGCCCATTTTTTATCTCTTTAATCATTTTTAGGGTCTTTATTTTGTATTCTTTAGATTTTTCAGTTATTTCAGTTTTAAGCTGTCTTCTTCTTGTTGCATTTGCTCACTATCCCTTATGGTATTTAATTTCCTTGTGTAGCTAGTATATTTTTTATTATGAGTTTATCTTTAGCTTTTGTTTCCTTCTGTGGGAGTCCCTATGGTCTCAGACCCTAGGGTTTCTCATGCCTTGGACCAGATTTTATGTTAATTTCTCAACTTGGGTTTTCTATACCCACAGGTAGTATCAATTAAAATCCACATCTACCAGCAACAGAGGCCTAGAGTTTTGATTTTTCAAAGATGTCTTTTTAATTCCCCTGCTCAAGGATCAAAATACACAGCAAGTATCCTTATTGCTTCGCTGAGCCTGTGGACAGAGTAATTCTTTGCTTTTTTAATGAACACGATATTTCTGTGCCTCCAAGCTCTACGCAGGTGGCTCAGTTGGAGCTCTCACTTTTTATGGGCCCAAGGCGACAGTTTCTCCATGTGAAAGCATTTTAAAGTCCCTGTGTCTGTCCCTGGAACCTATATCTGGGCTGAAGCTCCTGAGGGACACCATGGCACCAATGTGTATTTACAGCTCTGGTTTGCATTTCTCTTCTCATTCGGAATATGGGTGTTCCTCTTTCTCTCAAGCCAAATCTCTTGATGTCTTTCTCTTTAACAATTTGGGAGGGATAGTTCTGTGTCCTTCCCAGAATTTCCATACACCATAAGAGAAAAGTTTTCTTTTACTTAGTTTTTAATATTTTGGAAATTGTATTTGGAGCACCTATACCATTTCATGAACTGTGCCCCCTTATATATTGTGATCACTGAGAGTCTATGTGGTTTTTTCAATGATTCATTAGAAATACTAGAAGGTAAAGTGGCCGGTGCTACTGAAGATGGGTACAGCAACACCAGAAAGTAGAACTTAGAGCTAGTAACACTGAAGAAGTGAGAAGAAAAGTATTAAGTAGACACACAGAAGCTCAAAAAGCATGAGGTTCTAAGGCCAGAGCTTCTGAACAAACTGATTGACACACCTCTATCACACAATTACCACAGCTTATTACATCACAGTATAATAGTTCCTACGCAGGATGATGTCCCTGCTGAGGATTCGTCCTCCATGGAAACTACAGCTACTGCTGTCATTGTGTGTTTGAAGCATTTTGACATTGTATGTCAACCACATTTTGACACTATATGTCAACTGCATTTTGACATTGTATGCCAAGCTCTTCAGGACTGTGAGATGCCACACATCTAGGGGTGGGAGATGATGAACATGTATGGCCACGGTTGAGAAACTTGAATGAGTCACCTGCAAGAATACAAGTGGGAGACTATTGGTTGATGCTCATTCAATAGGATTGAATTATGTTAGTTGTATCTGTCTTGCAAATGAATGGAGGACTAGATACTTCCCATTACCTGGAAACTGGAAGTGAGTGAGAGGCCCAATAGGGGCACTGGTTTTAAAATAAGAAGAGATGGAATGGGAGGTAGGTCAGAAAAAGGAGCTGGGCGCAGCCTCAAAGATTGTAGGGAATGTGGCGAAGCTGTCATTAAAGTCTCAGGCTGCCAGCAAGGCTGGGACGGTAGCTTAAAATAATAGGCAAGAAGCCCAGCTTCAGCTAATGTTAGAGCAGCCTTGGTTATTTTCAAATGAACTTTTTTTCAGGCAACTGGAACAAGATAGTCAGAAGGGGTCAAGGCGGGAAGCAAAGGCTTCCAGAGTCCAGAGGATCATTGACCTCGGGGGAGCGAAGATGATCCCTGTGAAAGCTTTGGCAATGAAGTTCACGGTGCCGTCTGAGACGGAGAGAAAGCCGGCGAGCATGCGAAGCCCCTCACTGAGAGAAAAGGGAAGAGAAAACAGCTCTGGTGACTGGGTGAGCTTGACTCTAGGTGATCTTTTAGAGTGGATAAAGATTGTTTTCAGCAACTTCCATTTCTGCTCTTCTATCTCTCAGAGTCCTGCCTTCCCATCCTTAGTTCAGCTCCCGACCTTTCTCTCTGGCTGGATTAAACTCCTTCCCACCCTCACCACTTCACTGGAACACTCCTCTCTAACATCACCAATGGATGCCAGCTCCAGGGAAACCTTCACCACGTTCATCTTAGTTAACACTGTGCTGAAATTAGCAACAGGATTGAAGTGGGTTGGGAAGATAGCGGGAGGTGAGAGTGTAGCGATAAAGGTATTTTTTATGCATTTCTAATAGGCCAGAAGAGATTTCTTTTAAAAAAAATTTATTTTTCTATTTCATCTGAAAGGTAGAGCAAGACAGAGGGGAAGAGAGGAAGAGAGGAGAGAGAAAGAGAGAGATCCCCCTCCACCAGCTGGCTCACTCCCCAAATGGCCCCAACAGATAGGTCTTGTCAGGGCAAAGCCGGGAACCAGGAACTCCCACATGGGTGGCAACAGCCCAGGCATCTGGGCCAGCCTCTTGGGCACATCATCAGGAAGCTGGTTTGGAAGTGGACCACCATAACGCTGGCCTCAGAAGGGTTTTTTTTTTTTTCTTGTGGTTGGAAAACGGGGATCTCATGGACACCAGGGTCTTGAGGTTAGCATGGCTTTAGGTGGGTTGCTTCCTTGTCTAAAACCTGTGGAGGAAGTGAGAAATACAGTAGGGAGTAACTTCCTGCTGGGGAGAACAAGACTCAGAGACCACAGTTATACGTGTATTCCTCCTTCCTAGACCCCAAGTGACATTAAATACTAATTGTTCTCATTTGTGTAAATGATTTCTGTCTCATACCTTGAGAGGCAATAAAACTGATATACGTGTTAAATGTGAATCAGATTAGGTTGTTTTGATTTCTGCTCTAAACCCTGCCACTTAGCAAAGTAAGCCACTTGAGGGGGTTCACCACATGGAAGTAGAATATATGAGTACACAGGTCTGTTTCACTCACACCTGTCATCAACTCATATATTTCCATCAAGCCAAAATTATTCATGAACATGAAAAGAATGCCACTTTTGAAACAGCCAAAATATTCATCAACAAGTGAATAGATACACAAATTATGATATTTAACACTGTGAAATACTATTCAGCAATAATAAAGAATGAGCTACTGATAGGCGTGACAGCATGGATGAATTGTAAGTATAGTATGGTAAATTTGCAAATAATATGACTTTCTATAATCTACAAAACCAATCCATGGTGCAAAATACAATCTGAACAAAGTTTTTTTTTTTTTTTTTTTTTTTTTTCTGAGGGTTGGGGCTGGGATTTACTGGGAAGGGATATGATGGAACTTTCTGGATGATGGTCTTGTTTTTGTCTTGATAGAGGTTAGGATAGTCTGGCTTTATGCCTTTGTCAGAATTCATCAAATGGTATATTTAGGATATGTGTTTGTGTTTCATTACATGTAAATTTAGCCTCAAGAGAAAAAGAAGCCATAATCAAATATTGAACTTTAGTTGATGATATGCATACAAGATGCATCTGGGGAGAAGTCCTTTAGAAATGCATCCAAAACTAAAGTTGGATGATGGGAAGATAAAAGGATGGACATGTAACAAAGCACCTGTACCAACGTATTCGTGATGGGAACCAGGTGTTGGGTATATGGGTGCTCATTGTAAAATTTCCTCAACTTTATAGTATGTTTGCCAATTTTTTTCATGTTAAGCAGAGAAAAGCAAACCAATTTAAAGTGAGTAAGATTCAGGGACAGTTTGAGTCTGGAATTTTGAACCCATCCCTGACTGAGTCACCCTTGTTATAAAGTTCAGTGTATGCATGTATCTTTTGGTCCATAATTCCTTTCAGTCACCCACCTAGTCAGCCTCTTTAAGCCTTTATCAACAAGCCTGCTTGAGGGGTCCTGCCTACCCTCCTTCCAGTGGAGTTTTAGATATCTTACAAATGTCCAATTATTGAATGGAAATTATTGGGACACGACCTATGATCATTCTCGATTGCAGAAATAGATAGATGCGGGGACTTAGACCCTGATACATCAGCATACACAACTCTCACTTCCTTTCCTCCCTGCCCACTCCCTTAAGCTCTATTGAATTTGTAATGACACGATCTCTCACTTCCCCAAATTGTATTGTAAAACCAGAAAACATATACATTTATCTGGAATGGAACTTCCCTTCTCAGGACCTTATTTGCCCAGAGGACAGGCTGCTATTTGCCTGTGGGATGGGCTGACACCACCTGACCTTCCCACCATCACAATATCTTGCACGTGTACATTACATAGAATGCCAAGTGTAGGTCAAAAGAGGTTGCCAGGAAAACAAACAATAAAAAGCTTCCTCATTTTCCAGGCTTGGTAGCTTGAAGACAGAATGCTGCATTTGATGGTTTTCCATTGCTATGTTAAACATTTTTGTGCCAGGAGATGAGACATAAATAAGTGCACACAGAAGTTAACCTTAATTTTGAGGCAGAGAATTATTTAAGTTCATTCCTGCTATAGAACATAAAGTAGTTTCTACCGAACGATTTAGTTGAAATGGAGGACACTTTATTTATTCAATTTCTTCTGGGCCAAAGTCACTTGAAGTCAAAGCTGATGGTCCACATTTCAGTTTTTAAGGTAATCAGAAAGCATTGGTAGGGGGACTGATGTTGTGTCATAGTGGGTTAAGCCGCCGCCTGCAACACCGGCATCCCATGTGGGTGCTGGTTCAAGTCCTAGTTGCTTCACTTCTGATCCAGATCCCTGATAATGCTCCTGGGAAAGCAGCAGAGGATGGCCCAAGTGCTTGGGCCTTCGCACACATGTGGGAGACCTGGAAGAAGCTCCTGGCTTCTGGCTTCGGCCTGCTCCAGCCCCAGCTATTATGGCTGCTTGGGAAGTGAACCAGCAGATGGAACACCTCTCTCAGTCTCTCCTTCTCTCTCTGTAACTCTGCCTTTCATATAAACAAAATAAATCTTTTTTAAAAAAGGCTACAAGGAAACCCATCCTTGTTTAAAAAGAAAGGCAGAAAGCAAACAAGCAAGCAAGCATCGATGCTGATGGTTAAGATGTGGCCTAGGGTGCCTCTCTTTCTTTGGGTTAGAGTAAGCCTTAAAAGGAGAGCCAGGCTTCAGCAAGCAGGGCAAAATCCATTTGCAATGGTTAAAGCCCAAGAACAGACATGAAGCCCTGTTCTCTGGCTGGGATGTTTTGTATTCATTCAAGAAATATCCACTGGGTATATTCTATGTGCCAGGCATGGTTCTGACATTCAGGTCCTTGTGCACTGTCCCCTTTTTTTTATTTTTATTTTTATTTTTTTTTATCTTTTATTTAATGAATATAAATTTCCAAAGTACGACTCATGTGTTACAATGGCTTCCCCCCCCATACCGTCCCTCCCACCCACAACCCTCCCCTTTCCCACTCCCTCTCCCCTTCCATTCACATCAAGATTCATTTTCGATTATCTTAATATACAGAAGATCAGCTTAGTATACCTTAAGTAAGTATTTCAACAGTTTGCTCCCACACAGAAACATAAAGTGAAAAATAATAGATGATTTTTTTTTAAATGATGATGAAATCAGATCTGACCTATTGTCATGTTTAATCCCAGTGAGAGTCAAGTTGGGAATTGATAATTTCTTTCTTTCTTTTTTTTTTTTTTTTTTTACAGAAGATCAGTTTAGTGTACATTAAGTAAAGATTTCAGTCGTTTGCACCCCTATAGAAACACAAAGTGAAATATACTGTTTGAGTACTCGTTATAGCATTAAGCCTCAGTGTACAGCACGTTAAGGACAGAGATCCTACATGAGGAGTAAGTGCACAGTGACTCCTGTTGTTGAATTTACCAATTGACACTCCTGTCTATGGCATCAGTAATCTCCCTATGCACCAGTCATGAGTTTCCAAGGCTATGGAAGCCCCTTGAGTTCTCCGACTCTTATCTTGTTTAGACACGGTCATAGTCAAAGTGGAGGTTCTCTCCTCCCTTCAGAGAAAGGCACCTCCCTCTTTGAAGACCTGTTCTTTCCACTGGGATCTCACTCACAGAGATCTTTTTGCCAGAGTGTCTTGGCTTTCCATGCCTGAAATACTCTCATGGGCTTTTCAGCCAGATCCGAGTGCCTTTAGGGCTGATTCTGAGGCCAGAGTGCTATTTAGGACATCCGCCATTCTATGAGTCTGCTGAGTATCTCACTTCCCATGTTGGATCACTCTCCCCTTTATTTATTCTATCGGTTGGTGTTAGCAGATACTAGACTTGTTTATGTGCTCCCTTTGACTCTTAGTCCTTTCATTATGATCAATTGTGAACTGAAATTGATCACTTGGAGTAGTGAGATGGCATTGGCACATGCCACCTTGATGGGATTGAATTGGAATCCCCAGGTATGTTTCCAACTCTACCAATTGGGGCAAGTCAGCCCGAGCATGCCCCAAATTATACATCTCTTCCCTCTCTTATTCCCACTCTTATGTTTAACAGGGATCACATTTCAGTTAATTTTCAACACTTAAGAATAACTGTGTGATAATTACAGAATTAAACCAGTCATATTAAGTAGAACAGACAAAAAAAATACTATGAGGGATAATGTATTAAGTTGTCCATTAGCAGTCAGGGCTATGCTGATCAAGTCACCGTTTCTCATAGTGTCCATTTCACTTCAGGAGGTTTCCTTTTTGGTGTTGAGTCAGTTGTCACCGATCAGGGAGAACATATGGTATTTGTCCCTTTGGGACTGGCTTACTTCACTCAGCATGATGTGTTCCAGATTCCTCCATTTTGTTGCAAATGACTGGATTTCGTTGTTTCTTACTGCGGTATAGTACTCTAAAGAATACATATCCCATAATTTCTTTATCCAGTCTACCGTTGATGGGCATTTAGGTTGGTTCCAGGTCTTGGCTATTGTGAATTGTGCTGCAATAAACATTAGGGTGCAGACCGCTTTTTTGTTTATCAATTTAAACTCCTTTGGGTAAATTCCAAGGAGTGGGATGGCTGGGTCGAATGGTAGGGTTATATTCAGGTTTCTGAGGAATCTCCAGACTGATTTCCATAGTGGCTTAACCAGTTTGCATTCCCACCAACAGTGGGTTAGTGTCCCTTTTTCCCCACATCCTCGCCAGCATCTGTTGTTGGTAGATTTCTGAATGTGAGCCATTCTAACCGGGGTGAGGTGAAACCTCATTGTGGTTTTGATTTGCATTTCCCTGATTGCTAGTGACCTTGAACATTTTTTCATGTGCCTGTTGGCCATTTGGATTTCCTCTTTTGAAAAATGTCTATTGAAGTCCTTGGCCCATCTCTTAAGTGGGTTGTTGGTTTTGTTTTTGTGGAGTTTCTTGATCTCTTTGTAGATTCTGGTTATTAACCCTTTATCTGTTGCATAGTTTGCAAATATTTTTTCCCATTCTGTCGGTTGTCTCTTCACTCTCCTGACTGTTTCTTTTGCAGTACAGAAACTTCTCAATTTGATGCAATCCCAATAGTTGATTTTGGCTTTGACTGTCTGTGCCTCCCGGGTCTTTTCCAGAAATTCTTTGCCTGTGCCAATATCTTGAAGGGTTTCTCCAATGTTCTCTAATAACTTAATGGTGTCAGGACGTAAATTTAGGTCTTTAATCCACGTTGAGTGGATTTTTGTGTAAGGTGTAAGGTAGGGGTCTTGCTTCATGATTCTGCACATGGAAATCCAGTTTTCCCAGCACCATTTATTGAATAGACTGTCCTTGCTCCAGGAATTAGTTTTAGATCCTTGATCAAATATAAGTTGGCTGTAGATGTTTGGGTTGATTTCTGGTGTTTCAATTCTGTTCCATTGGTCTATCCATCTGTTTCTGTACCAGTACCATGCTGTTTTGATTACAACTGCCCTGTAGTATGTCCTGAAGTCTGGTATTGTGATGCCTCCGGCTTTGTTTTTGTTGTACAAGATTGCTTTAGCTATTCGAGGTCTCTTGTGCCTCCATATGAATTTCAGCATCATTTTTTCTAGATCTGCGAAGAATGTCTTTGGTATCTTGATTGGGATTGCATTGAATCTATAAATTGCTTTTGGGAGAATGGACATTTTGATGATGTTGATTCTTCCAATCCATGAGCATGGAAGATTTTTCCATTTTTTGGTATCCTCTTCTATTTCTTTCTTTAAGATTTTGTAATTTTCATCGTAGAGATCTTTAACGTCCTTGGTTAAGTTTATTCCAAGGTATTTGATTGTTTTTGTAGCTATTGTGAATGGGATTGATCTTAGCAGCTCTTTCTCAGTCATGGCATTGCTTGTGTATACAAAGGCTGTTGATTTTTGTGCATTGATTTTATATCCTGCCACTTTGCCAAACTCCTCTATGAGTTCCATGATTTTATTTGTGTGTATTTCAGCTCTTCTGCCAGGATTCAGCACTTCTGGTTGAGTTTTATTTTACTTACCCCAACTTCTTTTTCCACCTCTGTCGTCTTACTGGGTGAGTGAGCAGGCCCCTCATGGTTGATTAAATGTGGGTGTCCCATGACTGTGAGCAGAGCATTTAAATGGCCCAACCGACAGACCCTGGGAAAGTGATGGGAACAGCAGCTGTGGGCTTGGGCTTCTGCTGGTTGACAGCTGCTAACTTCCCCTTGAAAATCCATGCAGGACTTGGTGGTGCGAACCCGAGTGCTACCAGGCTATGGAAAAAGATGTACTTTCTTTGCTGTGACCTTGGATTTGGAATAACTGCCTACAGCTGGCCAGTCAGCTGGCATGCACATGTACATCTATTGCTGACTTACTCAGGTAGTAAGCTGTGTCCTTTATGCCTGCTGGCACAGGTGAAATGCCTCAAGTTGACTTGTTCACAGCAGTTGGCAGAGGTGATGAGACTGGCTTTGTGTTCAACCCTGGGGTCTGGCAATGGTCAGACTGCCCAGGAGAGGAAACTTTACTACTTCTCACTGTTTTGCTGTATCCTTTGCTTTGCCTTCCCACTCCAGACTTCCCCACGGGAGCCAGTCAACAGTGATACAAGGGACAACCATTAGCTGGCCGCATACTAAAACCAGAGCAATCTTTGAAATCCTTCCTTGTGGTCCTGGCTTCTCTGGAAGCCCACTTCGTGTGTTTAAAACATGTTTTTTAAAAGTTGATGCTCTTTCTTTCCCCTGAGCTTATCTAAAGATGCACAAGCATGGGGGTACATTGGAATGGATCCTACTGTGTGCACAAATAACTTTTCAAGGATCTAAGTGTAAAATAGATGAAAAATGGTAGCCATGAAACATCAGGAGCACTGATGATGGATGATGTTGCTTGCATCAGCTGGACCTTTGATATGTCACGAATCACCCCCAAAGTCGGTGGTTTCAAACAACAGCATGTATTTACTTAAGATGTTGCGCCTTCGGTTCTGAGCTGACTTGGATAGTCTACAAAAGCCTCATTCAAATGTTTGAGACCTCTTTTGCACGTGGCTGGGAGAGCTGGGATTTCCGGGGTCTTCCCACATAGACTCACATTCTCTAGTAGGCCAACTTGCATGTCTTCACATGGTAGTGGATGTCTATTGAGCTCAAATTTCAAAACATACATCCTGAACAATGCATCCTGGCTCTGGCCCTCTTATAGTGGAATATCAGGGAAGCAGTGAATCCAGGCAGCTCTCAGACTTCCTCAGTCACTCCTTACACAGGCAGCAGACCCAAGCAGGCTGCCTGCAATCCCCACCTTCTCCATCACACTGTGGCTCTTCCTCATCTGGCCAGGAACTCATAGACTCTTAGAGTTGAAGTGGATTTAGGTAGCCAGTTAGTTTCACTTAACAGGCAGCATCTCAGGATGAACTTGCCACTTAAGTCAAGGACCTGAAAACGAGGGATAGGATAGAGTCGTTCACAGGTAGAGCCTAGGAATGATATCAAGCAAGCCTGGTCTTTGCTCTCTGCTCGATTGTGCCCACCATGCCGAGACACTTCAGGGAAACCCTGGGGTCCCAGAAAAATCTTGCTTCCACCACAAAAAAAACTGGCTCCTCTCTGGGAAGCTCTCAAAGCCATGGAACAGAGGCCTCAGGGTGGAGCATAAACATATCAGGGACTGGGCTGGCACTGTGGCATAATAGGCTAAGCCTCCACCTGCGGTGTCGACATCCCATATGGGCGCCAGTTTGTGTCCCGGCTGCTCCTCTTCTGATCCAGCTCTCCGCTATGGCCTGGGAAAGCAGTGGAAGATGGTCCAAGTCCTTGGGCCCCTGCACCCGTGTGGGAGACCCAGAAGAAGCTCCTGGATCCTGGCTTCGGATCAGCACAGCTCCAGCCATTGTGGCCATTTAGGGAGTGAACCAGCAGATACAAGACCTCCCTCTCTGTCTCTCTCTCTCTCTGTAATTCTACCTCTCAAATAAATAAATAAATCTTTAAAAATGTATCATGGAGTAATGGCCCAGTCTATTGAAGTAGAAGAGGAAAAAATGAAATTTATTCTTCATTTATTTCTTTGCGAAAAACAAGGAAGCCAAGCCTACTCAACTATGTAATACCTGGATTGACTTAAGTGCATGCATATGATTTGTATATAAAATACAACTATTGCTGTGTGGGCCTAAAATGTTTCACCACTAGGTATGAACAATCCAGAATGTTTAGAGGTCATGTCCAAAGACTACAAAGTTCACGCCTTCCTGGATATGAGGATAACATGTATCTGTGGCAGAGACAATTCTGCTGCTCACCAATCTTTCGTTTTTCTTCTCTTGGGAGCCAGGAATGGCTCTTTTCCTGCTCCTTTGCATTGATGTGGGATAAGATAACTAGTTCTAGCCAGTGAAATATGGAGAGAAGTTCTTCACTCACCTCCCAGACTTGGCCCCTCAAATGACTTGTAGGATCCTCTACCTGCTCTGAGTCTTTCTCCAGCTAGATGTGGGGATGGGCATGCTTTCTCAAGGCTCCAGGGGAGGCTGGAGCCATCTGTAGAAGGTGCCTGGGTCTGCTCCAGGTGGGAGGAGTTCTATCCAGAAAAGCAGCCCGCCTAGAAAGAACTTCGATGGTTATTGTGGGAGGAGGCAGTGACATTCATTGTTTAAGACTGCTGGGGTTTGAATATATCCCAGAGCTTGGTCCTCAGTGTGGTGGTGCTGAAGTGGTGAAAGCTTAAGAGATGAAACCTAGTGAAAGGTGAGTGGGTAATTGGGCGCCATTTGCAGAAAATATTAATGCAGTTCTCACGGGATCCCAGTTAGTTCCTGCAAGAGTGGGTTGTTATAAGAAGAATGAGCCTGGCCCCTGAATTGCGCTCTAGCTTCTTGTCTTACCATGTGATCTCTTGTGCATGCACACCAACCAATGTGATGACATTAGCCCTGAGATCCTCACCAGAGGCCAAGTAGATGTGGCCACCCGATCTTGGACTTTCAGTCTCTAAATCTGTGAACTAAATAAGCCTCTGTTCTTGTAAAGCTAACAATTACGTGGAAAAATCAAAGAAGATTCTACTACAATGTGGCTCCAATTGGTGTCTACTCTGTGTCTACTAGGTGCTGGGACAGTCCACAGTGGTCAGTGATTCCACATTGAAAAAGCCTTGAGAGTTTTGTTATGGCACTGGAAAATGGACTAAAACAGAGGCAGTGATATTTCAAGGTTTATTTTGCTGGTTTTGCACAATATATCCTAGCCTGTCCTGTTCTTCATAGCCCACTCTCCTCCCCTAACTGCGTTGCTTGTCTGATTGGCCCCAGCTAAAGACTTGCTGGATCTTGGACATTTAACCTCAGGTTGTAATAAGGATTAACAGCTAAGAAATCAAACTCATGAAACAGATTACCCGAGTTCAAATCCCAACTCCATCTCTCATTAACAGGGTCATGCTTTAAGAAGTCATTTAGTCTCTTTTCTATTTTATTCTTTTTTCAAAATTAAAGAAAATATTGGCCATTTTATAGGGTTGTTAGAAAAACCAAATGAGCAAGTCTTTGTAAGTTAATGCTATACCTGACACATAGTAAATGCTTAATTCACTTTTGGAATTGGGATTATTGCAACTTCAAGGTTATCTATCTTCTCTGTAAAGCCCTTCTTACTAGAAAAAAGCCTTTCTTACTAGAAAGACAAATATTGGTGCCCTCACTCTGCTGTGTCCCTCCCTCTCCCCCCTCTCCCTAGTAGAGAGTCCCCAACTAGTGGGGAACGAGGGCCTTCCTGCAGGGCTCTCACTACCACAATGTCTGCCCCACCGACAAGATTGATGATATACCAATCAAGGCATGACATCCCGGCATAGCCCTCATGGGAGGATACCCTGCCTCTTCTGGGACATGTAGAACTATGGGCAGCTTAGTAGGGCAGCCACTGTGCTAAAGTCCCAATGTTTGTGTCTCCCTATCATATGCATCTGTTGACATTCTCACCTCTCAGATGCTCGAATTAGGAGGTGGCTCCATTGGAAGGTGATTAGGTAGTAAGGATGGGGCCCTCATGAATGGAATTTGTGCCCTTATAGAAGAAACTACAGAGAAATCCGTTTCCTCTTCTACCACGTGAGGACACAGCAAGAAGGCACCATCTATGAATCAGAAAATGGGCCCTTACCAGCTCAAATATGCCACGGCCTTCATCTTGAACTTCCCAGCCTTCAGAACTTGGAGAAATAAATTTGTGTTCTTGTTAAGCCATCCAGTCTATGGTCTCTTGGTAGCAGCTCAATCTGACTAAGACACGCTGCCATTACTGGGTAGATGCCTCCAGAAATTTTTTTATATATTAAATGGAAAACAGTCTCTTTCTTTAAGTCAGAATATGATTACCATTAGTCCAAGGCTGCCCAAACTTTGGAGAACTTGTTAGCAGCTTGCTTGGCCCTACCCTGGAGTGTCTGACTTGGTCAGTCCTGTGTGCAGCACAGGAATCAGTATGAATAATAAGTTCCTGGGATGTGGAGACGGCAACCTAGGGACCACACTTTGAGTAGACCTATGTTAGCCCCTTTGATAACTGACCTATTTAAAGACAGTAAGCGGGTCCCATACGTTGTTCCCTAAGTCACTTCTCCACCTGGTTATACAAGTTAGGACCTTCCCTATTTTCTTACCCAGTGTCAGGCTGTTCTTTGTCTTCGGTACCCAAAGATGGAAAGTACTCAGAGCCTGTTCTCAAGGAGCTTACAATTCTGTGCAAAAATAAAAGAATCCACTGCAATGTGACCACAGTAATAATTTACTCTGTGCCTGCTACAGGTCGTAAGCAGCCCAAAGCTGATGATTCAACTGTGAAAACGATGGAATAGTCCTTGCCACGTGGACCCCTCAGGCAAGTGTAGGAGACTGATCAGTGAACAGGGAATTATGGTCCGATGTGATAAGGGTGTGGAGAGCAAAAGTCTGGAAGCTCTGGGAACACAGAGCAGGGTCCTCAAATCCTGACACGTGGTTGGAGAGTTGGGGCAGCCTTCCTGGCGGAGGTGATGACTTGGATGGGAGATGCAAGCTAGAGAGGCATTCAAAAGATAAGGGAGAGGGTGGGAAATTTAGGCATAGTGAAGAGTGTACAAGGGTCTGGGGCAATTCAGGATTTGTTGAAAGTGCTTTGTGGCTGAGAGGAGACAGCAGAGAGGGACCTGCAGGAAGCAGACAGGCTAGGAGAGTACATGTGAGAAGTGAAGGGAGAACAGGAAGACTTCTATTTCCCAGGTGGACATGAGTTGAACCTTGGCTTCCAGGGGAACAGCTGAAATGACAGATCCAGACCCCACACCCAGGCTACTCTCCATCTGGGGGATGAAGCCCAGGCGGAGGCCTGGCATGTGGTGGCCCAGAATTAAAGGCCATCCAAAGCTCCCGCAGGACTGCTCTGTCTATATTAGGGCCAAGTGCCCTGCAGTGGGGTCACATGTATACTACAGTGTGTGAGAGCAGGAGGGGTGGGGGACAACTAGGCAGTGCTCAAGGGCAATGTTATGGAAAAAGTTTGGATGGATGGGAGTAGAACAGATGAAACTGATGCCAAATTCAAGGTATCCCATGATGTTCTAATTGAACTGAGAGGTTGTAGAGCCTGGGCACCTGTGGGAACACGTGTGGAAACAGTGGGATGAGAGAGGGAGAGAGGAGACGTGCGGGAGGGGACATAGGCTAGGAAGGGGAGGGAAGAAGAGGAGAGGAGCAGTCTTCCCAAAGGCAGAGCTGAACATTTGACTGTATCGGTTGGATAAGTGAACAGCCCAGCGGGGCTTTGATGAGAAGGTTTTGTAAAGTAAGTGATCCCAAAGGTTAGCAGTACCTGGCCAAGGCAAAGGAGAACACAGCCTCCAAATGCAAATGGACTTGGGTTTGAGCCCCATCTTCGGCACTGAGTCACCGTGTGACCTTGAGCAAGTTGTTGAAATTCTCTGTGCCGCGGAATCCTCATCTGGAAGAGGAAAGCATAAAAACCAACTCGCAGGCTTGTAGGACAACTGAAGGGAGGGTCAGCTGTGTGGCTGCCGGCACACAGTTGGCGCCTGGGAAACACAGGTTTATGGATTCCTCTTGTGCCGCGGGTACCACTGGGAGTCCTCCCCTGGAATCCAAAGAGAACTCAGCCATGACCGCCAGCCAGCTGGGAAACAAACTGGAGTTCCAGAGCCGAGAGAGGATCCGTGGAAGGGACTGTCTCCAGCTTTAAACCTCTCCCATCTTCCAAGACGCACAGAGAAGAGTTCTGCTGTTCCAAGAGCTGACCATGTGCCCTGGCTCAAAGGGGCAGGTGGGCACTGGAGGTGCTGTGAGGGAAGGCGGATGCTCTCTCTTTAGAAGAATGAACTCGGTCCCCCTTTGCAGAGGAGGAAACTGATATTCACTAACAGGAAGATAGGGCCCTGGGCCTCGTACTCAGCCTGAAAGTAAAAGTGTTTCCATCCTTATTCCTCCTCCTCCTCCTCTTCCTTCTTTTTTTTTTTTTTTTTTTGTAGACTACACCATAGAGGTGATCATAGTCTGGGATAATGATTTGTACATCATTTAAGAGTTTGAAATAACTTCCATGGACAGTATTTGTTCAGTCATTCAACAACCATTTATTGGGTGACTAGGCCATACCAGACACTCATGGCATTTGGGTATCTGTCAAGAGTACTTTTAAGTTGGCTCTCCTTTGGGGGTTCCATGTGAATAACTAGGAGTGACCCTAATGTCTTCTCCACTTCAGCCAGGCCTGAGGAAACTTCCATTTGCATTCCTTCCCCTTCGGTGATGCCTGAGTGGTTACCTAGCTGTGGAGAGTCAATTCAGCTGCTTAATGAACTGAGGAGAGAGGTCAAGGTCACAGTCTTGATCCCGAGGGGCTGATTTGGCCCTGCACATTTGTGCACCGTGTTCCTTTCTCCATGCCAGCATGTCTGATTCCTCCCACCTCAAGGCCTTTGTACAGTCTTTTCACTCTGCCAGAAGCCATCTTGCTTTAGCCTCTTGTTGACAACCGACGACACTTCTTCAGCCAAGCCTTACTCATCTTCCAGACCTGCGCAGATCCCTCAGCTCACATTCCCACGGTGCCAGGTACTTCTCTTGGATTGACATTTATTAGTGTTTATGCAGTTATTTTTTTATTCTAATTTGATTAATGTAAGTCGCCTCATATAGTGTTCAGCTGCAAGTAATAGAGGACTTGATTGATTGTACTTTAAATACATTGGGTTTGTTTATCTCCTATAACAACAGTGGAAGTCTTGCACAGGGCTAGAGGCTCAGTGGTGTCATATAGGACTTGCATTACTTTTACCCTTTCTTTATTGTCTACTGCAAATATTTTTCATCCTTACTTTACAAAATGACTGCTGCTACTCCGAGCATAGCATCTGCATTCCAGTCAGAAAGACTGCTCCTTAAATGTAAGCTTGAATTGACTACTGCTTATGTTTCATTGGCCAGAACCAGTTCACATGGCCCCTCCCAGTGGCAAAAGAATCCAGAATCTTCAGTTATTTTTGTCATTTATTTAAAATTTAGCCTTTCCAACCTATGGAGTATGAGGCAAGCCAGAGAGAAATAGTAAGCTATAGAGCCCTCCCATGTGCCTTTACTGAAATTCAGTTTCTAAGTTGGCAGGAATTGTGTTTTTTGTTCACTATCATAAGTTCACCTTGTATAGAGTCTGTCCCGTTGTAGGTGCCCACTAAGCATACCACTGAGTGGAACGAGTGAGTAAGGGAGTTTCTGCAGCAAGCATTTCCTACCTTAGATCTTAAGAAGGGTAAAATGAAGATAGGTGGATTGGTGTCATCTTACCGCCACTGGTAAAATTTTAAATAGCCATCATCATAATTTGCCTAAAAACTAAAAGAAAACAGAGGCCATAAGAGGCCCCACTAGCCTTTCCATTGCTTTTGTATGACTTAGGAAAGGGTACCCACCCCTTCTATAAGACACATTACTGCCATCTACTGGAAAAGTATCTTGCCAATTATAAATTGACCACTTGGGTGATGTGAAAAGTGCCCCCTTAGGTGCGCTGCGTCACTTACCACACCCCTGCACAGCCTTGTGTGGCCACCTTGTAGGAGACACAAGCACATCTCAGCAGTAAGGTGGATGTGGCCAGTGATGGGCCTAGGACAGGGCTATTTCCTTGAAGCGAGGCTGAAGATTTTGCCAGGGTTGATGAGAGCTTGCCATACATAAGGCGTTACTCTCAGCCAGAAGGGTGTGCTGAGAAGACCAGAAGGTGGGTTTGACTCTAGCACTTCACCTTCTGCTTTTGACAGTAGAATACTGTGAGAACACTTGGTCCTTCTGCATTTCAGTGTCCTCATCTCCTCCCCAGGACTGACACCTCCTCCCCCCCGAGAGATGTGTTGAGGCTGCAATAAGACAATGTACATGATGGGACTGCAAATCTGCAGAGCATTAGAAAAAAAATGTCAGCTATGGTTAGCATGAGAGCTAACAGGAAATGAATATTGAGTGAGCAAATCTTATCTCTGCCACTCATCAACCATAAGACCTTGGGCATCTTACTTGATTTCTCAGGGGCTCAGTCTTTTCACCTTTAAAGTAGGTACAATGATATTAGAACCTACTGGCCCCAGAGAGCTATGAGGATGAAAAGTATTAAAGTGTGCTTAGCAAATGTTAACCATTAATTTTAGTGCGGTTGTTCCTTGCATTTTACATTTAGTACTACATGTAAATACCAATTTGTTTATTGACTTCTATGTATGTGAAACACGTAGACAGACTAACAGACACAGAGCTCCCTTCCCGTGATTCACTTCCCCAAAGTCCCACAACAGCCAGTGCTGGACCAAGCCAAAGTCAGGAGCTGGGAACTGAGTTCGGGTCTCCCACATGGGTGGCAGGGACTCAACTACGTGAGCAGGGTACACTTTGGCAGGAAGCAGGACTCCGGAGTGGAGACAGGACTAGAACCTACACACTCAGGTCAGGAATGCGGGCATCTCCAATGGCATCTTATCTACTGTGCCAAATGCTTATCCTTGAAACGCCTCCTTAAATGATCCTTGACTTTCAGAAATTAAAATAATGAACTGAAAGAAAGGGTCCTCAGCTCTTTTTGTGAAGGGAGCTGAGACTGTGGGAAGTGACTCAGCACGTGACTTTGACTCTGGGTCTGTTGTGATGTCTCGCAAGAAACCCTTCCCTTGCCTACTCCAAATCACACTACCATCAGAACTGAATCCTGGTCCTAGTGGGTGGTGGCTGGGATTCCTCACGGCATGGCCAATGAAACTGCTGTCAGGAAAGTGTCCCAGGATGTACAGAGCTAAAAGGACCTGAGAGGAAGAAAGGGCCAATGAGGCCGGAAGGGAGCGGCAGCTCGGCCTCCGGTGTCTTGGTTTGCACGCACTCTGCCTCTGCCCTTTGCCCCCTCCCTTCCTCCTTGCAGGCCCTCTGGGGACAGGGTCCTATGACTGTTGAGAAAACCCATTCCGATTGTGGGGCAGAGAAAAAGGAGGACGCAGGATTTTGATGTAACAGACAAGTAGCCAAGTTGTGGATCTACTTGCCGGCTCTGGACCGATTTTTCCTTTACGTGGTCTCCCTGAGTGTGAGTGGCCTAGCTGTCTAGGGACAGTATTTTATGCCGGCCTCTTTCCCATTTGTCTCCTCGTCACCACCACCTTGTCCCTCCCCCTGATCTCTGCAGGGTATAGAGTTATGGTGCAAACAAGATGTTCTCTCGTCATCTCCCACATCTGAGCGCACTGAAGTCAGCAGCGCTGTGTTCCCCTCCCCACTGTCCCATGAAAGCTATGTTAGGGAAACGGTGCCGAGCGCCCCAAGTCCCTGGGCTTGCTTGCTACGTGGCCTGAGGCTGACAGCTTTTGTGCGGTAGAGTCATGGTTTATGGTAGAGTGGTTACAAATCAGCTCCCAGCCTGGTGGCTGCATTTTATTAACTTGTCCAGGGCCTGTGGTGGGACTGACATGTCCCCTATTTAATGACTTCCTCCTTCTTGACAGCAGATTGAGTTAAGCAGAGGACACGCAGGTGGCCCTGGAGCCAGGGAACTCGGAGTGGCCATGGCTTGGCAAGAGAGAGAGGCCAGGGCGAGCACAGGCCTGGGGATGCAACAACCTGCTGGCAGTTGCGAGCTGTGGTTTTATGGCTGCGCTGGGGGCAATAACCGAACAGCGGGGCTTTTGGACTAATTTGAAGAATGCTTTGCATAAATCCCAGCTGCTAGCCATATGTCCGAGCCTTGTAGATGCGAGGGCGTGTTTCCCCGAGCTCTTGTTTCCTTCCCTGGAAGTAGAGACTAACCAAACCCTTAAATGCCCCGCGGGGGTCTTTCGGGGGAATGGTGAGGGCAAGGAGGAGGACGGGGGTCACAAAAGCAGGAGCTGATTTAATCACAAGCTAAATTCACATTTGCATTTTACCAGGTTTCCTTTTCCGGTACCATGTCATTTTGTCCTCACAAAAATCCCAAAATATAGGCCAGGCAAGAATCCCCCATTTATACATGAGAAGACTGAGACCTAGAGAGACCGTGACCGATAATAACAGCAGACAGGTGCCCTTCTGGACTGTTAAGGGATAGGAATTCATTTCATACTTGCATTAGCACTGCAAGACAGGTATCATTATTATTCTTACTTAATAAAGGAGGTGAGCCCGGAGAGGTTCGTTCACTTGACCAAGGCCACATAGCTATTTTTTTTTTTTTGACAGGCAGAGGGGACAGTGATAGAGAGAGACAGAGAAAGGTCTTCCTTTTTTCCGTTGGTTCACCCCTGCAATGGCCGCTGCGGCCGCGCGCTGTGGCCGGTGTACTGCGCAGATCCGAAGCTAAGAGCCAGGTGCTTCTCCTGGTCTCCCATGCAGGTGCAGGGCCCAAGCACTTGGGCCATCCTCCACTGCCTTCCCAGGCCACAGCAGAGAGCTGGCCTGGAAGAGGGGCAACTGGGACAGAATCCGGCGCCCTGACCGGGACTAGAACCCGGGTTGCCGGCACCACAGGCGGAGGATTAGCCTAGTGAGCTGTGACGCTGGCTGGCCACATAGTTATTAACTAGTAGAGCTCAGGTTCGAGCCCAGGTATTCTGGCTCCAGAGTGTGTATATACAGCCACTATCCATGCTGCCAGTCAGCTTGACACTGACAGCTGGAACTTTCGCACAGATATACTCCAAGTTCAGGTTTTCCCCTATGCCATACCACTCTTCCGAATTACACTCCTGGAAGAACTCTTATTCCTGGAAGCATTAGCTGCAGCAATTTGGAGTTGGATTCTTTTCATCTGGTAGCGCGAAGTCTTTCAGTTAAATTGATTTAATTAGTCCCTTCCTGCCTACTTGCCATGAAGTCAGAGGCATACCCCATCCAAAGGAGTGCTAATGCGTGAGGAAATTACTCCCAGACCAAGGCTTTGGAAAAATACAGGTATCTAGGTGTCAGGAGTTGCTAAAGCTTGGCAGTGTAATGGCTGGAACAGGTATATTCTCTCCCTAGTTCCTGGGAAGCGTGGGCGTGGTCCTCCCAGTGCCTGCTGCTGTCGTGGGCCTGCGCACTCCGCTGCTTCGCAGAGGGCTGGCCTCTTCCTTTGTGAGATGGTGACTCCAGCCCTGACTCCCTGACAAGTGCAGGCCCCTTAGCTAAGGCGGCCTCCCAGCCCGTGGTGAGCGTGAGCATGTCAGGGGAAAGGGAGGGAGCTCTTTTAGTGTGATGGTATCTCCTGGGGCCCGGGGCCCACCTCCTCACAGGAGAAAACTAATGAAAGCTTTGTGCCATGTTTACTCGTGACGCAAACACGACCTCTGCGTGAATGCAGATTTTCATATTTCATAGTCAAAACCAAATAAAGGGCCGGCGCCATGGCTCAACAGAGCGGCGCCGGCACACCAGGTTCTAGTCCCGGTCGGGGTGCCGGATTCTGTCCCGGTTGCCCCTCTTCCAGGCCAGCTCTCTGCTGTGGCCAGGGAGTGCAGTGGAGGATGGCCCAAGTGCTTGGGCCCTGCACCCCATGGGAGACCAGGAGAAGTACCTGGCTCCTGCCTTCGGATCAGCGCGATGCACCGGCTGCAGCGCGCCAGCCGCGGCAGCCATTGGAGGGTGAACCAACGGCAAAGGAAGACCTTTCTCTCTGTCTCTCTCTCTCTCTCACTGTCCACTCTGCCTGTCAAAAAAAAAAAAAAAAAAAAAAAAAAAAAAAAAAAAACAAATAAAGGCCAAAGCAAATTAGGATTCGTGATAATGACCAAAAGGCAGAAAGTGTGACCCCCATTTTCAGTTCTGAATAGCAATTTTCCTTCCTCACTTTCAAGCTAACTATATCCAGCAGGTGTCGAATAACAGCAAGCAAGGAACACAACTCAACTTTAGCTGAAAAACCACATCAGGAGAGCCCTCGAAGGGAATAAACAAATAATTTGGGTTGTTGGACTCACCTGTCCTGTTTCCTTATTTTTTCAGGCCACGATTCCTCCATGTTGGTTTTCCCCAGAAGCAGTCTGGGACAAGGATTTGGATCCAAGTGGTTGACTGGGGAAGTGATTCTAAAGAAGCATCATTAGGGAATGGGGAAATGAGACAGAGGAGAGAAGAAAACCAACTGAGAGTGTCCCGACAGGTTAGCACTGTGGCTGACCGAGAGCTAATCCTGGAGGGGACCTTGGGTAGACGGGGTGGGATGTGCCTGTGGTTCCACGGGAAGTGGTGTTGTTTGTCCACTGTGTCCTGTTGGCCTCTGCTTTGGAGTTGCCCGTATGAATGTTAACTCACCAGCATGGTGGCCTCTCCCATCTCATCTGCTTCTAGTAAGACGGCATCAGGAAAGGCGGGTACCAAGAGCATATGAGCAGGCACTCCCATCATCTGCTGGTTTCTTCAAGAAGTAGTTTGAAGAAAGGCGCTATATTGTAATTAGGATTCATTTGGTTGCAAGTGACAAAAACCCAACTCAACCTAGCTTGAGAAAGGCAAAGTAATCTATGTGAGTTTTAACATTGAAAAGTCCGGGGCGAAGGGACCTCAGGCATAGATAGCTCCCTCTGTGTGATAACTCACAAGCAATCTGGCCTCTGCCACCTAGGGGGATAATAGGTGCACAGACAATGCTACCAGGACTCTGTCTTCTGGCGTTTTCTTGTTCTGCTCTCTTCTGTCTTGGCTTTATTGTCTGGCCAGCTGAGAAGTGAGGAGGAAAGATGGCAACTTTGGGCTTACATAATGCTTCCCCCTGCTGCTCTCAAAGAAGAGAATCTTTTCCGAACAACTCTGGTTCAGGCCTTGGCAACCAAAGGAAATAATGATGTTGAAGAGGTGTCTGTCCTCTCATGTTTATTGCAGTATATTTACAACAGCCAGGATATGGGGTCAACCTAAGTGCTGCTGTGGTCTGCATATGTTTCAGTGTGCCCACTGAAGGCTCAGGTGCTCAAGGTATGCTCCCTAGAGTGCCAGGATTGCAAGGTGGCATGGATCTTTAAGAGGGAGAGCCTAGTGGAAGGTCCTTAGGTCTTTGCAAGTGTGCCCTCAAAAGGGATTGTGGGGGGCTGGCAGCCCATATGGGCATCTGTTTGAGTCCTGGCTGCTCCAGCTCCCTGCTAATGCACCTGGGAAAGCAGTAGAAGATGGCCCAAGTGCTTGGGCCCCTGCACCCATGTGGGAAACCCAGATGATACTCCTGGTTTTGGCGTGGGCCAATCCCAGTCGTTGTAGCCGTTTGGGGAGTGAACCAGCAGATGGAAGATATCTCTCTCTTTCTATCCCTCCCTCTCCCCCCCCCGTAACTCTGCCTTTCAAATAAATAAATCTCCCCCCTTTTTAAAGGTATTGTGGGACCACAGCCTTTGTGACACCGTTTGGTGATGTGATCTGGTCCCACATGCACTTCCACTATTACCTTTCATGAGTGATGTGGCAACGGAGGGCCCTTGCCAGAGCCTGTGTCATGCTCTTTGGACTTTCAGCCTCCAAAACTGTGAGAGAAATAAAACTCTTTTCCTTATAAAATTAGCCTGTCTCAGGTACTTCAGACTAAAATAGTACCCATCAATGGATGGCTGGATTTTTTAAAAATATATGTACACAATGGAATACTATTCAGCCATAAAAAGAATGAAGCCCCTGCATTTTGACAAGATGGAGGAACCAGGCAGACATCGTTATATTAACTGAAATTGTCCAGACACAGACAGATATCACATGATCTCACTTGTATGTGGATTCTAAAAAAGTTGAATACATAGAAGCAGAGAGTAGTATGGTTACTATCAAGAGCTGGGGGAGAATCTTGGATATAGCATTTCTGTTGGACATGAGGAATAAATTCAAAAGATCTATTATAGAACATGCTGGCTGTAGTTAATGATAATATATTGTATTTCTAAAAACTACTAGGGGAGCAGGTTGGCTATTGTGGGTCATGCATGCACCTACCCCTGTACCAACTGATGTGACCAAGAAGATGGAGCACTCTGATTGGTCAGACATGGGTCGCCGTTGGATTGGGAAGGATGGTATCATCCTACCCAAAGACCCTATTAAGTGAGCAGAATTTCTAGAATTTGAGGGAGGGGTGGTTCTAGTTCATTAATTTTCCCTTAACCACTGGGGGATATGTTCCAAGTCCCCCAGTGGATACCTGAAACTGCAGATTGTACTGCACACATTTGCCTATGGTAAAGCTTATTGATAAATTAGACACAGTAAGAGATTGACAATAATAGCTAATAATAAAATAGAATACACTATAATAAAAATTATGGCGTGAGATCTCTATTTTTCTTGCTTTCAAAATAGTTTACTTTTACCTTTTCACTTGCAAGATTCTCTTTGACATATCTGTGTTGGCAGAATTACTATTCTTGTGTGTTGGGGTGGTTATTAAATACAGTAAGGGCTATTTGAACACAAGCCCAGTGACACTGCTATAGCCCATCTGATACCTGAGATGACTTACTAAGTGACTTCTGGGAGGGTAGTATATAGAGCATGAATACACTGGACAAAGGGATAGGTCAAGGCCAATTCAGGACAGGGATTCCATCACACTACTATGTATAATATACAATTTAAGACTTTTGAGTGGTCTACGTCTGGAATTTTCCTTTTAATGTTTTTAGACCACGGTTGACCACAAGTAACAGCAACTTTAGAAAGCAAAACCATAGATAAGTAAGTACTACCTTCAGTGTGTCTGTAAGCCAGCTTTTAAACAAAGGCCCTGACTTGTAGCCGATTTTCATGGTATAGATACTTCCACCGTGGCTAATGTCAAGCCACCAACATAATGTTATTAAAACATGGCATTGAGAAGAGGTCTGCACGATTAGCCTCCATGTGCCAGTCTGAGCTGGCTCTCACAT
The DNA here is from genome assembly GCF_964237555.1 of Oryctolagus cuniculus. NCBI lineage: Eukaryota > Metazoa > Chordata > Mammalia > Lagomorpha > Leporidae > Oryctolagus > Oryctolagus cuniculus. Next base: position 25,061,153 of record NC_091453.1, read on the forward strand.
AACACTGAGTGACTCCACAGAAAGAGGGGCCCCTGGTGGATGGTGTGGCCACTACAGCTGTAAAGGAGAAGGCCAAGGTGTATCTTGTGGGGCCTGGGCAACCATGACACCTTGGATTAAAAACAGACAGGATACTTGCTTTCTATGGCATACATGATGCTTGGCTGAACTGGAGGGTCAAGGAAAGTGGTTCTCCCCCATTCTTTATCTCACAAACACCACCAGGAAATACTTAATTGACAATTTGATGACTTTAAAATAATATTTAGCAACATTTATTGCACTCCTGTCCACAAAGACAGGGATTTCTTCTGGTTTGCTCATGACTATCCCTAGAGTCTAGAAGAGAGCTCAGGAAAACGCATAAGCAGTCAATATTTGCTAGATACACGCATGAATGACTGTTCAACCCATGCAGTTGTTGACACTACAAGTGCACTCATCTTGTGAGTAACCATGGCCGCACAGGTGATGGCCACGGTGCACTGACGTTGCTTTGCCTTTCACGGCTACTACCATGGTTAATTTGTTAACACTGGCAGGGGCCTCACTCCAGGGACCTCACTGCTTCCAGGTGGGAGGAAATTGTACCTTTGGCCCTTTGTCCTGTAGTGGCTACTGTGTTCTCCCTGCTCCTCCCATCTCTCTGACTTGCTGGTGCTTGTCATTTTAGGTCAGAAGAAGTAGCTCTCCTTTCCTGGTGAGGGCTCAGCCTTGCCTAAGCAGCAGCAGATCAAGATGGCATCTCCTCATTAAGTCACCGGAGCTTGCTGGGGCTTGTTGGGTTAGACTCTCCATGCACACTGATACAGAGAACTTTCTGCCTTTGCAGTTCTTTTGTTTCAAAAAAATTTTTTTAAAAAAACATAGCTAGGGAGCTGCAAGGTTGGAAAGTTGTTATACACACGCACACACACACACACTCCAACCAAACCAGATTTGCTGATAACAGGAGAATGGGAAGGCCTGAAGCTGAGGGAGCATTTCAAGGTCACAGGCAAGGAGGGGCCTGCGGTGGTGGTGATGGGAAAGATGAATAGACAACAGTTGAATGCATTATTTAGTATGTTCCACATCGCAAAGCCAAGAACGGTGCCTTCGCACCAGAAGATTTGATGTATCAGGCTGACTGTCTCCTCAGAGGACACCCCCTCCCCCAGTCTCCTCTTGAGTTCATGGGGACATGGTTGTCTAGGTGACAACTGTCAGGCAAGATGCCGCAAGCTGAAGAATAAAATCGCCTTAGCTAATAGACCAGTGTGCTATTATGTACCTGAAGGTTTAACTGCTATATTACCCTGAAAGAATCATTTGGAGGGGCAGAAGGAGCTCACTTTTCCCTGGGCTACATCAGTGAATTCAATTTCTATTGAAGAGAGACTAGCATTTTAAAAACCACTGTGTGTGGAGCTTCGAGTCCTTTTCTTCTTTCGGTGAGAAATGATTTAATAATGAACTTACAACTTCAGGGCCTCCAGTCAGCCCCCTGGAGCCCTGGAAGAGGGAAGAGGCGGTGTGCAGGGGCCAGGGGCTGGCAGGCTCCATCCTGTTCTGTCCCTGCTCAGGCCCGGGCTCTGTGACTGAGGTTACCCCAGAGCAACTTGGTTCACATGCTTGTAGTGTCTGAGCGATAATTTTCCTCCCTCGCAAGATTGCCGGGTGCCTCTAATTAACGGTTGTGAATTCCTTAGATGGGGTTGTTATCAGATGGAAAGGGGCTAATTGTACCGGTCACAATAGTTAACCTCTTCCAGAAGGAAAGGTAGGTGTGTGTGTGTGTGTGTGTGTTTGTGTGTGTGTGTGCGCGCGCATGCGTGCACACGCATGTGCCTTAGCTCTTTCTGCAAATGAGGCAGAAAAGCTTGAGAATCATCAACATTCCTTGGCATCAAGACACCAGAAAATGAAAGATTGTATTCATGGAGACTTTCTACCCAAGCCAAGAATGGCCAACATTGACTGGGCTTTTCCTTATGCTAAGCAATTTACCACTTAGATCATGTTTAACTCTCAGTGTTCCTGACTCTGAAATGTGATGATTATGATCTTCAGTCTCTAGATTTGGAAACCAAGGCTTAGCGAGTTAAGGAGACTTGTCCAAGTCCCCCCACCCCCATCCCTTGTATCAGCAACAAGTGTGGGTCTTTTCCATTCAGAAGATTTCACCAAAGACTGAGAGCTAAGCAGGGCAATTTCAGCTCCCTGCATTAAATGGCAAGTGGAACCTCTCGCACAGTCATCTGGACAGCTTTACTAGGGCTGCCCCGCCCTCCGGACATCAGGGCAACCGCCTGCTTTCCCTTCTGCCCCAGTTCCTGGCTCTGCCCTGTGTTTTCTGTGGCCTCTTCCTTGGACTATGAGCAGTATCTCTATTCTATTCCCTTATTACTCAAGCATCTCAACTTCATATTGCCTACACCCTCTCAAAGACAATCCTACTAAGACATGCCTCTGTTGATCGCCTACCACGTGCTGGGTCACGCTGTGTATTTGTATTTGAAGAGACAAAGATGTGTGTCCTGGAGATGCTGCTTTCCTGAAATGCATTCTGGAGAGGAAATGCAATATGAAACTATGCAATCAACACTGCAAAGTTACTACAAGAATAGTCAAAATAGCAACAACAACCCTTTTTGGGGTACTTTCTTTCTGTCAGTC